>NW_027361697.1:56910000-57007500 GCF_039654945.1 Dendrobates tinctorius
ACCTATCGAGGATGATAAAGGTAAGTTTATTCCTTATGTAATTAAAAAAATGTCCCCAAGCCCTCTTCTAACCAGTAGTGAGTGGATTATCGTCTGTATGGGTGCAAAGGAGATACAAAGCTAAGAAGTAAGAAAAGACTACACTGCAAAAAAAAAAAATGGCAGCATCAAAGGCCAGTAAGAAACGGGCAGTGATGTGCCGAAATATCAATAAATACAAGTCATTCTTCTCTCGCTCCTAAATGCTTCCATTTCCATTTTTTGCGAAGGTATTGCAAAAAACTTGGCATTTAAAGTAATTTTTAACTAAAAAATATGTAGCTAAATGTCATTAAATTGTTTTGGAAAAGTACTGCTTCGCCTTGGATCTAAAATATGCCCTGATCTTTGTACGTCCTAGCAGCTCCTCTGTCAGTTCGTCTGGCATGGGGCAGCGTTTCCTGGATCTTTACGTGCCTTGTGCTACCTGACTTGCTCATTTCAGTACCTAAGTCAGCCCCCTCCTTAGATTTCCCCATGTCAGAAACTGCCCGAAAGAGGACCTTCCAAGACTGAAACTTATAGCGGAAGAATGGGGCACCATTCAGACCTACAATAAGGTAGGATGTTCCAGTTGCATAACTTCCAAAAAATAATTAAGGCTGGATAGAAAGTATAATATAATCTTTTAGTTGCTACAACCTTTATAAAGCAAAACTGTATAAGAGATGAAGGAGTTCACGCAGCAAGTGATGGTCCTACAGGTGTATATACTATGTATATAGCAGACCCACCTTTAGTCAGAGTATTGTCCAAAATGAGGTCGGACAACCAATAATATGGTAACACAGGAGTCCAGTAGTCATAAACCATATTATATGTATCCTGTGCAAAACCATCTCTACCGATAGATGCAAATCAGAATCCGTGCAAGCAAAGCAAACTCCAACCTACATACCCTGCTGAGCATAATCTGCCCCCACAGATATTGCCTAGTCCACTCTATCGAAGTATATAGTTATTTAACCAGTATTTTAACCCTTTCCCGACCAATGACGCCACATAGGTGTCATGAAAAGCTGTGCCAATCTGACCAGTGACGCCTATGTGGCGTCATGAATTAATTGCCCTTCTGCGGGTCGGGTGACTGGGGTCACTGAAAGGTCACCCGACCCGCAGTGACAGGACCCTTTGTACTTCACCACAGGGGGGTGGCTTAGTCCCCACGTGGCTACGATCGCTCTGATTGGCTGTTGAAAGTGAAACAGCCAATCAGAGCGATAGTAATATTTCACCAATGATATTTGGTGAAATATTACAATCCAGCCATGGCCGATGCTGCAATAAGCATCGGACATGGCTGGAGACAGTGATCCGACCCCCCCCCCCCACGACTGACAGCGGCGATATGCCGCCGCCACCTACTGACGGTGAACGACAGCCGCCGTCATAATCTGCTCCCCCTCCGCTTCCCCCCGCTTCCCCCTGCCTTCCGGTCCCCCCCCTATAGCCCCCCGGTACCTCCCGGTGTCCCGCCGTCGTCTTTCTATGGGCGCCGCCATCTTACAACATGGCGGGCGCATGCGCAGTGCGCCCGCGAATCTGCCAGCCGGCGGATTCATTCATTCATTTTACAGGTACATTTTGATCACTGTGATAAACTATCACAGTTATCAAAATACAAAAAAAAAGTAAATAAAGCCCCCCTTTATCACCCCCATAGGTAGGGACACATAATAAAATAAAGAAAATATATTTATTTGTATTTTTCCTTTAGGGTTAAGGTTAGAATTAGGGTTAGAGTTGCAGTTAGGGTTGCTATTAGGGTTAGGGTTGGAATTAGGGTTAGGATTAGGGTTAGGGTTTGAATTAGGGTTAAGATTAGGGTTAGGGGTGTGTTGGGGTTGGGATTAGGGTTAGGCTTGTGGTTAGGGTTATGGTTGGGGTGTGTTGGGGTTAGGGTTGGAATTAGGGTTAGGGGTGTGTTGTGGTTAGGGTTGGGATTAGGGTTAGGGGTGTGTTGGGGTTGAGTTAGAATTAAGAGGGTTTCCACTATTTAGGCACACCAGGGGGTCTGCAAATGCGACATGGCGCCACTATTAATTCCAGCCAATTTTGCGTCAAAAAAGTCAAACAGTGCTCCCTCCCTTCCGAGCCCCGACATGCATCCAAACAGTGGTTTACCCCAACATATGGGGTATCAGCGTACTCAGGAAAAATTGCACAACAACTTTGGGGGTCTAATTTCTCCTGTTAGCCTTGGGAAAATAAAAAATTGAGGGCTAAAAAATATTTGTGGAAAAAAAATGATTTTTTATTTTCACGGCTCTGCGTTATAAACTTCTGTGGAGCACTTGGGGGTTCAAAGAGCTCGCCACACATCTAGATAAGTTCCTTCAGGGGTCTAGTTTCCAAAATGGGGTCACTTGTGGGGGTACTTCAATGTTTAGGCACACAGGGGCTCTCCAAACACGATATGGTGTCCGCTAACGATTTTGACTAATTTTCCATTCAAAAGTCAAATGGCGTTCCTTCCCTTCTGGGCCCTGGCGTGCGCCCAAACAGTGGTTTATGACCACATATGAGGTATCGATGTACTCAGGAGAAATTGCCCAACAAATTTTAGGATCTATTTTATCCTGTTACCCATGTGAAAATGAAAAAATTGAGGCTAAAAGAAAATTTTTGCGATAAAAAAGTACTTTTTTTTTACGGATCAATTTGTGAAGCACCTGAGGGTTCAAAGTGCTCACTATGCATCTAGAGAAGTTCCTTGGATGGTCTAGTTTCCAAAATGGGGTCACTTGTGGGGGTGCTCCAATGCTTAGGCTCACAGGGGCTCTCCAAATGCGACATGGCAACCGCTAACGATTGGAGGTAATTTTCCATTCAAAAAGTCAAATGGTGGTCCTTCCCTTCCGAGCCCTGCCGTGCGCCCAAACAGTGGTTTATGACCACATATGAGGTATCTGTGTACTCAGGAGAAATTGCCCAACAAATTTTAGGATCCATTTTATCCTGTTGCCCATGTGAAAATGAAAAAATTGATGCTAAAAAAAATTTTTGTTGGAAAAATTAAAATGTCCATTTTTTCCTTCCACGTTGCTTTAGTTCCTGTGAAGCACCTGAAGGGTTAATAATCTTCTTGAATGTGGTTTTGAGTAGCTTGAGGGGTGCAGTTTTTAGAATGGTGTCACTTTTGGGTATTTTCTGCCATATAGACCCCTCAAAGTGACTTCAAATGTGAGGTGGTCCCTAAAAAAAAATGGTTTTGTAAATTTTGTTCTAAAAATGAGAAATCGTTGGTCAACTTTTAACCCTTATAACTTCCTAACAAAAAAAAAAATTTGTTTCCAAAATTTTGCTGATGTAAAGTAGACATGTGGGAAATGTTATTTATTAACTATTTTGTGTCACATAACTTTCTGGTTTAACAGAATCAAATTTGAAAACTGCGACATTTTTAAAATTTTCGCCAAATTTCCATTTTTTTCACAAATAAACGCAAAAATTATCGACCTAAATTTACGACTATCATGAAGACCAATATGTCACGAAAAAGCAAACTCAGAATCGCTACGATCCGTTGAAGCGTTCTAGAGTTATTACCTCATAAAGGGACACTGGTCAGAATTGCAAAAAATTTCCTGTTTTCGGTGGACGTTCTTAACCACAATAAATGCACTAAAAAATAATCAAAACGTTGAAGGTAGCACAAAATGATACCAGGGAAAATGACAGCATGTCATTAAAAAAAACCAAGCTGTCATAAAAGTGAGTCTGCGGAAAAATAAGGATTTGTGCTGCGATTTTACAACTTCTATATATTTTTTTAAAAAAATCATTTGTATGTAGGAAAAAAAAAATTTAAAAGTTTGGTATGGTCGTGATTGTCCTGATCTGAAGAATCATGTTGCCAGGTCATATTTTTCCTCAGACTCAACACAGTAAATGCAAAAAAAAGTGGAGGAAATTGCATTTATTTCACTGCATTTGGAAAATCTTTCCCATTATTCAGTAAATATACTACATTGAATGGTCTCATAAACTACAACTCATCCTACAAAAAAAAGTGTAAAAATGAAAAATGGGAAGGGATTAAATTGCAATTTATCATAAATATGTTGGTCAAGGTTGCAATCTGCAGAGACTGAAACGATGTGAACATGGCTGTACGGTTTTATTTCCATGATTCATGATAATTCCATTATGCCGGTTCCTGCTCCTCACCACGTTATTATTATATGCCCTTTTGTTATATCCTTGGGGCTTTTGTGTTTGCTGCTTTTTTTGGCACCCAGCTTTCAATTACAGTCAGGCTGTTCTAGGCTTGACGACAATTTTTCTCTCTCATATCTTTGACCTCTGATGAGTGCAGTCAGCATTCAGTCTGAAGGTAGTGTTTTACCGATAGGATAGCCTTTGATGCTACATCTTGGAGCATATAATTTTGTGATTTTTTTTTTTCCTGGCTATACTGTAGTTTTACTTATTGGAACAAACAACCAAGGTGAATGTCATATGGAGAAAACCTTCAGCAGTGACAGAGAAAATATTGTATCCTAATGCATCTTACTCTGGTTGGGCAGCTGCTGTGACCATCAGTGGTCATCTGAACTCAAAAAACTTGGCCGACTTTGCAATACCCCCCAAAGGAAAAATAATCCCCAAGTGTCCATTGCAAAAGATAAAATTACTTTTTAATGCAAGGTCTAACAGAGCAAGAAACACTTTGGCCCTCATTCATCAAAGTGATTACACCAGAGATCTGTCATAAATCATTTTGAAAAGTTGCGAAACTTCTGCGCAACAGTGTCGCTGCAATATTTTATGACACTTGACTAGTGATGAGCAAACGTGCTTGGATAAGTTGTTATCTGAGCATACTCAGGCGCTATCAGAGTGACTGAGTCCTCGTGGTTGTTCGACAGGGGCAACACTTGCAGGGATTGCCTAACAAACCAACAGCCACAACATATGCAGGATTGTTTAACAGCCGTGAGACATGTAGTTGTGGGGACTCGAACATATTTTTCGATCACGCCGAAGTCATGCAGTTAACACCTTACCCGAACACGTTCACTCATTGCTACTCTTGACTCAACACGGCCACTACGGGCTGTGGAAACAGCTATTCCTCTAATTCATGACAAGTTGTGGCATGCCTTACACCAGAAATCCAGTCTGAGACTGGAGTAAGATTTGTGGCAAGGTGCATGGAGGTGGGCACCAGTTTTCAGGAGCGATGTATTAATTAAGAGGCGTGCATGTCTCATTGAATCAGATACACCTCACTCAAACATGCCCCATCATCAAGACTGGCGTGAACGATGCCCTGATTCATTAAGACCTGCCAGTCTTGATGAGAGGGGTGTTTTTGCGTGAGATGTCTGGTTAATTAAGAAACGCAACACACGCCTCTTAATGAATCTGACCCGTCTGAAAAGTGCCTTGCGTCTCCACACACTGGAGTAAGAATTCTGATGTAAGGGACGAAAAGCTTGGTGTAACACTTTACAAAGTAGGGTAAAAACGCCAAAAGTTGTTTTTATTTTTGCTCAGCTCCATGTTGCACAAAAATTTTTTGTGACTTTTCAAAGTGATTTATGCCAGAACTTTTTGGTGCTTTGATGTCTTGAGGTCCCTGTTTGTAAGAATTGGGGGGTGAGGGGAGATTTTAACTCTGAAGACTTCACAATTGTGAATGTCTATATAGAACAGATACAAATACATTGCATTACTTATCTGACCGTAATCCTGATTTACAAAGTTACTCAATTTATGTAAATTAATTTGTAATGTAAACTGAAATAACTCAAGATGATCATGTGTAAATATTTCTGGATAGGCCATATTCTTTGTATTATTCTTCTACAGGTGGGCTTATAGATATGTTTCTTGTTTATGGTTTTATAAGAAGCTGTTATTCCATCATGCATATGTTAACAAGCTGATCTCCATCTTATTGACATCAAACATTCTCTGATGTGTAAATCTGGTAGAGACTGGTTGTATGGCCACGATGAAGAGATTACAAGCTACAGATCTATTCTATATTTTTCATGTGGTGTACTGTAACATTTTCCTAGGATGCAAGTTGTTGTAATTCGTTGTAAACTTTTCAAAGGTGTAAAACCAAAGGGGTTCTCTTGTTGTGTTTTTTTTTTTTTTTTTTTTTTAAAAGAAAGTTTAGATCACCTGAAAATTCAAAAAAAAGAAAACTTTCAAAGAGACCAAAATAAAATATACACATAAACATACTGAAATCAGAATTTCCCTTCTGCAGCTTCAATTTTACCACTAAAATTAAGTAGAAATTAGAAATAACAAAAAACATAACATGTCTGCGAACATATGAACATTACTTTTCTAAGTTTTCTAAGATGGCCCCATAAGATGCTCCATACAAAATACACCCCATATAATGCTGCACAAAGGTTAATAATGGCCCCATAAGATGCTCCATAGAATAATATGCCCTATATAATGCTCCATAAAGGTTATGGCCCCATAAAATGCTCCATAGAATATGCCCCATTAGATGCTCTATAGATTATTCCCCCATAAAATGCTCCATAGATTATGTCTCATAAGATGCTTCATAGATTATGCCCCATAAGACGCTCCATAGATTATGCCCCATAAGATGCTCCATACATTATGCCCCCATAAGATGCTCCATATATTATGCCCCCATATGCTGCCCCACAAGATGCTCCATAGATTATGCCCCCATAAGATGCTCCATAGATTATGCCCCCATAAGATGCTCCATAGATTATGCCCCCATAAGATGCTCCATAGATTATGCCCCCATAAGATGCTCCATAGATTATGCCCCCATAAGATGCTTCATACATTATGCCCCATAAGATGTTCCGTAGATTATGCCCCCATAAAATGCTCCTTAGATTATGCCCCCATAAGATGCTCCATACATTATGCCCCCAAAAGATGCTCCATACATTATGCCTCCATATGATGTTACATACATTATGCCTCCATAAGATGCTCCATACATTATGCCCCCATAAGATGCTCCATAGATTATGCCCCCATAAGATGCTCCATACATTATTCCCCCATATGCCGCTGCTGCTGCAAATAAAAAAATGACACTCACCTCTCATCGCTGGGGGCCAGGTGCCGCTGTCCTGAGCAGGCAAGGACGCTGGCGCGCTATGGGGGACAGGTGCCAGTGTTACCGCTGGCTCAGGCCCCCCTGCACTGGCGATATTCACCTGTCCCCAATCCACCGCTGCGGCTGCTCTGTCTCCCGGGTCCTCTTGTCAGTGACTTTTTAGGCAGAGGGCGCCGGGCGCACTGACTACGTCACCGCGCCCTCTGACCTGAACATCAGAGCCAGAGGACGCAGATCACAGAGCAGCCGTTGCGGTGGAACGGGGACAGGTGAATATCGCATATACTTACTCCCTCCTGGCACGGTTTCTGCAGCCCCTCCTGGCGCAGTCTCCGGCAGCTCTTCCTTCCTTCACCAGTCACTTGATACCGCTCATTAAAGTCATGAATATGCGCATATTCATGACTTTAATGAGCGGTACCATGTGACCAAAGAAGAAGAGTGCCAGAGACCATGGGAGAAGTGGGGGGGCTACAGAGACTGCGCCGGGGGGAAAGTATGATCTGACACCCTCACTCCCCCTCCCCCCGGTATATGACTCGCATATAAGCTGAGAGGGGGGACTTTCAGCCCAAAAAATGGGCTGAAAATCTCAGCTTATATGCGAGTATATACGGTATGTATAAAAATATATATAAATAATTTTTGCCAGAGCTGTATATTAAGAGACCACTTCCAGATCTTTAGTTTGTCTGATTTTTCTCTTTCTAGGTATATTTTTGAGTAAAATGTAAATTGTTCTTTTAGTCTATAAACTACTGACAACATGTCCCCGAATTTCTAAGCACTAAATTTTGTATTTTTTTTTCTGAAAAGGAGAAATGGTCAAATTAAAAAACAAAAAAAAAGTGCTTTCAGATCCCAAATAATTCAAAGAAAACAAGTTCATAATCATTTAGAAACAACAATACTAATGTTTTAACTCAGGCAAAGTTTTGAAATCAACATTTTGTGAAATAACCATGATTTTTAAAAACAATTTTTATGCGTCTTGGCATGCTTTGCTACCAGTCTTTCACACTGCTCCTGGCACAAAAATGTAAGCAGATCTTCTTTGGTTGATGGCTTGTGACTATCCATCATCCTCTTGATTACAGTCCAGAGGTTTTCAATGGGGTTCAGGTCTGGAGATTGGGCTGGCCTTGACAGGGTTTTGATGTGGTAGTCTCTTAATTTATGCCAGAGCTGTATATACACATTTTTTATTTTTTTTTATATATTATATTCATATTTTATACAGTATTTAGATAATCAACATACTGTCTTTTGTAAATTTGTAAAAGGCGTTGTCCATAACCAGCTAAATCTTTGGCATGTGCTGCAGCCTGTCAAATATGAAGGGTGTGTAATGAACACAATTAGGATTCGGCTAATCTTGCTGGGTACAGTGGTCGTCACATGCAGTTTCTTCATTTGTGGTCACGTGCTGACTAAAGTCTCAGCTGCGCCTCTCAATAGAACATTGCGAAGCTGGCTGAGGCCATAGTTGGCATGTTACTATAAGTATGTAAATTGTGTACTTGTGATGGCCACTGGAACAGGCAGGAAGAACTGAATCCTAAGTGTATGTGCATTACACACCCTTATGACCATGAGATAACCACCTTTTCTGTAATTCCTTCATAAAGGACACTGTTGCTAACCCATGTACTTGCACAATGCTATATATTGAGCTACATGGCCCATTTTAATCCTCCTTTGAGGATGCAACTAATTTCCATTTTTGGGAGTCCCCCGGCTGATCTGTGAATGAACTAATGACCGTGGGAAAAAAGTCAAACTTTCCCACGGTAATTCAATCATCTACAGGCAGCCATTGAGGCTGCGCATAGCTGAATCAATTCATTTTGTAGTAGATTACAGTGGGGCTGGTCGCATTAGCACCGGTCATCATTGTAAACTATTTAACCCCTTCTGATGGATTGCAGCGTGGGACATGACTGAACGGCGGGGAGGTAAGGATATTGGTGATTTTTTATGTTTTTTTTTTTTTGCAGGTCATGGTTTTTTGGGGATTATCAGACTAATAAAAATTTGTCAAAAACTTGGTGTATTTATTTCATTAAATGACTTTTTAATTAATGTCTGTGTGTGGTTTTTAACCCTTTCTTAGTATAGGGTTAATAATGGACACCTTATTGACACCTCTCCTTTATTAATCGGCTTAATGTCACCTTACAATCGAATGGTGACATTAACCCTTTGTTATATTAACCCATTCGCCACCACTACAGGGCAATGGGAATAGAGAGGATAAGTGCCAGAAATGGCACATCCTATAGATGCGCCATTTCTGGGGTGTCTGGGGTAGATTTTTGTAGCCGGGGGGGCTAAAACAGTGGTCCCTCTCATGGCTATTAAAATCTGCCCTCACTCATCTGCTTAACCTCTCTGGTTGACAAATTACAGCAGAAGCCCACACATTTTTTTTACAACTAATTAACTCCTTAAAATAACACCTACACCGCCCAAATTTTGCACACAAACCCTCATCGAATTATTAGTCAAGGACATATAAAAAAACGTGAAATGAAATGGTTTACTGTATGTAAAAAAAATGTGTCATTTCATGTCGGGTTGGGGAATGATTTGACAGAAGCCGGCAATTGAATTAGCAGCTATTCTACTATGAAGAATCTGTGTAATATAAATAGATATATATATGTGTGTCTCAATGACGTGTGTGTGTGTGTATATATATATATATATAAGTGTGTATTCTATGTGTATATATCTATTCTTTCGTTTCTTTATTAAACCTGTCAGTGTGAGTTTACTGTATAGCTCACTGAATTGCCGGATCTTCTAAGGCTGAGTTCACACGTGGCGTTCTTTTTGCGTTTCCGCTGCAGTTTTAACCTCGCGATTTTGCCGCGAAAACGTGAAAAATAAGCATCCCATGCATTCCTATGGGATTCCGCAATGCTGTGCTAATACTGCGGTTTTTACCGCGGCGGAATCGCTTCGCGGTAAAAAACGCTGCATGCTCATTAATTTTGCGGAATTGCGGCGATCCCGCACCCATAGGAATGCATTGTTCTGCTTACTTTCCGCATGTGGCTGTGCACACATGCGAAAGTAAGCAGAACATTTGCGGATGGTACCCACGGTCCGGAGGAGAGGAGACTGTCGTCCGGGCTTTGGGTACCATATCCCTGTAAAAAATAGAATTTAAAATAAAAAATATTGTTATTCTCACCTTCCGACGTCCCGCACAGCCTTCCCGCCTCTCTCCACGCTCCCTGTCCCAGTAAGCCTTTGCGAGCGATGACATCCGTTCTCGCGGGATCGCGAAGTCTCGCGGTCATTCGCGCGACGTCGCGATCCCGCGAGAACAGACGTCATCGCGGTAATGGTTGCAAAGGATTACTGGGACCGGGAGCGTGGAGAAAGGCGGGAAGGCTGCGAGGGACGTCAGAAGGTGAGAATAACAATATTTTTTTATTATTTTTTACATTCTATCTTTTACTATTAATGCCGCATAGGCAGCCTCAATAGTAAAAAGTTGGTCACACTCGTCAAACACTAAGTGTGACCAACCTGTCAATCAGTTCTCCAAGCTATGCTCCAGATCGCTTGGAAAACGCTAGCAATTCTGCAAGCTAATTACGCTTGCAAAATGCTAATTTATCGGTCGTCCATGACAGCACCACCTGAGAGAGGGGATCCGCCCTTCAGGAACAGGAAACCTACAGATACAAAAGGGCGGCACCTCTCCCACGCATCAGTTGGTTTCCTGTTCCTAGAGGACGGGTCTTCCTTCAGATCGTCCATCATGGAGTCGTCGAGGGATTCCCAGGCCGGCTGACCGACTCAGGTAGCGGGGGGATCTCCTACCTCGGTCAAGCTCGGGGTACCTGGAAGCGCCACGGTGGGGCCGGGTAGGTCGCCACGGCAGTGGTTAGAGCAGGCGGAGCAAAGGGTCCGGTGGACAGCCGTCTTCAGAATGCGGGCACCAGGTATGTATGCAGGCCCCTCCTGATGCGTTTTCCCCCGGGGTCCGGTCTCAAACCCCCTCCGGCCAGGTCGGCAGTTGCGTCCGGTCGCCAAGCGCAGGCTGGCGCGCATGGGGGCGGCGGGCATACCGGAGCCGGGGGCGCCGTGCCGGCTCCTTTCCGCGCGCTCCCGCGGCCTCTGACGCGCGGCGGAAGTGACGCGGTGGAAGGGGCGGGGCCGGGAATGCCAAAACCGGAAGTCGGGTGCCGGCCGCCTTCCTAGTGTGCGCGGCGATCCGGGGGGACGCGCGGTACCCGAGGCGGTGGGGGGGGACGGTTCATGCGGGGGAAGGTCGCGGGAGGGTTCCTGGGGGAGGTGCCGCGCCAGTGCCCTGCTGACCGGATACTGGGAGGCCTTAAAGGGCAGGAGGTGATGCTGCCGGGGTGCTTCTGAAGGCCCAGCGATGGATGACAGAACCCCCATAGAGCAGCAGGACGTGCAGGAGCACCCACAGAAGGAGGCCTCGGTGAAGCCTCATACGAGTGGAAGCGGACGAGTGAGCAGAGCCGCAGAAGTTCCTCCAGTCTAAAGGATTCCCCCTGCCTCCCTCCGTGATCCGGTACCTGCCTCATCTGCATGGGTAAGAGATCTCCGTGAATGTACCCTGATGCAGTGTTCCCTTATGCTGGTTTCGCAGGGGAGGAAAGCTACGGTAAAACAGAAGCACAGGGAATGTGCGCTCTGTAGTTGCCCCTTACCAGACGGCCACCCCAAAAGACTATGTCAGCCATGTGTGCGACAGACGGTAGGGGTTGGAAGGGGACGGGGGCCCAGGCATAGACTGACAGGCCCTTGCACTCTCCCCCATCCTTACAGGGACAGAGATGAAAGCCCTATCTAAAAGGGACTCTTCTAGGGGGAGAGAATTTAGTTTCTCAGGGTCGGAGTCCTCAGCTGCCCCTAGGAACAATTACTCCTCGGATTCCCCGGCCTCCACTTCATCCTCTTCGGATGAAGACTCAAGCCGATTCTGCTTTCCATTAGACCAGATGGACAAGCTAGTTAAAGCAATAAGGTCCACCATTGCAGTAGCAGACTCAAAGCCAGAGCTTTCGGCACAGGTAATGTTCGGAGGTCTAGATCCCAGGAAACACAAAGCTTTTCCATTAAATGATAAGGTCCAGAGCCTGATAGAAAGGGAATGGAAGAGACCCGAAAAAAGGGGCTCCTTACCACCTGCCTTCAAACGGAGGTACCCATTTGATGACCCAGTGGTAAACAGATGGGATAAGGCCCCTAAGCTGGACGCGGCAGTAGCCAAAGCCTCCAAAAAGTCCTCCATACCGTTCGATGATATGGCCTCCTTAAAAGACCCGCTGGATAAAAAAGCGGATTCCTTTCTAAAGGGAACATGGGAGATGTCAGCAGGCGCCCTAAGACCAGCGATAGCTGCCACTTGTATAGCCAGATCCGTGATGGTCTGGCTAGATCAACTAGATTCCCATCTGAAGGACGGAGCCCCAAGAGCATCCAGTCGGAAAACTCTACCGATCATCCAGAGTGCTGCGGCTTTCTTGGCTGATGCCTCAGCAGACTCGGCAAGGATGGCGGCTAGATCAGCTGGGTTATCAAACGCAGCTCGAAGGGCCCTCTGGTTAAAATGCTGGCCAGGAGATATCCAGGCCAGGTCACGACTCTGCTCCATTCCATATGAGGGGAATATCTGTTTGGCCCCGTCCTGGTCGAACTTTTAGAGAAAGCCGGGAACGATAAAAAGAAGTTCCCCAGCCTCCCGAATCCTTCTTATAGACGCCCCTTCACCAGGAAAGGATATTTCCATAGAAGGCCGTCTAGAGATCAGGGCAGATGGGACGACAAAAGAAGGAGAGTACAGGTTTCATGTTCGGAGGAGGGGGGCGCCAGGAATGTCCATCACGTGACACTAAAAAACCGCCCCAATGACTAGATGCTGTGGGGGGAGACTAGCTGCCTTCTACCCAGCCTGGTCGCTAATCTCTAGCAGCAACTGGATACTGGGGGTGATAGCTGCGGGTTTACGACTAGAGTTCACCCGGGTTCCCCTAGATCAATTTAAGGTCACCCCTCTCAGGTCTTCCACATCAGAACAAGCTGCCCTGGAGGCCGAGGTTCATGAGCTTTGTCACAAGAAAGTCCTGACTATGGTTCCAGAGGGAGAAAGGGGGAAAGGTTTCTACTCCCCTCTGTTCCTGGTCCGCAAGCCAGACGGCTCCTTTAGGACTATAATTAATCTCAAGTCCCTCAAACGATTTCTTGGTTATACGGCCGTTCCAAATGGAAACAATCAATTCAACAATAAAGTTGTTGTTTCAAAACTGCTTTATGGTGGTGTTAGATTTAAAAGATGCATACTACCATATACCCATTCATACAGCCCATCAGCGCTTCCTCAGAGTAGCGGTTCAGTTAAATGGGTCAGTTGAACATTTCCAATATGCGGCCCTCCCCTTTGGGGTGGCAGTCGCTCCCCGGGTGTTTACTAAAGTGGTGGAAGGTAGTTATGGCCCATCTACGTGAATCTAACATTCTAGTAGTCCCCTACTTAGATGACTTCCTGATTATAGGGAAAACGGCAAAACATTGTAAGGAACAGCTACAGAGGGCAATGTCGGCCCTAGAGCGGTTAGGTTGGCTGCTTAATATAAAAAAAAAAATCTCGGTTACAGCCGATGAGAATTCAGCAATTTTTAGGCCTGATTCTAGATTCTGAGAAACAGGCTGCCTCCGGAGAAGCTTGTTCGCCTACACTATCAGATCCTAAACGCTGCCAATAACCCCACCATGTCCCTCAAGAAAGTCATGTCCCTTCTGGGTTCCCTTTCCTCCTGTATCCGGCGGTCCAGTGGGCCCAGTTTCATTTAAGAACACTACAGGGGAGGTCTTACTGCATCAAAAAATCCTTGGAGGTTACTTGGAGGGCCAGCTAACCTTGTCCCGAAGCACAAGGGAGTCCCTAGAGTGGTGGCTAGAAAAGGATAATTTGTCCAGAGGGGTTCCCTGGGAGTGTGACATATCCCCCATAGTCACTACGGATGCTAGCCCTTCCGGTTGGGGGGCTCATATGGGTGAAGTCCTAGTCCAGGGCCTATGGGACCATCACCAGATAAAAATGTCATCTAATTTGAAAAGAACTGACAGCAGTAGAGCAGGCAGCTAAGAAGTTACTTATGTATCTGCAGGGCCATCATGTGCGAGTGTTCTCCGACAATCAGGTCACAGTGGCTTATGTCAACCACCAAGGTGGGACTCGTTCCAAACCCCTGAGGAATGTGGCAGAACGGTTGTTCCAACTAGCAGAACAGCCATTCTAAGCTGAATGTGCATGCCCTCGTCAGAGCGCAGCCGTTAAGCAGCTTGAGGCCGGGCCAGTACCGGCATGGGAGACTGGCTGGGAATCCCTTGTCCTGTTGACATAAATGCCGCAACCTACTAAAACAAGGAGAATGGTCCCTAAACAATTCGATCTTCGACCTGATTATACAAAAATGGAGACAGCCAGAGGTAGATCTCTTCGCCACCAAGGAAATTAAGACTATTCTGCTCCCTAAATCCCAGAGAGAACCCCCTGGCGGTAGATGCCGTTCTGATAAAGCGGGACTTCAGGCTAGCATACGCCTTCCCTCCCCTATCGCTACTACCCTTGGTGTTGAGAAAAATAAAGAGAGACAGAGCAAGGGTCATAGTCATTGCTCCATTTTTGCCCAGGAGGGCATGGTTCTCATGCCTCAGGACCATGTCGGTGTCCGATCCTTGGGTTCTTCCGGACATCCCGGATCTCCTATCCCACGGCCCAGTCTTCCACCCTCAGGTGGCTGGCCTACATCTGACGGCGTGGAGTTTGAGCGGGCACTCTTAAAAGAAAAAGACTTCTCCCCAGACTTGATTAACACCCTACTTAAGAATAGGAAGGCCATTACTACCAAGATCTATGCTAGAATTTGGAAGAAGTTCCTGCAGCGCTCTGAAATAGTTGCTGGGGGTTCAACTCCAATAAATCAGATCTTAGAGTTTCTTCAGAAAGGTCTGAATATGGGACTTTCCACTAGTACTCTTAAAGTACAAGTATCAGCTTTGGGGGCTCTCTTTAGCTGCAACATCGCAGGTAATTACTGGATCAGTAGGTCATTAAGGCAGCAGGTAGGTCCAGGCCAGTAGTGAAGGATAGATTCATGCCATGGGACTTGAATCTAGTCCTTACGGCCATGACGGCAGCTCCATTCGAACCTATTTCATCAGCTTCCATTAAAAATCTGTCCCTCAAAGTAGCTTTCCTGGTAGCTCTAACCTCAGCTCGCAGAGTAAGCGACATCCAGGCATTATTTAGGCGTCCTCCTTATATACAGGTTAGGACGGGTAATACTCAGACCTGATCCGGCGTACTTACCTAAAGTGGTTTCTAACTTTCATAGGACTCAGGAAATAGTCCTTCCATCCTTCCTCCCTAATCCAGCTAATGAGAAGGAAGAAAAACTACATACCCTGGATGTTAGGAAATGCCTCATAGAATATCTGGCAGCTACCGATCCTTGGAAGAAAGATAATGCCCTATTTATTTCCCACCAAGGCCCTAGGAAAGGTTGTAGAGTGTCAAAAAATACACTAGCCAGGTGGATTAGAGAAGCAATTTCTGTAGCATACACTTCAAAAGGCAGGTCGCCACCTGGGAAGCTGAGGGCGCATTCCACCAGAGCCATGGCGACCTCGTGAGCCGAGAGATCAGAAGTCTCCATCGACCAGATATGTAAGGCGGCTACTTGGTCCTCTCCGAGCACCTTTTATAGTCATTATAGGCTAGACCTGGGTGCTTCCACAGACCTCTCTTTTGGTATAAGGGTGCTGCAGGCTGTAGTCCCTCCCTAAATAGTTATTACTCTCTGTAATTCTCTCAGGTGGTGCTGTCATGGACGACCGATAAAGTCTTAGTTACTCACCGGTTAACGGTATTTTTCGGAGTCCATGACAGCACCCGTTTATTCCCTCCCTTTTAGTCTATTTTGGGTGTGCACTCCTTCCTCTTATACGTACACGGGTAATTTAAATAGTCGTGTATAGTATTGTATATAAGTTATGCTATTAACCATTGTGGTCCTCTGTGCTCTGTAATCCAACTGATGCGTGGGAGAGGTGCCGCCCTTTTGTATCTGTAGGTTTCCTGTTCCTGAAGGGCGGATCCCCTCTCTCAGGTGGTGCTGTCATGGACTCCGAAAAATACCGTTAACCGGTGAGTAACTAAGACTTTTTCCGCGGGAAAATCTCGGTAATTTAAAATGCGATTTTCCTGCGGGATGGAATTCCGGAATTCTCGCGGTAATTTCCACGAGAGTTCCGCTACGTGTGAACCCAGCCTAAAAGACACCGGGTGCGTATTTCTCGCAAGTCACGTGTGGTCCGTGTGTAATGCGTATTTTTAGCCCACCCATAGACTTTCATTGGCGTACTACGGGCGTAGTACGCTGACAATCGCAGTATGCTGCGATTAGCACTGACCGTAGAATACGGACGAGAAATATACGGCTGTTGGGAGCTGCCCCATAGAGAATCATTTGTCCGTGTGTAACGTGTGCTTTTAACGCCTCTCACTCGTCCGTATTCCTCTCTAGTGTGACCCCGGCCTAAGAGGGAAGATGTGACTATGAGATGGAGAATGTGTGATGGGTATATGGGCACGCTAGGGGGATTCATTTCTGTCATATACTCTCTGCTCCTTTCTGGGGGACAGACGATGGCTGGCGCTTATGTTCCCGGGGATGCTAGATTTCTCCCACCATGTCAGTGTCTGCTGAGGTGTTGTTAAGTGGGAAAACTTGCTCATAGCAACCAATCACAGCTCAGCTACTTTTAACCAGCTCTGGTGAAATGAGAGATGCTTAGTGATTGGTTGCAAGGAAAACTGTTGCTCATAGCAACCAATCACAGCTCAGCCTCCTTTGAACGGCTCTGGTGAAATGAAAGCTGCTTCGTGATTGGTTGGTGATATACACACACACATACATACATATATACATACATACACTTTTATATACAGTGTGTGTGTGTGTATATATATATATATATATATATATATATATATATATATATATATATATATATTATATTATATTATTTTTTATATTTCTTTGTTTAAGGGTATGTACACATGCTGCGGCTCCGCAGCGGATTTGGCCCTGCGGTTTCTGCTGCGTTGTACAGTACCATTATATTCTATGAAAAACAAAAAATGCCGTGCACATGCTGCGGATTTTTTCGCGCGGATTTGCTGCGGGTTCAAATCCGCAGCACGTCAATTCTTTGTGCGGAATCCGCAGCGGTTTCACACCTTCTCCATTGTAGAGGTGTCAAACCGCAGGGGAAAACCACAGGCTAATCCGCAGATAAACCGCAGGTCTTATGACCGGCGGATTTACCTGCGGATTTTACCAAATCCGTGCAGAAAAATCCACAGACCAATCCGCAGTGTGTGCACTTAGCCTATCTGGGTAAAAGAGGGTGAAGTCGTGAAGTGATTTTAATTCTTTTTCTCAAAGTTTATTTAGCCCACATTGGGGCCTTGTACCTTTTGATTGTTTGATCGCTTATACTATATACTGCAATGCTATTGTATTACGGTATCTATACCTAATACATGTCTCTGATGAAGTCCAGAAACAAGCTGGGCTAAGCAGGAGTACCAACACGTCAGCAACAGGGGCAACCTATTGGCATCTCACTATTGAACCACAGAGGGGCCGACGGGTAACTAGAACAGATACCCGGAGATGGAGATGGTTAGGGAGTCATTGAGGCATTTATGCTGTTAATAGCAACAATTGGAGCTGTCTTTGCTGCTGTTGCAGGCCGTTGCCGGCTGTGTGACACAGTGGTCGTCGACTTTGCTTGGAGCAGGTTCGACGTCTAAGCCCACTCCAAATTGCCACATTCCATGACCTAATGGTACATCATGGAGTTTAGTGGTGTGAGGTGCCAAGGGGAGAGGTACTAGAAAACAGATATATTTCCCCCCCGTTTCATTTCATATGTCTCCCTGTACTGATAGTGAAGCCGGTCTATTTCACTGTAATCTGGTCCTGGTTTCTTTAGTGATCAGCGTGGAAAAGACTGGTGGTTCCCCGTCCACACGTTCAATCCAGGTTTTGATTCATGATGGGTCCAGCTGATATAATCAGGAGGAGCTGGGATTTTGCTCTCTCTCTCGTCTGCTGGGCTGGGAGCTGACACAGTAAGCAGGGCTGTGGAGTCGGTAAGCCAAACCTGCGACTCCGACTCCTCAATTTCCCTTCCACCGACTCCGACTCCAACATATATTGCTTATATTTAAGTGAAAAATTTATTGTAGTACAGTGTGAACATCAGACATTTAATCATTTTTATGATACAATAATCAAGACATTTAGATAGAACATATATATTTATTGGAATACAACTTTAGAACACAAAAAACTAATAAATTGTAAATGTGTAATACACTATGTAATATCGATTATTTATATATATATATATATATATATATATATACACAGTGTGTGTATGTGTGTGTGTGTGTATATATATATATATATATATATATATATATATTTATAACACTATGTAATAAACTATGTAAGTGGCAAAAAACAGTTTTCAACAAAAGCATACTAAATAACATTTGTGCAGTCTATGAATTTGTTCTAAGAATTAGAATTGCCTCCATCAGATCCTCCTTCATAGATGACCTAAAATCTGACCTAATAATTTTAAGGCCAGAGAACAACCTCTCTACACTGACTTGGGTTAGAGACAAAGCCGTAACCACATGGGCAACATCTCTAACAATTTCCAAGTATAAAGGAATTGCCACATGCACAGTCAGTTTTGATGAACGGTTGAATTTTTCTTTGAGAGCAAGTGAAACATTTTGCTGAAATATGGTCAATCCGCTTGCTATAGGAGACGGAGTGAAATCTTTTTCCTTGCAGCAACGCTTTGCCTGCTCCATATCATCCAAATACTTGTCAAAGTCAAACTCCTCATCTGATGAGGATAAAGATATGGCAGCAGTAGCACTGTCAGGACCCAAGTCCTCTTGCACCTGGCAGTCCTCCTGTAGGCCACTCATCCTAACTGCTACCTCAGTCAGAGCTTCTTTTCCTTTAGTAAGCTGTTGATCATCAAGCAATATACGATGACTTGGGTCCACATAAACAGCTGCCAGAAAAATTTTATTTTCCAATAGCTGTGTCGCTCTCCGTTTCATTGAAGCAGAAATGCCATCTGCGATTAAATCTCCTCTTTGGGACAGGCAAAATAGCAAGTTCTTCCACTCCCTTATGAAAATGCCAGGAGTTAAATCCTCAGCTTGTAATTTTTTAGTCACGGTAAATAGATGATTAAGCAACTCCTTCAATTCAGCCACCTGTGTCCATTGACCTTCATTTAGGGTTACCTCAGGGTTCGCCATATCTATAAGAAACGGTTTTAGCCAGGATCAAAACTAGGGGAGGGGGCAGAACCTCATACTGTTCCGCAGAATCTCATACTGCACACCTCAGCTGCTGCAGAACCTTATACTGCACACCCCTACACTTGAAAATAAAGCCTGCACCTTAAGAACTGAACTCCTGGTGTTTCCTCACTCTACTAATGTACCTATACCCGACATTGCCATTTCTGTGTGTGGTTCCACTATTACTCCCCAGCAACAGGCCCGCTGTCTTGGGGTCATACTTGATTCCGAGCTTTCCTTTGCCCCCCACATTCGATCACTGACTCACTCTCGTCATCTGCACCTCAAAAACATTTCTAGAATTCGACCTTTTCTTTCTTTTGACTCTGCAAAAACTCTTAGGCTGGTTTCACATTAGCGCTTTTTAAGCGCACGCACGGCCGGGGGTAGCTCCGCCCCCGAGCCGGCTCTCTGCCCGGCGTGCCCGCCCCTTGCTTGTAGCGCCGCCTCCTAGCGCACAGCGGCGCCTGCGATCGGCGCACCCTATCTTTAGCATAGGGTGCGCAGATCGTGCGCAGGCCGTGCGCTAGTTGCGCTTTGACCTGCGCTGCGCACTTTTGACGGTGCGCCGTGCGCGCCAAAATCCGAAAAGTTTGATTTTGGCGCGCACGGCGCACCGTCAAAAGTGCGCAGCGCAGGTCAAAGCGCAACTAGCGCACGGCCTGCGCACAATCTGCGCACCCTATGCTAAAGATAGGGTGCGCCGATCGCAGGCGCCGCTGTGCGCTAGGAGGCGGCGCTACAAGCAAGAGGCGGGCACGCCAGGCAGAGAGCCGGCTCGGGGGCGGAGCTACCCCCGGCCGTGCGTGCGCTTAAAAGCGCTAATGTGAAACCAGCCTTACTGTTTCTCTTATTCATTCTCGTCTCGACTATTGTAACTCTCTTCTAATCTGTCTCCCTCTTACCAAACTCTCCCCTCTCCAATCTGTCTTCAATGCTGCAGCCAGGATCATATTCCTCACCAATCGTTACACCGATGCCTCTACCTTGTGCCAGTCATTACACTGGCTACTCATCCACTCCAGAATTCAGTATAAACTTATTACCCTCACCCACAAAGCCCTCCATAGCTCAGCACCACCTTACATCTCCTCCCTTGTTTCAGTATACCACCCTACCCGCGCCCTCCGTTCTGCTGATGACCTGAGGTTAGCATCCTCAATAGTCAGAACCTCCCACTCCCGTCTCCAAGACTTTACACGTGCCGCGCCAATTCTTTGGAATGCACTTCTCCGGTCAATACGATTAGTCCCCAATCCCCACAATTTTAAGCGTGCCCTGAAAACGCATTTATTCAGACTGGCCTATCGCCTCAACACATTAACCTAATCTATCCCTGTGTGGCACAGCCAAAAGTTTTACCATAACCAGATTTCCCGCATCATGTTCCCACATGCTTTATGCATCCATTAGCCCTCTGTGTTTGTACTGTTATAAACTTAACATTATGGCTGGTCCATACAATCAGGGCAACTGTTACCACCCACCTTTCGAGTCTACCTCTTTCCTTATAGACTGTAAGCTTGTGAGCAGGGCCCTCATTCCTCTTGGTATTTGTTATAATCTACTGTTTGTGATTGTTGTTATGCTGTAATGTCTATTGTCTGTACAAATCCCCTCTGAAATGTAAAGTGCTGCGGAATATGTCGGCGCTATAAAAATAAAATTTATTATTATTATTATTATTATTATGATGATGTGGTGAATGCAGTCTGTTTATTCCAACTATCAATTGATGTTGGTGTGTTACTGAAGACGAGCAATGCCTGTCCTTTTGGGCAGCTTTGAGGTGTACCTGACTGGTGCTAAAAAAAAGGGAGTGTTAGTCTTTGTGCCACCCGGCTTTCATTCTTTTTGGTACAGATAAGATATGGATAAATGGATAGAGCAGATTTCTAATCTGCTTTTGCTATTGAAAACATTATCTATGAGCTCAAAAACCTTTCAGGTGATGCGTTTTTTTTAAAAAGCTGATCTGCTTTTGCAACTGAAAAACGTATCCTCAAAAAACGTAGCAAAAACGCTGTGTGTGAATGTAGCCTTAGATCAGGAATAGAACAGTCATTTATAGGACATTTCATAACTTTCCCAAATTCCTATGAAAAAATATTCAGCACATTCTGCATTGAATTACTGTACCCAATTTATTATATATTTTCGGAGTCGGACCATTTTATACCGACTCCGACTCCACCAAAATGAGCTCTGACTCCGACTCCACAGCCCTGACAGTAAGAGTACATGGACTTCTTTGTTGTTGTATAGGTTTATTTTGTAGTTAGCCTTCTATTGCTAGTTAGTGGCCAGACGGCCTTAGACATTTTATTTCATGTTTGGCATGTGTAACATTGAATGACCAATGTGCACAATAAACATGCCGTGCCCATATCCGTGTGGAATTCGCTAGACTGCTGTTGTGACTCCATAGCCACCCGCTTGTGCCAAAGCAAAGATCCCAGCTGAGCTTTATATATAGATATAGATATATATATATATATATATATATATATATATATATATATATACACACACATATATCCATTCCCCAGAGTGGGTAAAATGTCACTGTTTTGCCAAGCAGCAGGAGTCTCCCTTAATGTTCAGACAAGGTTGGTCTTTTGTGGGATACAACATTAAACACATCTAAAGGTTCTGTTTAACCCCTTCATGACCACACAATTATCAGTGTGTTTTAGTTCCCTTGATCCAAGAGCCATAACTTTTTTATTTTTCTGTCCACATAGCCTTTTGAGGGCTTGTTTCTTGCCAGAGAAGTTGTACTTTAGAATGACACGATTCATTTTATCATGTGAACCACTGGAAAACAGGAGAACAATTGCAGGTGTGTTGAAATGGCAAAAAAGTGCATTTCCACAATAGTTTTTTTCCATATTTTTTTTATCTTCCATGTTCACTCTAAGGTAAAACTTAGGGTCCTGTTACATTTAGTGACGCACCAGCGATCCTGACAACGATACGACCTGGTAGGGATTGCTGGTGCGTCGCTAAATGATCGCTAGTAAGCTGCCAAACAGGCAAATCTCTTCAGCGACGCAGCATCAATCCAGCGATCAAACACAGCGATGCATGCTGGGAAGCGGGACGCCGACGACGGAAAAATGGCCCAGGACATTCCTGCACGATCTTGGAAGACGAGATCTCGTTGCTGAGATCTGAATATGAGCATGCGCTGCCCCCGGCTTCCATTTTCCTGGAGACCATCGCATTGCAGCAATGGATCTGGGGGGGCCTCCGGGATTTCACAAAATGTCGGAGCCCCACCGCACCACAGAGCACCATCACCGCACCTGTTGCAAAATACTGGCGGAACCACCGGGAACACCAGAGCACCACCGCCGTACCAGCCTGGAATAGGATTTACCGGTGGCCACTGCACCACCGAACAACCCCTGTGACCACGCTCCTCTGTGACCACTCCTGCACCTGTGCCGATTACCCCCGGTTAGCTGAATTCGGACTGTTAAGACAGACCCCCATTTGACACATTATTTTTTTTTGCCTATTTTCCTTCTGAAAATTTGGGGCGCGTCTTATATTCCGAAAAATACGGTATTCATTATTTTTCTGATTTTTAAAAACTTTTTTTTTTTGTTTACTTTTCATTGTATTTAAGTCCGTTCCCTTGGTGTACTTTGATCTGCAATCGTCTGATTGCTTGAACTATACACAGCACTAATATTTATAGAGAAAATCATGATCTCCTTTGAACGCCAGTTAAACACTGACTTTCACAGGAGGATCGTCCTGAATAGTACGGAGACATTTAGCAGACCACTGGCTGTCATGGCAACTCATCAGCGCTCCATGATCATGTCCCTGGCTCACGTGGAATGACACACCTTCTTACAGACAGGTGTTACATGCCACTGTCAGAGATTGACAGCGCCATTTAACAGGTTAACAGCTGCCAGGTAGAGTGCCACTCCACCTGTGGCTGTTAGAGACACATGAATGCTGATTAAATTCAGCCATCATCTGCTGAGAGAGATTTGGGCTCGGTGTGCAAGCTCCCATGAAATCAGGGACACAACATATGTCATAACTGTATGTACTATGTCGTGGAAGGGATTAAAAAGAAACAAAAACACAAAAGAAATCCACAAAAAAAGACTGTCTTATACTGGCAAAACTGAAATATAAAATAAGGGTCAGAACATAGCCTGGTATATGCTCAATATGTAGGTCCACGATCACACTGTGGCCTTTAACCCCTTAAGTACCAGGGGTATTTCCATTTGTACGTTTCCATTTTTTGCTCCCCTTCTTCCCACGGCCATAACTTTTTTTTTTTTTCCGTCAAAATGGCCATGTGAGGGCTTGTTTTTTGTGGGACGAGTTGTACTTATGAATGGCACCATTGATTTTACAATATAATGTACTGGAAAACGGGGAAAAAATTCCAAATGCGGTGAAATTGCAAATAAAGTGCAATTCCACAATTGTTTTTCAGATTTTTTTTACCGTGTTCACTAAATGCTAAAACTGACCTGCCATTATGATTCTCCAGGTCATTACGAGTTCACAGACACCAAATATGTCTAGGTTCCTGTTTATTCAAGTGGTGAAAAAAAAATCCAGAGCTTGTAAAAAAAAAAAAAAAAAAAAAAAAATTCCAAAACCTGTAGCATCTCCATTTTTCGGGATCTGGGGCCGTGTGAGGGTTTACTTTTGCGCACCAGTCTGACGTTTTTATTGATACTATTTTGGTGTGACGCCCGTTATTGGATTTTATTGCAATGTTACAGCAACCAAAAAAAACTTAATTCTTGCATTTTGATATATTTTTTCTCGCTACGCCGTTTACTGATTGGATTAATTCTTTTTATATATTGATAGTTCAGGCTCCAGCCCTGCTCTATGTAGCAGAAATGCTCACTTGCTATGAGCGCGGACCGCTGGGCAGCACCCATATCTATCTGGCTATGACAACCATAGGGGTCTCCTGCAGACCCTGGGTTGTCATGCCAACCTGTTGGCAACCCATGGTCATGTGACACTCGCGTTAATGACGCGCTTTCTGCGCATGTAAAATGCCGCTGTCAGAGTTCACCTACGGCTATTTGGGGCACATGACAGCTGATCAGATCAGCTGTCATGTGCCGGAAAAAATGCAGGCTTTGGCAGTGAGGAAACAAACTGGGAGGCATCCAATGTCGAATATATCCGTCATTAGACGTTATGGGGTTAAACAGTCAAATACTAAGGTAAAAGCAAAGTAAGCAAATACTCTCCAGTAAGTAAATAGTAATAGTACATGTAAGTAACATGGGGCACTTGGTTAATGCTATTTTGATTAAAAAAAAACAAAAACTTAAAAGCCATCTCACAACGACAATGTGTACCCAATCGGGACGCTCCTATTTATAGTATTAAAACCTCACTTTGTGTCAGTCGACCTCAAAGTATATGGGGGCTAGAGCAGGATCTTAAAACCTTAAAAATAGATCCATAACATTTTTAATAAACTGTGTTCAGTTTGTCTCCAGCGGTGTCTTACCCTGCTCAAAGTTAAATAAAATAATCAATTGGTTGCAGCACAGCAGTCTGGCTGTGTAGTCTGGACCGCCCACCATAACTGCCTTCTAAAAATTATTAGGAGATGTTGCAGACTACACAGCCAGACTTCGGGGCTTTGCGTCTGCCTACGATATACAAAGTTCTGAAGCTAATTAAAGTTTATCACAAATATATTTTTCAGTTTTCCAACTTATTTATTATTCTATTTAAACACATTTTTAATGTGAGCCTGCGGTAATCAAAGCAAAAATTATTGAATAACCTGACTTGAAATGAAAACAATTTCAAGTGTTGTCTTGGTCCTCCAGCAGTTTTTGTTTTCTTAGCTCCTAGCAATAGTAAGATATTTCAGCGTGTGGCCATGGAAGCCAGTCGCTGACTGAGCCTTGATGGCTTGATCATTGTGCTGTTTTGTTTTACACCACAGTCAACTAAACATATTTTATGGGGCGAGAGATTCCGGTGAGGTTAAATAGTTCCTTTTTGATTTGGGAAACATTTGGCTCATAGGAGACATTGAAGAATGCATCAGGGCTCTTATTTATCTGTATTCTGGGGTGAACGTCATCCCTGCCCCTCTTTGGTGATTGACAGGCTTCTGTGTATTTGTATACATTAAAACATATTGACATATCAGTCATCCCTGAAATGGGAAAGGGGGTTGAAAAATGCCCCCCCATGTGTACATAGGACTCAACCTATGATTCTGTCCATTTTTTTTATCGCTCCTCTTTTACATACAGTTCAATATTTTTGTGCTGTTTAGATGTTGGCAGAGCTGATCTGTCCCTATAACTAGACTTTTACACTTGATCCAGAATCCAACTTAATTTTCATCCTAAAATTGTGCGATGTGCACAATATCAGCGAACCTTCTCACCAGCTCAGAATAGTGATAACGAGCTGTAAGGAGAGCGCACTGTTAGTGTGTGTTTGTAATGCCCAGCTGGCAGAGACTAGCACCGCCTTTACAAGTGATGTCATTTGTGGATGCGGCGCTGGTCTCGGCACACAAGATAAGTCTTACAAGACACACTAACAATGTGCTCTCCTTCCGGCTCGTTATTACTGATCTGAGCCGGAGAGAGGGGCTCCCTGTCATTGTGCACATCACACAGTGACATTGCAGAGACTAGCCCATCCGCTGAAATGATTGTCATTGATGACTCTTTGTTTCAGGGAGGGGGCAGGAGCTGTGGCAGTTACTGCAGCTTTTGATGACATTTCGTTCAGGTATCCCAGCATGCACTGCGGAAGAGGAAGTTGTTAAAAAATGAAATAGAAAAGCATTTAGCTTAGTTACAGAAGGGCAGGGAATTTTTATTGAAGTATATTAGAAAATAGTTTAGATTATGGAGCTAAATAGATGGGGATTTAGGAGTAAAATTTAGTTGGCTTTCGGACCACCTCTTTAAGTCCTTTTATATATTTGTTTTCCTTAGGGAAACCGTATATACTCTTGTATAAGCCGAGTTTTTCAGGACATTTTTTGTGCTGAAAACGCCTTCCCTCGGCTTATACACGAGTCATTGTCCAAGAAAGATGGAGGGGGAGTGGAGGAGCAGCGGGTTACAGGAGGCAGGAGCCGGTGGCTGTGGCTAAAGCCTGTGCTGCTGCTAAAGAGAAATGAATATTAATTTCTCTGTAGTAGTGCACAGTTGTGGGGAGGTTGACCTGGCGGATGGATCTGCCTGTGGTGAGGGGCAGAGGGATAGCTCAGTGTAGGAATGGAAGCACTGAGATGAAGAGAAAATGGGTGCCGTGCTGTAGAGTGACCATTAGAGGGCAGTGGGGAGCGAGGAAGAAAGTGGTTGTGTAACTGAGAGGGGTTAAGGTCACTGTCATTGGTCAGAGGTCTCTGTCAGGTGATAGTGGGCGGAGCTTCCAGTGCAGGTAGTATAAAGGCTGAGGGAAGGTTCCAGAAGGTTCAGTCAGCCAGGGGAGCTCACTTGAGAGGAGGATCTGCTGTGAAGTGAAAGGCAGCGAAGGGCCCTCAGAGAGGATCTGACAGGAGAGACGGTCACGGGGGTGGCCCAAAACACAGCAGCGGCAGACAGAGAGGTCTGTGAGTGACCAGTAACGGTGTACTCTGAACGGTGAAGCGCTGTGGTGGAAGTGCCTAGGGCAGCCATAGTGAGGAGAGCCACAGAGGTGCCACGACGGTGAAACAGAGGAAGTGAAGGTACCAGAGTCTGTGTAAAAAGGGAAGTGTGTAATTCCTGTGACAAAGTGCTGGGAGTCGTCAAGGAACGGTGAATAAACACGGACCTGTTGAACTCCATTTCTGTCTCAAGTCTCGTGTCTGTCGGCGTCAAGAAGTGGGTCACCCCCCCAGTTCTGTGGGATCAGCGCACCTTCCCCGCCTATCAGCATCAACAACACTAGATCACGCCCTTGCTCAGCTCGACCACTACACAGTGACAGCCGCAGCCCCCGGCTTACAGCATACAGGGGAAGAGTCTTGAGGAGATCATTTGCATATTCCCAGTGCCTTCTGGGATAAGTGAAGATTCTCCGCGAGCTCAACGATCACTGGGTTTTGGCCGTTGCGGCTGAAAAGAGGAAACCGGAAAAACCGCGCGCCTATCGGCACGCGCATTTTGGCTCATCTTTCATCGTTTTTAAGAAATCTCAAGATGGAAGAGGCCAGGAGCCATTTGGTGAGCTGCATTTCTTGCTACATGTTCACAGATTTACCAGTGGAAAAGCAAAACTTCACATGCCACAAATGCAAGCTTGTGACCCTGTTGGAGGAAAAGTTGCAAAATCTCGAAGAGAGGTTAGCTACGTTGAAGATCATTAAGGAAGGTGAAGAGTTCTTGGACAGAGCAGAATTATCTCTTCATGTTACAGAAAGAGAAGAAATTCGAAGTGCACCTGAAGAAACAGAGGAATGGAGACATGTGACCCAGAGAAGCAGGAGGATCAGGAGGCAGTTAGCACACATACTGCTCAGAAACCAGTACCAGGCTCTCACGCAGGAAAACGATGAAGAAATACATCAGGATAAGACTTTGCCAACAAACAGCAACCTTGTACGCCTTCAGAGTCCTCCTGGATGGAGAAAGAAAAATGTTGTGAAGAAGAAACGGAGAGTGGTGGTCATGGGGGATTCCCTGTTGAGAGGAACAGAGGCCGCTATCTGCAGACCGGATGTAACTTCAAGAGAAATGTGCTGTCTTCCAGGTGCAAAAATTAAAGATGTGTCTGACAGGATATCAGGACTCTTCAGACCTACAGATGACTACCCATTCCTGCTACTACATGTGGGGACAAATGACACTGCAAGAAACGACCTGGAAACCATCTGCAGAGACTTTGAAGACTTAGGCAAGAAAGTGAAAGAACTGGGAGCGCAGGTGGTCTTCTCTTCCATCCTCCCAGTGGATGGCCATGGAACAAGGAGGTGGAATAAGATTCTGCAGGTGAACAACTGGCTACGTCGATGGTGCCGTCAGCAACGATTTGGATTTCTGGATCACGGAGTGAACTACTTATACGATGGACTACTTGCTAGAGATGGGGTGCACCTTACGAAGACTGGAAAGCAGGTATTTGGAAGTCGCCTTGCTACACTTGTAAGGAGAGCTTTAAACTAGAACAACATGGGAAGGGAAGCAAAAGACCAGAAAAAGCCATACACCTGACAAATGCTATTAGAAGTGGAAAGGAAGAACAAAGACGAAAGAATCTAATTAATAAAAATATTGGAGAAAGAGAAACCAATCACAAACTAAAATGTTTCTATACTAATGCACAAAGCATGGGCAACAAACAAGGAGAATTGGAACTACTAACACAGGAAAAGAAATATGATGTCATTGGAATCACTGAAACTTGGTGGGACAATACACATGATTGGAATACAAGACTAGAAGGATACAACTTATTTTCAAGAAACAGACTTGATAAACGAGGAGGAGGTGTCGCATTGTATGTTAGAAACGCGTATATCGGCACAGAGATCCAAGCTTCAGAGACTAGGAGTTCTGTGGAAACTGGGTAAGAATACAAGGACAGAACAATGGAAAGGACACCATTGTAGGCATTTACTACAGGCCGCCTGTGCAAGCTGAAGATATGGATGAACTCTTTATGCATCAAATGGCCAAGTTCTCCAAAAAATATGACATAGTTGTCATGGGAGATTTCAACTATCCAGACATTTGTTGGGAATATCTCTCAGGCAAAACTAACAGGTCAAGGAAATTCTTATCCTCTCTTGCTGACAACTTTATCTTCCAAAAGGTAAAGGAGAAAACAAGGGGAACTGCTACCTTGGATCTAATCCTTATAAACAGGGAGGAAATGGTTGAGGAGGTAAAAGTGGCTGGGACCCTAGGAGGTAGCGACCATGCTATTTTAGAATTTTGGATAACTAGAGGCAGAAAACCTGTGAAGACTCAGACTTCAAGGTTAGATTTCAGAAAGGCAGATTTTAAGGGATTCAGAAAGAGAATTGGAGGGATCCAATGGCTGGATATCCTTAAAGACAAAAATGTCCAGGAAGGATGGGAAATCTTGAAAAATGAAATTCTCAAAGCACAGTTGTTAACAATTCCGAAAAGAGGGAAGAATAGGAAGCATTTAAGGAAACCAGGATGGATGAACACAGAACTTAAGCACATGTTAAAAAGGAAGAAAAAAATGTTTATAAAATGGAAAGAGGGAGGCATATCTAAAGAAGAATATAATGCTGTCTGCAGAACCTGCAGGGCACAAATCAGATTATCTAAAGCTGAAAATGAATTGAGGCTTGCAAGAGATGTCAAAAGCAATAATAAAGGATTTTGGGGATATGTCAAAAGTAAAAGAAAAGTCAAAGATGCTATAGGATTTTTACAGGATGAAAATGATGAAATGGTAAGACAGGATGTTGAGAAGGCTGAACTTTTAAATTCCTATTTTGCATCTGTTTTCTCTCAGAAAGGAAATGTAACATCAACTGTTCTTCACTGTCCTATTAAGGGAATAGAAGAATCCAGGATATCTATAAACAGAAAGATAGTGAGGAAACACTTAGCTAACCTAAATGAATTCAAGTCTCCAGGTCCAGATGAATTACACCCCAGAGTACTGAAGGAGATAGCAGAAGAAATTTTTGAACCCCTCTCCATAATCTTTGAAAATTCTTGGAGAACAGGAGAAGTGCCAGAAGACTGGAGAAGAGCAAATGTTGTTCCTATCTTCAAAAAGGGGAAGAAGGTGGACCCAGGCAACTATAGGCCGGTGAGTCTGACTTCTATACCAGGAAAGATCTTTGAACAAATTATTAAACAACATGTATGTCAATACCTGGATAAGAATGAAGTGATTAAACAGAGTCAGCATGGGTTTGTAACTAATAAGTCATGTCAGACTAATTTAATTTCCTTCTATGACGGTATTACTGATTGGGTGGATCAAGGAAATGCTGTAGATATGTATATCTTGACTTCAGCAAAGCATTTGACAAAGTCTCTCACACAATCCTTATTGAAAAAATGACTAAGTATGGAATGGACAAGGCAACTGTTAGGTGGATTCATAACTGGCTTAGTGATCGGACCCAAAGAGTGGTCGTAAATGGCTGCACATCCAGTTGGAAGAATGTCTCAAGTGGGGTACCACAGGGCTCTGTCCTGGGCCCTGTATTGTTCAACATCTTTATCAACGATTTAGATGAAGGAATTGAGGGTAAATTGATTAAATTTGCTGATGAGACAAAGCTAGGAAGGATAGCTAATACTAGAGAAGAGAGAGAGAGGATTCAAAAAGATTTAAATAAACTGGAGAAGTGGGCAGCAACTAACAGAATGGTTTTTAACAGGGAGAAATGCAAAGTACTACATCTGGGCAATAAAAATGAAAAAAGCATATATAGAATGGGAGGAATAGGGCTAAGTAACAGCACATGTGAAAAAGACTTGTATACTAATAGATCACAGACTGAATATGAGTCAACAGTGTGATGCAGCAGCAAAAAAAGCAAATGCAATTCTAGGATGTATTAACAGAAGCATACAGTCTAGATCACGTGAAGTAATTATTTCCCTCTACTCCTCTTTGGTCAGACCTCATCTGGAATATTGTGTCCAATTTTGGGCACCACATTTTAAAAAAGACATCAACAAACTGGAGCAAGTTCAGAGAAGAGCGACCAGAATGGTGACTGGTCTACAAACCCTGTCTTATGAGGAAAGGTTGCAGGATTTGGGAATGTTTAGTTTGCAAAAGAGAAGACTGAGAGGAGACTTAATAGCTGTCTACAAATATCTAAAGGGCTGTCACATTGTAGAAGGATCAACTTTATTCTCATTTGCACAAGGAAAGACTAGAAGCAATGGGATGAAGCTGAATGGGAGGAGACACAGATTAGATATTAGAAAAAACTTTTTGACAGAGTGATCAATGAGTGGAACAGGCTGCCACGAGAAGTGGTGAGTTCTCCTTCAATGGAAGTCTTCAAACAGAGGCTGGACAGACATCTAACTGGGATGATTTAGCGATTCCTGCTTTGAGCAGGGGGTTGGACCAGATGGCCCAGGAGGTCCCTTCCAACTCTACGATTCTATGATTCTACATCCTACTTGCCTTCCCTGTGTGCCCTCGCTACCTCTCATTTGTTCCAGCGCCAGCAGCTCTTCTGGCCGAGAGATCACGTGGCTCCGTTCATTAAGGTAATGAATATTCACGCCTCTCCAATCCCATAGGCGTGGAGTGAATATTCATTACCTTAATGAGCGGGGCCACATGATCGCTTGGCAGGAAGAGCTCCTGGCGCTGGAACAAGATGCAGCGAGGGCGCACAGGCAAGGTAAGTAGGATGTGGTGGTGGTTTTTTTTTTTTTTTATAATAGGAACCATGCATACATGGATAGGGGATAAGGAGCCATGCATACAAGGACAGGGACCGGGGAGCCATGCATACAAGGATAGGGATGAGGGGACAATGCATACCCTGCTACGGTAATTTACATGACTGTTTAGCAGCCATATTTGCTCATCTGCATTACGCTTGAAATTCCCAACCTAACATTGGGGTTGTTGTCCTGAACTAACAGCATTTTATGCATATGTATATAGTGTGATGCTATTAGTTCAGGTCAGCAGACTGTCAGACTTGGATTTCCAGTCATGCTACGAATGAGACGATTCAGTCACTTTATGGTTATGTAATTTAGTCTTTACTCTTAAAGGAAATGTTCCAAATTTTCAAATTGCCAAGGTAAAGGAATGATTATAAAATGTAGAAATACTTGTTTACAAATAATAATAATCTTATTAGGTGCTGTGAAATATTTTGGCACTATATATTTTAGAGGGGACTTGTAAAGACAATAAAATACATTGCAGATTAACAATCACACAAATCAACAGATACCAAGAGGAGTGTGGACCCTGCTCGCAAGCTTCCAATCTATTGCCCTCGCTCTCTAGTGGTGTCTGCCGAGACTGAAAACTATTATGGACTACCCGTCAGTTGTTTGGCTAGAGCATTTTGGTTGATTGACAGACAGGATCAAATTTTTTTATTGTGCGCCACTTCGGGTTTTGGCTTTCCTCATGCCAAGGACTATGTGAGCATACAAGTTTGGGCTGCACTTATCAGATGTCTGAAGAAAGTTCTGATAGTTTCTTTGTAGTTGGCTTGTGATCGCCTCCATCTTGGACCAAAAGTGTTGAAGGTTTGTGCAGTAAAATATCCTTCAGCATATTATTTTCTTCTTGTTTGTGGTAATATAGATGTTTAGTTTCCTTTTCACCATCATATGGGTGAATGCTGCTCTTCAGTCACCAGACTTTATATACCGCCTACTGCACTAAATAGCAGTTCTGTCTTTCTTGAGCTTCTGTACTCCCTCTAGTGGTAGCGGTATGCAGTCAGTACCTCTCCATGTAACGCTGGGGAAATACTTCCACAACACTGTACATGCTCATGTGGAGCTATGATTTTCTTTTCTTTCAGCATTTCAAGAAGCATAAAAGGTTGATCCCTGAGAGGACGGTCTGGAAATACTTTGTGCAGCTTTGCAGTGCCTTAGAACATATGCATTCCCGACGTGTCATGCACAGAGGTAAGAGAAATAAATGTGCCAAAACTATGCCATGTTTTCCTTATTCAGTGAGCAATTCCCTGTTTTAGCAATAAAATGGATACCGTATTTGCCTAGAGTGATTGTCCTTTATATATGGACCAATCTCCATATAATGTAAAGTTTTGTTACTTTTAATCTCATCCTTTTGTTTTCACGATCCGTACTTGCTGACAGTGACTGGCTGAAAACCCTTCCAGGCTTAGCCCTACCCTGAGCTGAGAAGTGGATGCCATTCTGTCCGGCCCAATAAATGATCATTAATCAAATACTAGGTCGTTCATTCACTGACTGCAAACAACATTTTGAAATAAATATTTTTGTTTTCATTTTGCAGAATGTTTCATTATTCAATGATGAAGCTTTCCATATAGTGCACTTTATATTTTTTCATTTTTTTTTTCATGGAATGGCACAACAGACTGCTATTCAGTTCAGTTGAAAATGTAGGTACACCGACTTCTCCGTTCAGTATTGCCAAATGGAATCGCTGAACTAAGAACACTGCAAACGTGGTGTGAACAGACCCTTATAGGGAATCTGTCAGCAGGGGTTCACCCCATCCCACCAATGATTTATGTGTAGCTCTTTTAAAAAACAGTCCAGCAATACGTTTACATGGCCAGTCCGTTCCAACTTCCTCCATTACCGAGAAATCGGCGTTCAAATCTATATGCAAATGAGGCTGAAGATCTGTTTGTAGCCTCTGTCACTCCGGCTCTATTTCTTGCCCAGAGCTCACCCTTCTGCATGACTGACAATCTCTCTGCTGTGCAACGTCTGACAAAAGGTCATGAGTAAAGCAAGAGGAGGTTAAATAAATATAGAATTTAATGTATATGTGTGTATAGTGAGTATACTTTTTTTTTGCGATTTATAGGTGAGACATTTTTTAAATAATAGAGCTTGGTTGACATTGTAAAAATTGTATGTTCTGTACTGGAGGAGATGATTTGTGCATATAATGCAGTATGAGTGTGTTACTCCCCTACTGCTGATCTCTCCGGATTCCAGTATAGTGTGTGACTATATTATACTCACACTACAATACATGCACATATTCACACATTTAATGAATAAAATACTTAATGGGAGTGCGTCTTTAAGATCATTTAACCACCCACCCTCCCACACCCTAAAAAAATAATAATAAAATGCAAGTAAAAGAATCATTCAAGTATATCTACCCCAGAATGATGCCATCTAAAGTTACAGCTTGTATTGCGAAAAATAAGTTGCTGGATAAAGAAAAAGTTTCCAGCTCTCCCTCTGGGTGAGGGTGTTGTGGGAGAATGGTGTTTTCTGAAGGCCCCAAATAGGCCATGATTTAATGCATCTATTATGTATGTAGATGTGTAAATACAGACAACCGTGTTCCTGCAGCCGGCTGTTGCATGACGCTATGTGTAAGTATTTCATTGTTTGCATTAAACCGTAGAAACTCTTCAAACAATGATCTGTACAGTTACATGAGTGACATCCGGTGTTATTCTAGATAAGCAAAGGTGTCCGAGAGCAAGTAGACTTCACAACTTTTGTTTGCTGGTTATTGATGCTTTTTATGTTTTATTAGTCTGTTTAAATACTTTCTTTTAATATTCAATGTGATGTGATATACATAGTGTGCACTTGCCTCTAGGTACATACAGAAATTCTCTTTAGTCACCAGCGGAATACATGGTTTGGGATCGGTCCTCATGAGTTCCTCCTGAATTGTCTTATTTGTGCGTTTGTCTGCTTACCTAAACTTGTTTTTCTCCCCAGATATTAAGCCAGCCAACGTGTTTATAACAGCCACAGGCGTGGTGAAGCTGGGGGATTTAGGTTTGGGCCGCTTCTTCAGCTCCAAAACCACAGCTGCACATTCTTTAGGTAAGCCGTCCTGAGAGGCGCAGGTAGCGAGCGGGTGTTTTACTGCCCTGTCTGATGCCATGTGTCAGCTGTGAAACCCACAGCCCCCTCCGGAAAGCCTTATTAACCTGTGTTGGGGCACACACTATTAATTTCACGTAGCTTTCAGGAGTTTCCTGTTATGACGACCTTTAACCCTGCCACTGACATTAAAGGAACCCGCTGCCATCATAACCACTGATTATTTATTTTATGGCTGCGTTGTTAAAATTTAAAGGGGAGAAAGCAATTCATGGGATTGGCCTACGGTAGAAGAACATTTTACCAGGGGTATAATTAAAGAATTACAAGTGCCCCATAAAATGAAGCCTTTTTATTTGCTCTCCAAAAATGTGACAGCACTAGTCAGACTAGCTAGATATATTATATATCTACTTTTTTTTTTTGAAGTTTTCTATACTGTCTGTATGTTTAAGTGAGAAGTACTCCAACTTGGGGTCATGCCTTTATTGGCAAGTCGCTGCCATAATGTACAGTAACTACTTAATGAGTAACTAACTTATAGGAGAAATGAAAGACTAGTAGGATCTATGGGCAACATAAAGGACTTTCATTTTTTTCATGATATAGGTCACATTGACAAAGTTGCATGAAGGCAGGTTGTTTAGACTAGCATCATACAGTATCAGCCTTGGTAACAGCTGTGAACATCGGATTGCGGTTTCCCAATTAATTTCCGGAGTTGACTTATCTCTGCAAAACTGCATATTACACCTACCATATATGGGTCATTCCAATGCAATTTTTCCCTATATTTTTAATTATTTTGAAATGTTATTCTCTGATAATAGTGTGTTAGAGACTGCAAAATGTGAGGAAAAATGTCTATATACTTTTAGTTTAATTTTCAAAGTTTTGAAAAAATGTGAATTCCTGTGTTGCATGCCTTTCTTTCGCCTCATAACTCAGGCCAGAGCCAAGATAGAGAAATGGAAAAAACACCTTTCCACTCAGAACTGTGTACAGGCTTTCACCTGATATGTCACAAGAGTATATTTCTTATTATGGTATTTTACCTATGCGGACTCAAACGCAAAATTTTGAATAGCATTTTCAAGAAAAACTATAGGATATAATATTTTCAAAAGATCACATGTGCCTCCCTAGTCACATCTGTACCAAAATTCAAGTTGTGATCGCAAAGGCGTCATACTCCAAAAATTAACTGTATGAACAGTGGCAATTTGAAAATATTGCATTTAGATCTGTTCAGCCTGTGGTCTGAAAGTGTAGGGTCTATGTTTTCCACATAAAATAAAAAAAAAAAAAAAATAGGTCCATTACTTGTCCTGATCTTAAACCAACCAGGGGATAACAAAACTAGACCTGATACCGGCAGACCGTTCCATCAGAGTCTTTGTTCCAAAACATCAATTCTCTTCTGAGCCCTGCTGTGAGCCCAAACAGTAGTTATAAACTTCTGTGAAGCACTAGGTTGGGGTTCAAGGTGGCTCACCACACATCTAGATAAGTTCCCTGATGGGTCTAGTTTCCAAAATGGTGTCACTTTGTGGTGAGTTTCCACTGTTTAGGCACATCAGGGGCTCACCAAACGCAACATGGTGTCCGCTAGTTATTCCATCAAATTTTACATTGAGAAAGTGAAATGGTGCTCCTTCCCTTCCAAGCCCTGCTGTGTTCTCAATCAGTAGTTTTCCCCCACATTTGAGTTATCGGTATGTTCAGGAGCAATTGCACAACAAATTTTATGGTCCATTTTTTCTTGTTACCCTTGTGAAAATAAAAAAAAATTGGGTCTAAAGTAAAATTTTTGCGACAGTTAAATGTTAATTTTTCCTTCCATATTGCAAAAATTTACTGTGAAGCCCCTGAAGGGTTAATAAACTCCTTGAATGTGGTTTTGAACACTTTGATTAAAAAAAAAAAAAAAAAAAAGCATTTTTATTAACGAAATTCAAACAGAACAAAGTCCACACATTACAATGTCCAACAAGGTCACATATTTTCAAATACAGTGCATCCCCTCCCTCCCCCTCCTTAAAGAAAAAACCTCAACATATGCTCAGAAGTACGTCCTCCTTTCGGGATCGTCTCTCCACCCACTGTGTCCACAATGAAGTGAACATTTTTTCCCTTTTTCTTTTGGCATAAATACCTTTTTCCATATTTACAATAAAGTCTGATTGTCTAATAAATTCTTGTATTATCGGCGGTTCTTAATTTATCCAGTGCCTGGCTATTAATTTACGTGCAATGTATAACAACCTAGCTATCGCCAATTTGAACTGATTTTGAATCTGAATCTCCTCCACATAACCGAAAATACAAACCACAGGATCCCTCTCAATTCTACAGTCATACACTCCCTCTATGTGTAAGATCCCGGCCCCATCAGCCTGACAACGAGGGCATCCAGAAGTCTGTCTCAGTCCTGCCCTAAATAGTCTTTCAGGAGTCCTATATACTCTATGGAGCACATAATTTGTGCGGGTCTACCTGACTCACTCAGTGACAATTGGGGTAAATCTTCCATAATCGCTTCCCACTTATCCTCTTCTATCGGCCCCAATTAGTCTTCCCACTTCTCTTTAGCCTTAATCGGCTAATGAGTTAAAAAGGTGCGCATTAAGTCCTTTTAAATACCTGTCATAACTCCTTTTGTTCCCCCATCACTACACACATAGTCCACCGATATGTCTTTTTGGACCCTCATAGAAACCGTCTTACTCTGTGCTATGTAAGCGTGACAGAGCGGTCTATACTGGAACCCACAGATCTCAGATAATTCATATTCCTCCTGTAGTTTGGTTTTGAACACCTTGACGGGTGCAGTTTTTAGAATACCATCACTTTCCTGTCATATAGGCCCTTCAGTCACTTCAAATGTGAGGTGGTCCTTAAAGAAAATGGTTTTGTAAATTTTGTTGGAAAAATGAGAAATCGCTGGGCAACTTTTAACCCTTCTAGCTTCCTAACAAAAAGAAATATGTTTGAAAAAATGTGCTGATGTAAATCCAACTTGTGGTAAATGTTATTTATGAACTATTTTGTCTGATTTAAGGTCATCAAAATTAAGTGTTTGAAAATTGCCAAATTTTCAAAATTTTCTCCAAATTTCCATTGTTTTCACAAATAAACGCAAGTCATAGCGAAGAAATGTTGCCACTATTATAAAGTACAATCTGTCACGAAAAAACAGTCTCCGAGTCAGTGGGATACATGGAAGCGTTCCAGAGTTATGACATCATAAAGTGACAGAGGTCAGAATTGTAAAAATTGGCCTGGGGTGAAGGGGTTAAACAGACGAAAACATGTGCAGAATGTAAAGGTGTAGTAGCGTATTTTTTACAGGATATTCCATACAGTGCCACTGAAAGCCTCTAAATTACAGGGGTGTGTAACGTATGTATAGTCGGTCACCTCGTTCCCATAGAATTCACAGAAGAACATTGTGAAAGGACGACTATAGAGCCATCTTATCAAACCCTTGGCTATTGTATCTGCTTCTATATAGAAATACAATGTGTATGTTTTGTAAGATTTAAAAAAGAAAAAAAAACATACATTTTATATATTTTGTTATTTTTTTTATATGTTGAAAGAATATTATCAGTTTACACCATGTGATGTCTTGTTTTCAGTGGGAACTCCATACTACATGTCACCAGAGAGGATACATGAGAATGGATACAACTTCAAATCTGATATTTGGTCATTAGGATGTCTACTTTACGAGGTAACTAAGAGACACGCGTGCATACAGTTCTAAATGGTATTCTCCTGGCACAGGATGACAGAAACATCACTGATGCTCCAGACCTCCTCCGACTGTGTACGCTTACGCTCTTATTAGCATCCAGCCTAAGTATAGAAGTGTAAAATATATATATATATATATATATATATATATATATATATATCCGTTGAAGTTACAGAAACATGAGCAATAGCTTTTCTTGTCAAGCAATGTTGCGCCGTCAGGAATGTTTTTGAGCCTCCATTCCCCCATATTATTTAGCAGGAGCCATCAAACCTTACCAGGCGGCTGACCAAGTATGGAGCCCTACAATAGATCAGTCTATCTCCATGTGTGTGAGATGATTATAAAATGTATCATTGAGTGTATGCACACATAAATACATACAGATGCATACTGATGGTCTGCTAGGAGGCTTCAGGAAAATTGATATTTCTTTCACTTACTCAGCTTTATATTTACTTGGTGTACTTTCCGTTATTTATAAGAAAAGCCATTATAGTGCAAGGCTGAGCACAATAGCCATTTTATTAAATGCATTGCTAAGCAGATTTGGCTAGAAGAGAAAGGGTGCTTCTCTGTCACCTAGACTCCTGTATGGGGGTTGGTGCTGCACGATCAATGCCTCTCGCCTTGCAGGGTCCTGTATGGCATATGGGAGTCTGGGTGGCAGGGAAGCTCGCTCCATGCTATAGTCAATAGATATAGGTATTGGCTGCTGCCACTTCGTTGCCATGTAGAAGCATTTTTTGCTATACATGTAATTTTGAAATCTGAATATTTTGCACATTCCTGCACTTTTTTTTTTTTTTCTACATTTGTGGAGGTACATTTTAAGTTGTGAACAGTTAAGTAAAAAAAACTAAGCTCCATCTTGAGACTCTGTAGTGGAAGAACCCTGTCTCAAGTGGACGAAAACTACAAATAAGAATTATAGAATTCTTTACAGCTATACAATACAGTCAAGAAGTGGCTACAGAGGAAAGTTGACAATATTGATATAGGCGTGCGTACACGTGTGGTCAAAATTGTTTGGATCCCTGAATGCCAAATACACTATGTAAAATATCTCTTCTGCTAAATTAAATGTCAATGTGTGTGTGTGTAAATTCATATGTGTGTGTATTCTTTATATATGTATAGGAGATGAGCGGATCGATTCAATTCATTGGACTCGTATCCAGTGTCAAGGTCTTTGGTATATGACTGCTAGATGGGATGCCATGAGCCTCTTGCCTTCTGGCACCCCCTGTGTAGCATTTGACTTGTAAGGGCTTGCGCAATGCTATCTGTGCGACATGACACAAAGATGATGTCACGCCACTTCTGGCTACAGGGCTGTGGAGTCTGAGTCATGGAGTCTGAGTCAGAGCCCATTTTGGTGGAGTCTGATTCAGTGTCATGGAAATTGAGGAGTCGGAGGTTTGGCTTGCCGACTCCACACCCCTGTTTACCTATCTGAGTATATGGGTTATTCACCCACACCAACCATATTTCAGCTCTCTGTATGGAGCCTTTCTCTGGCTGTGCTACATAGTCACATACTGGGATACATTTACATGCATATTTATTACATTGTGTAATATCATTTGTTGAGGGTAATTACTGTCTTCCTGTATATAGTAACTGTTTACAATTGTTTATCTAAGTACATTCATATAGGACAAAGACTATAATTACGTATGCTATAAATATAACACAAATAATGCCATAGTTCATATATATTTAATAAACAAGTGTAATAACAGCCCCATAAGTATCAATTGAAAATCATTGGGGAGAGCTTTAATCTGCTGTTGGGAAGAGAAAGCAACCCTACCATCAGTCAAAAGCTGGAGAGAACGGAGATGGAAGAAACCACTAGGAGACAGGGACAAGAAGCTGACAGATGTCAGCAATGGCAGCCTCTAGACGTTCCTTGTAGCCATGTCCTATCTTATGTGTCTTATTTCTTTTTTAAATGACAGGTCATTTTTTTCCCTCAATGTTTCAGGAAATTTTATTCAAGTCTTCTAATGATGCACGTTAGTTACATATACATTCTTTCTGAAGTAGGACATTTGCCTCTTTATAGTAAACAGGGGAGCTAATCGTGTAGCAAGGTATTTCTCAGATGCTGGAACCTTCAGTTCACGGGTAGATTTTTTTTTTTTTTTTCACACCATTGTTCATCCAGTTGAATGGGACCAAAAATTTGTAAAAGTAAGAGTTAAGAGAGGCAGTACATTGTTTCAGGAAGTTTAGCCTACCGTAAGTGGGGGGCGCTGCTAAGGTGGGGGAACGTTTCTTTTCTTTTCCCATTATCCATATTAGCTTGGGTCCTGAGTTTTTCAGTTTTATTTTATATACACAATAACGACAGTATTCTAAAATGTGACCCAGAGCGATATGAGTATAGGAACCGTAAATGTCCTTTACTTAGAGGTTTTCTGGTTTTGGAAAGCCCCTTTGCCCTGTCTGCAGTTTGTGTTTTTTTATAAAAAGAAAAAACCCAGAAAGCTAAACTTTACTCACCCTCCCCGGGTCCAGTTTTGAGTTTGTCACTGCTCTTGTTATCTGTTGTCACATTGTCAGCTCTATAGCCATTGACATTAGCGCTAATCTATGCTCGTGCGGTCAACTAGAGCAGAGCCACTGAGCTCCGTTATTGGTTGCAGTATGTGCTGCAGATGACAAACTCCCTGAGACTGCATTGGACCAAAGAAGCATGAGTAAAGAATTTTAAAAAAAATTTTTTTTAAGAAGCTGCACTTGTGTTGGTGCTGTTTCAAAACTGAAAAGACTCTCTTTTAATTATGCTTATTCCCTTATTACACACTCTTTGTAATTATGTACTTCCCAGTTTGAACCAGTCACAGAAGAAGAAGTAAGCAGGCTCCTTGCATCTTCTCGCCCAACCACTTGCACCAGTGACCCATTTCCGTCACATCTGCTCCAGTCCCTTTCCCCTGCTGTCACCCCTCACCTAACTAAAATATTTAACCTCTCTCTCTCTCTTCTGGTATCTTTCCCTCCTTATTTAAGCATGCCAGTGTAGGGAAGGTGACCTGACGGACGGACGGACTTGTCAGAATAGAGAAAGGAAGGTTTGCACAGTTTAGACAGGTGTCAGTTATTACAGGGGGAAACAACTAGGAAAGTGTAGCGGACGTGCAGTACCTTGTGTTGACCATTAGAGGGCAGGGAGGAGTGTGAGCATAGGACTTGACATCAGCTTAGGGCATAAGAAACCGTTGGTCATGGGGGGTGGAGTTAGAGGGAACTGGGAAAGATATAAATTTGACAGGAGGGTTCCAGAAAGTTCCAGTCCCCAGAGGGAGCTCAAGTGACCGGAATACTACGACAGTTTTGTGCACTGTGAGAGAACCAAACCAGGGGGACTGAGGAGAGAGAAAGTCAGGGGGTGGTCCTGACACAAAAGTACCGCAGTATAGACGAGACACAGAGGAAAAGCATACAGTATTGAGGGAGACGACTGATCAGCAAAAGTACTGTTGGTTTACGGGCCTAAGGCGGCCACAGTGACGTATCTGACAGGAGCGTCGAAGAGTGAAGAGGGGACGGTGTGTACATGTACGTCCCCGGTGTAAAGTACGGTGTGCTTGAAGCGGCCCTGGATATGGATGGCCGTGAACGAGATATTGTGGTGTACTGTGAGGGCCGTCAGTCGGACGGTGAGAGAATAAACTTGGAACCCGAAACCTGCCTCATCTTGTGTCTATACGTTGCTGCGCGGTACCCAGAGGGACCACCCCCCAGCCCGGCCCACCGACCCTACACCATCATACATCCACTACTTAAAAAACCATCCCTCGACCAAAACTGTGCCGCTAACTATAGACCTGTCTCTAATCTTCCCTTCATCTCTAAACTCCTGGAACGCCTGGTCCACTCCCGTCTGATCAGCTATCTCTCTGATAACTCTCTTCTCGACCCTCTGCAATCCGGTTTCCGCTCTCTACACTCTACTGAAACTGCCCTCACTAAAGTCTCTAATGATCTACTAACAGCTAAATCTAACGGTCACTACTCCATGCTAATTCTCTTGGATCTCTCTGCAGCATTCGACACGGTGGATCATCAGCTCCTCCTCACTATGCTCCGCTCCATCGGCATCAAGGACACCATTCTCTCCTGGTTTTCCTCCTATCTCTCTGACCACTCCTTTACTGTATCTTTTGCCGGCTCCTCCTCCTCTCATCTTCCCCGTACTGTTGGGGTTCCTCAAGGATCGGTTCTAGGACCCCTCCTCTTCTCCTTGTACACTGCCCCTATTGGTCAAACAATCAGTAGATTTGGTTTCCAGTACCATCTCTATGCTGATGACACCCAATTATACGCTTCTTCTCCTGACATCACGCCAGCCTTTCTAGAAAACCCTGGCGATTGTCTAAACGTTGTGTCTAACATCATGTCCTCACTATATCTGAAACTGAACCTGTCAAAGACTGAACTCTTTGTGTTTCCTCCCTCTACTAATGCACCTATACCCGACACTGCCATTTCCATGTGTGGTTCCACTATTACTCCCCAGCAACATGCCCACTGTCTTGGGGTCATACTTGACTTCGAGCTTTCATTCACCACCCACATCCAATCACTGGCTCACTCTTGTTATCTGCATCTCAAAAACATTTCTAGAATTCTACCTTTTCTTACCTTTGACTCTGCAAAAACTCTTACTGTTTCTCTTATTCATTCTCGTCTTGACTATTGTAACTCTCTTCTAATTGGTCTCCCTCTTTCCAAACTTTCCCCCCTCCAATCTGTCTTGAATGCTGCAGCCAGGATCATATTCCTCGACAATCGTTACACCGATGCCTCTACCTTGTGCCAGTCCTTACACTGGCTACCCATCCACTCCAGAATCCAGTACAAACTTATTGCCCTCACCCACAAAGCACTCCATGGCTCAGCACCACCCTGCATCTCCTCCCTTTTTTCAGTCTACCACCCTACCCGTGCCCTCCGTTCTGCTGATGACCTGAGGTTAGCATCCTCGATAATCAGAACCTTCCACTCCCGTCTCCAAGACTATACACGTGCTGCGCCAATTCTTTGGAATGCACTTCCCAGGTCAATACGAGTAGTCCCCAATCCCTACAATTTTAAGTGTGCCCTGAAAACTCATTTATTCAGACTGGCCTACCGCCTCAACACATTAACCTAACTATCCCTGTGTAGCACAGTCAAAAGTTTTACCATAACCAGGTTCCCCGTATCATGTTCCCACATGCTTTATGCATCTATTAGCACTCTGTGTCTGTACTGTTACACACTTAACATTATGGCTGGTCCATACAATCAGGGCAACTGTTACCACCCACCTTTCGTGTCTCCCCTTTTTCCCTCATAGATTGTAAGCTTGCGAGCAGGGCCCTCATTCCTCTTGGTATCTGTTATGATCTATGTGATTATTGTTATGCTGTAATGTCTATCGTCTGTACAAGTCCCCTCTGAAATGTAAAGTGCTGCGGAATATGTCGGCGCTATAGAAATAAAATTTATTATTATTCCCAGTGTTATTGCTTCTGTATAGACATGGGTGCGTGTAAAAATCAGCAGGACTTGTACACTAGCAAGTGCCAGAGGAAAAAAAAGCATTCTTCATAATGGTGCAATCAATGTCCACAGTAGTCCCATGTTGTTCTACCCGTATTTTGTGTTGTAGATACACATCTATGTTTTTGGCGAATTACTTTATTCAAATATATCCTAAAGCAACAGTCTTGGACACATTATGCCCCAATTTCATGATCCCCTCTCAAATCTTCTGAACAATGTCCATAAGACTTGCTATGATTTAGTTTGTATCAGAACTGACATTCACTTGAAGAAGCCCTCCTCCCACAAAAGTTTTTATCCTCTTAATATATTGCAATCATATTATATAGCACTGTGTACCTACAATTGCTCATTTTGCCCTTTTACCCAGCTAATTCTTCTCTTTTTCATTAGGTCTATGACATCACGTGATTAAAAACTGACAAGCTGAATCTTTCTAAGTGCTATGTAGAAACAGGAGGTCTCATTTCCTGCATGAATCATCACTGCAAAAGTCTCTGGCAAGGGCCAGGACTTGAGTGGCTGGGTCAGTAGTTGGAAGAGGGGGATGACTCATGCAGGGAAAAGAGACTTTCTGTTTCTGCATATAGTAGAGAAAAATTAAGAATTAGTGGAGTAAAAATTAGCAATTATAAGTACACACTGCTATATATTGATGACTGCAATATATTAAAAACTTCTGATGGGAGGAGGAGGAGGGCTTCTTTAATGAGTAACAGCACTAAATGTAAAGGTTTATGCTTTTCTTTGGGATTTCATTCATCTTACATGCCTCTACGACATCGGGTATCTGACTGGTCACTGGATAAAGTGCTTGCATCTCCCAGTGTGGAAACATTTCATTTCCCAATTGTAGACTAATTGACCCATGTAGTGGTGTGCCTTCGCTTTCAAGCCTTCTTTAATCTTCATTAATTGCCTGTTCTCGCATCAGGCCTTTAGCGTAGTTGCGTGATTGTTTTGCTTAGATTACAACATTTTGGCAATATGCCTGATCTTTTTCTTTTTTTTTATTGCCCACTTAATAATGCTTAATAATGCATTATAACCAATGTACAGTCCAGGTCACCATTTCAAAAATTGCACTTTGCACTCAAGCAAATTATGATACACCTTAAGATATAAAAATCTATTCTACTTTCTACTTAATTCAGTGAAGAAATTAATGAGGATCAAGTGGCAGAAATGAAATTGCAAAGTGAATTTTTTTTTTGTAGTTAAATTGCACTTAGTTATTTTGGATTTTTTTAATTGACATGCAAACACGATGAGTCCAATTAATAAGGAGATGATTTGCTTTTAATACACAGACCTTTACAAGCTAAAGTAGGTATTACATGCTATTTTTTCCCTTTGTCTTATTGTTAAGCTCAGCAACTGGATTCTTGACAAGGTTGTAAGTTGGTGGCTTTTCAACACAGCATGGGGAGAGAAAGCAAAAGAGAGGGAGAAAGACTGCCACCAGCCTTAAAGACAGACAGTGGGATCCTGTCCTTCCACGACACCCCAGGAATACTAATCAGGCCGTGAGGTCAGGAGAGCAAGTCAATCATTCCCCAAGATCGGCTCAGTGTGCAAGATCAAATTAGCCTGAAAAATTCAGCTGCCGAGAGGAGAAATAAAAAGGGGGAGTGAGGTGGAGAGGAGGGAGGCAGGGGGAGGTAGAGGGAGAGAGCAGCTGTCAGAGAGAAGTCGGGAAGATACACTAATGAAGCAGATGAATAGTGCATAAAGCTTCAAAATAAAAACAGGACAGTTGACATTTTTCATCTGTCAAAGCAGGAGATGCATGAAAATATACTAGTCGCGGTTGGCTCCTCCGGGGGACGTTCTGCGTGTTATTTTATTATTTTTTTTTTCCCTTCCCACCTACAACGTGTGACATTAACCTGTTCACTGACAGAAGCGCCCTGCAAGGCACTGCTAGGCAGTGGGATTTCGGGAATAGCAGGGAAGTTGTTGGAAAGAGCAGCACTAAAGCACAATGAATTCTCTTGGACAAAAATATTCCACTTGAACATATACTGTAGATGGCAGGTTTGGGATTCGGGTTTGCTTTCTGATCTGTAAATTGCCTGATTTTTATTGTTATTATTATTTATATCAGATGGACAAGGCTCTCTGTCCTAATATCTTGACACAGACATTTTTGTATTGGTGAATACCTGTTGAGATATCAAATATAAGTCTTTAGATTTGTGCTAAATGGTTTGGGACTCTTTACTTCCTGTATCTACTAAAGGGGTTGTCCACTACTAGGACAACCCCTTCTTAAGCTAAATGTCCGGCCCTGATAAAATATATAAACCTATACTCCCCTCTTTTGCTGCCTCTGTTCCAGTGTTGATGCGGTAAAATGACACGTGAGCTTGGCATCCAATCAGTGCTGGTGTCAGTCTCTGCTTCCTGTCGAAATGAACATGAAGAGGAAGTCTGACCTCAGCTGTAGTCCGGAATTCCGCTTCATGTTCAGTTTGTCCGAAGGCGGGGGACAGTGACGTCAACACTGATTGGGCACCGGGCATCACGTGTCATTTCACCACATCACAGCCCCGGGGAGAGCAAGTACCAACACCACTGGAACAGATCCGGTATGGGAGGTGAGAACAGGTTTATTTATTTTATCAGGGCCGAACATTTAGTTGAAGAAGCGATTGTCCTAGTAGTGTACAACACCCCTTTAGGGCTGCGTTCACACTTGCATTTTAACATTGCATCTAACATTGCATCTGTCTGTTCTATTATTAAGAATGAACAAATGCAATTCAAAAAATAGTTTTGTGGCGTAATTAATTCAAAGAAAAGCAGCAGGGACCCCATTGATTATTATGGGATCCATCTGGGGTCCATTATGTGTTAGTTTTTTTAGAATGGAAGAACAAGTATGGCAGGATGCACGTGACACGTAACGGAGCCCAACCCAAATCTACAACAATCAGTGTGGTTCCTCTGTCAAAAATCAAGTGTGGGATTGCACTTTTTTTGCATTTTCACCACACTTGGAATTATTTTCCCGTTTTTGAATACACGATATGGTAAAACCAATGGCGAAGTTCAAAAGTACAGCTCGTCCCACAAAAAAACGCCCTCACATGGCCATATTGACTGAAAAATAAAAATTTATGGTTCTGGGAAGAAGGGGAGCGAAAAAATAGAAACGCAAAAACGAAAATGGGCTCAGGCGCAAAGGGGTTAAAATCACTAGCAAAGTTTCTCAAATTAAGTTTATTTTCAGACTGTGAAAGTTTGAATAGTGTCATTTTCCTTTAGGCCTCTTTCACACTTCAGTTTTTTGCATCAGTTATAATCCGCCAAAAAGGCGGACAAGCGCATCCGTCCTAAACTGATGCGAACGAATGGCACAGGATCCGTTTTCAGACGGATCCTGAAAATGAAGAAATTTAAAGGAATCGCTGGCCGAGAGAGAGAGTTTTTTTATTTTTGTCCGGCACCCAGAAAGAATTTCGGGTTAAATAAGTGTCTGGAGGATCCGCCAGAGAAAAAAGCGTTACAAGCTCCGTTCTGAAATCTTTGAGGATGGTGACGGACAGCAACTTTTGGCGGATCCTCACAAAAAACGGATGCAACGGACAGCAATCCGTCACAATCCGCCATTAATGCAAGTCAATGGGAAAAAAACGGATCCTCAAAAAAAAATTGAGGATCCGTTTTTTTTCAAAACCTGGCGGATTGTGACTGATTGTAAAAAACGGAAGTGTGAAAGAGGCCTTAGAGGGAATCTGTCAACTGCTATTTAATCTGAGAGCAGAATAATATAGGGCAATAGACCTGGATTCCAGGGATGTCACATATGGCCTATGTGTTTTACTTTCAATAGAGTTAGTGTTTTTATCGGCAGGATATTATCATTGCAGGACTAGGCCTCATGTGTACAGCAGTCAGGTTTATTCATGTCACCCCGCCCCCACCACTGATTGTACACAGGGATATGCAGTTGTCAGCAAGCTTCCGATGAGGGGTGTGGGCGGGGTTATACACAGCTCAGCGTTCAGACCTCATCTACAACACATAAAACATGGATTCTATCAAAACTGAATGAAGCAGTTCAGTAAGTGACACATCACTTTAGTCAGGCTTGCTTGCCCTATATTATACTGCTCTCAGATTACATACCTATACCTGCTGACAGATTCTCTTTAATGCTTTAGATCCACTCATTTTATAAGATTTAATTTGGCCTCCAGATCTTCTGTAAGCTATGGATTTAGATGTCCTGCTTTACCCTGTGTCATCTAAGAGTGCAGATTGATGCAACTACCTTTTTGCTGCTTTTAGAAGTACTACAAAATGAAAATCTGGTGACTACAGTGCTTCCATATATGACATTGTTATAACTGATATAGGTAGCATGAAAAATGTAAGCGCTCACTTGGTGCGCTATGCAACCAAGCATAGCAATGTGCAAACTGTGCAGACTGCCGCCGGCTTCTATGCGGATTACCTCCTGCGTCCGTGGACAAGAATAATAGCGCCACTAGACTTTCTATTTTCCTATCAGACTAAAGCCACTTTTATTGTTGCAGTGATGATACCTGGATAAAATCGTGGTAAGTGCCGAAAACAATACAAATAAATGTTGACATGGGTAAAACAAACGTCCCCCATCCGGACCTTCCTCAGATTTAATCGCTCATACTATTATAACCGAGGAAGGGTCTGGTAAAAGACCAAAAAAGCTTTTGTTTTACTGGTCAACATTTTCATTTTAATTTTTTTTCATTTACCACAGTTTTAACACAGCAGCCTAAAAACTAGTTTTAATCGGACAGCACCACTGAACGTTCCATTTTCCTTTTTGCTCACTGTTACATAAAGAATTATGACATTTAGTAAATTCTACTCACAGTATTTTAGTTACTTATTAACCTTTCTTTGACCTTTTGCGACTTTTAGTCTTGAAATATTTTTTGTTCTTGAAATCTTTGGCCCTAATTCATCAAAGCTTTTGCACCAGAATTCTGGCATAAAAAACTTTGAAAAGGTCACATTTTTTGTACAAAAGTAATGTGACTTTTGGCATTTTAATGCCGATTTCCTCCAGCTCTGACGAAGTGGGTGGAGCTGGGATGGGGCGTGATGACCCTTCCAATTCATCAAATTCATTACAAGTGGTGGTGATGCTTATGCAACAAATCTTATTCCTGTCCTGACCACTTTGTGCCTTGCCTCATTCATTAAAATTGCTTACACCTCTTAATGAATCAGGTACCTTGCACTCCACCCAACCCCTCATCAAGATTAGCGTGAAAAAAAACAGTCTTTATAAATCGTGACCTTTTTATTCCAGATTTGGGCGCTGACTCATTAAAATTGGTGTTATGTTCAGCAGTCTTAAGGGGGCTTATAGGAATTTGGATGTACAGTGGCTTGCAGAGGCATTCTCCCCTCATTGGAATTTTTCGTGTTTTGCTACCTCACAACCTGGAATTTCACTTTTTTAGGGTTTGCATCAGTTCACGTAAAGAACATGCTTACAACTGTAATCATTTGGTTGGACAAAAATAACTGATAACTTCAGTGTGCATAACTATTCACCCCACTAAAGGCAGTATTTTGTAGAGCCTCCTTTTGTAGCAATTACAGCTGCAAGTTGCTTTAGATAAGTCTCTGAGCTTTTCACATCTTGCCACTGGGATTTTTGCCCATTCCTCGAGGCAAAACTGCTCCAGCTCCTTCATGTTAGATGAATTCTTCTGGTGAACAGCAATCTTAAAGTCTGACCACATATTCTCAATTGGATTAAGATCTGGGCTTTGACTAGGCCACTCCTAAACATTTCCACGTTTTCCCTTAAGACACTCAAGTATTTCCTTAGCAGTATGCTTTGAGTCATTGTCTTGTTGGAAGGTGAACCTCTGTCCCAGTTAAAAAATCACTGACACTGAAACTGTTTCATCACCATCCATCTTTCCCTTCAGCTTGAACCATTTTCCATGTCCCTGCTGCTGAAAAACATCCCCATAGCGTCATGCTACAACCTCCATGTTTCACTGTGGGCATGGTGTCCTTAGGGTGATGAGCCAGGTTGGTTTGGCGCCAGACATAGCATTTACCTTGGTGGCCAAACAGTTCAATTTTGGTCTCCTCTGACCACAGCACCCTCCTCCATACATTTGGGGTGTCTTACACATGTCTTTTGGTAAACTCAAAACAAGATTTACAATTTTTGTGTGTAAGTAAAGGCTTTTTTCTGCCCACTCTTCCATAAAGGCCACCTCTGTGGAGTGTACGGCTTATTGTGGTTGTATGGACAGATACTCCAGCCTCTGCTTGTGAACTCTGCAGCATCTTCAGGATTACCTTTGGTCTCTGTGCTGCCTCTCTTATTAATGCCCAGGCTGAGAATTTTGGTGGCGGCCCTCTCTTGGCAGATTTGTTGTGATACCATTTTCTTTCCATTTGATGATAGTATATTTGATGGTGCTCTGGGGGATCATCGAAGATTGGAGTATTTTTTATGACCCAACCCGACTTGTACTTCTCAACAACTTTGTCCCTGACTTGTTTAGAGATCTTCTTGGTCTTCATGGTGTTTGGTTAGCGGTTCCTCTTGCTTAATGGTGTTGCAGCCTCTGTGGCTTTTCAGAAGAGATGTGTATACTGACAAACCATGTGACGCTTAGATTGCACACAGACTTCTTTTCTCTAAGCATGGGACTTATGAATGTAATTGCTTTCACCAGAGATGTCTAGGGGCTTCATAGCAAAAGGGATGAATGCATGTGCACATGCCAATTTTTTTGTTATTTCATCCTATAAATTTATGCAAACTTGGACTATTTATTGCTGATGCATCACACACAAATACAAAAATATTTGAAGACTTGTTGTCATGTAATAAAATAGGTTAAAAAGCCAAGGGAGTAAATAGTTTCTCAAGGGACTGTACAAAATTAATTAGGGTGCTCTCCACTTAAAGAATTTTGTGCATCTTATCAGTGGCGTTCGCCTTGCCAGCAATATTTCTCACTGCAGTAACATTTCTGGTATATCAAACGCCTTCACTTCCCAAGAATTTGACCTGCAGGTACAGCTACATCCAGACCAGTCTTCCTAGCACTGTTCACTTTGACGGCACTTCCCAAAACTGGCACAAAAAACGACACGTTCCCACATTTTTTGCCCAAAAATGTTGCTACTTTTTTTTAAAGTGTTTTATGCTAGCTTTCTGGCATAAACTGATTTAGGGCTTGTTATTTTAACCTGTGTCATGCCACTTTTATAATCTAAATCTAAGTGGTATGAAATGCTTGCAGGTGGTGACAACTGTAAGGTGTTACAAGGCATCGGGGAGTAAAGCATGTTTTAGTTGTAATCTGATGTATAAAGCATGTAAGACACTTTGTCAATCTCATTATGACATTAGTAACACTTTGTTAAAAATGGCATTCTGTATTTGGCACTTAACACTGCTGCTTATATTGCCTCCTTGGTACTGTTCTTTCTCCCTAGAGCCATATAATTGTCTGCTATGTGTAAAGATTGCACTGTCTGCTCCTAAAGAAATGCCAACAACATTCTGTAGTTAAACACTTAATTGAAGCACAAACACATCCCCTATGGAAAACAGTATTGTTTTATCCTTGGACTGATGTGATGTTTTGAGATGACATATTTACAATCACTTTAAACTGTGTATTTTGTATGGTCAAGGCACCTACCTAATATCTCTTAAATAAATGCTGATTTAGGTGTAAAAAAAAGGTAAATTTTATATATATTTTAGTTTAAGAATTATAGCTCTGTAATATATAGCTGATTCTTTTTAAAGGAGCCAAAAGTAATCAGACAATTAGTCAATTTTTGGCTTTCCCTCTTTAATTTTAATCCATCATTAATTAAGCAGTTAAAATGTCTGGAGCTGATTCCAGGTGAGGCATTTGCATTTAGAAGCTGTTGCTATAAACACACAAAATGCAGACAAAGGAGATCTTACTGGAAGAGAAACAGACCATTATTTGGGTGAAAAAAAATGAAGAAATCAATCAGAGAGAGAGCAGAAATGCTAGGAGTGGCGAAATCAATAGTATGGTACATTATGCAAAAGAATAAAAAAGAGCACACTGATGTGCTTGGGGAACTCAAAAATTCCTGTACGACCACAGTAGACAACAGTGGTGGATGATCGTAGAAACCTTTCAATGGTGAAGAAAAACCTCTTCACAACGTACACACAAGTGAAGAACACTCTCCAGGGAGTGGGTGTTTCAGTACCTAAAGGTACTGTCACACTTAGCGATGCACAAGCGATCCCGACAACGATATGGATCGCTGGTGCATCGCTAAGTGGTCGCTAGTGAGCTGCCACACAGGCAGATCTCACCAGCGACATAGCAGCGGTCGGGGTTCGCTACTTACCTGTCAGATGAGGTGATCCTGACGTCCTCCTGCCCGTGTCCACGCGTCGCTCATCTCCACAGCAGGAAGCTGACGACGAGAAACGGCCCAGGTCGTTCACGCGATCAGCGATGATCAGCGGGGGAGCCCGTCGGAGGTAAGTATAACACATAGCGATATCGCTAGCAATATCGCTGCTGCGTCACAAAACCAGTGACGTTACAGCGATATTGCTAGTGATATCGCTTAGTGTGACGGGGCCTTAAGCCTACCATAAAGATACTTCATGAGAGCAAATATTTGACTAGCTGTTTCATTATCTTGTTGCTTTGAAAGCTGTTGAAGGAAATAGCGAAAAATAGGGTCTTATCTGAAAGATAAATAGTTAATACAATAAGACTGCACTCACCAGACGTAGCTGAGATCAAGCATTGAGAAGATTCGCTGCAGCAGATCCAGGGGTCCAAAAAGGACCGGCCTTTAGATATAAAAATTGTGAGAACATGGTCCTTTCTTGTGGTATTTCCTGATAAAGGAGTTCTGTGAAACTCTGAAACGCGTTGAATAAAAACCACAATTATTAATACGTCTGGACTTTCAATGATTCAGCAGCGCAGTACAGGACCACCTTCTCCCAATTTTTATTATCTTGTTGCTTGGCGTATAACCCTTCTCGCTGGAGCCAATTTCCCCTTCCTCAACAACCAGATGTTTTATTTCTGATATGTCACTTAATCTGGTAGTAACTTTTGAATACTTCTATCTCATTGATACTGAAACTGTTGTTTTTTTTGTGACACATTGTCATTTATGTTAATGTTAAATTTAGGTCTGTGTGAAATGCATTTATAAAAAAAAAAGTAAATTTTTTATAAATCTTTTTTTATTTAAATTTTTATGCAGTTAATACAATCATGCCCAGCAGTTAACCTTGTTTACTTGAAACCATTTTTTTTAAAACCTCCATTTATTTTGTTACAACGTTAAAAATCTTAAAATTCAGTAGCTGTTTGTTTTTTTTACACAAATTTTACAAAACCTACCGTATTTTTTATTGATCCCTTCCATTTTGAAGTCACTAAGGAGCTTATTTGTCAGAAAACCATCAAATAATATCCTAATTTAAAAACTGCACCCCTCAAATAAATCAAAGCCACACTCAAGGAGTTTAATTACCGTGAAGCACCTGAAGAGCTATCAAAGAGAAATTAAATAAAAATTAGCCCCCTATTTCCTTAAACAGATGACCGACCCGAGTGGGGACTTGTTTTTTGTAAGAAGACTTGAAGTTTTCATTGGTAATATTTTGGAGTAATTTAACTTTTTTGCTTTTTAGGCTATGTTCACATTTGCTCTACACTGGAGACATCGGAGTATGTCTAAACCTGCGAAACCCATGATTCAAACAGGATCTTTGACAGAACTATTCACTATAATGAGGCAGTCGAAGTTACTCGGACTTTACACTTTCGTGCGTGCCTAAACACACAGGACACTGTTGGCACAGAGGTCATACGGAGTCCATTTGACTCCACCTGCGTCATTCTGGGATGGTTCCTTTGTTTGAGGGTTTTGTCAGAATTTTATTTTTTTTCCTGAGTTTTGGACAAAAAAATGAAACTCACTGTAATTGCTCAGTTCAGGTCACAGGATCAATATATAAACCGTGTTTTATTCAGATTTTTGAGGCAGAATAAATGCTCATACAGCAGTATATGATTTTTTTTTTTTTTTTTGTGCAATTCTCCATACAGTAATATGTGAGAAGACTGCTTTGTTCTTCTAGTCGGAACAATTACAGTGATACCAGTTTAACATTATTATTTTGTTTGCTACTTTTTGTTTTTTTTATAGTGTTTATCATATGGGATAAATAGTATGACTGTTTCATAATTCGGGTGGTTCCGGATGAGGTGATAACAAATGTGTATTTTATATTTTTTTATGTTTATTTCTTTCATAACAAATACCCTTTTTTATGGCTAAACATATTTGCCTTTTTTTCAGTCTCTATTGTGGGGGTGTGGTGTGTATTTTTTTTTTTGTGCATTGGGCGGATTTCTCGCTGTTCATGGGTGCTCTACATGGAAACAAACTACTGTTAGATCTACTCTCAAACCAACTTAAGGAATATTAAACATACAAAATGCACAAAAGTATCCTAGTGTTTACATTGAATGTCCTCCTTTTTATTTATTTTTTTCCCTACATCTCTGTCTCATCCAACCTACATTCCCATGATGAGTATTTGGGCTTTTAATTTGCTGATTTTGTGCAGCTATTGTTGTTAAAGAGCTCGCTTTTTGTCTTTTTGGTGTGTTATTTTTTAATAAAGTTGCTTTGTTTTTGTTCCTGGTATTTAGCTTAGACAAAACTGTGATGCAGTCATGTGCGGATTAATGTGTTTTTTTGCCAATGTATTTAATGCAATTTAATGTGGAAAATCTGCGCATAAACTTCAGTGCATCCGCAAGCGAAATTGACTCGTTGCAGATTTCAAATGCGCACCGCAGGTCCTTTTACACTGGGAAGAAAAGCACAGTGGGCAAGAGATTTCTATAAATCCCATCTGCCTTGACGGAACTGTAAGACGCTGCATTTTCAGCAAAGCAAAAATTTGTGGTATCAAAACCTCTTTGTGGGAACTTAACCATAGTCTGCAGCATTTTAGGCATGATCCTGAGAGTCATTCTCTTAGAAATCGTACAGAGGACACAGTGAGGGCCGCTATAGTCATTTTATTTGTTTTGTTAAATTTAAACCTCCATTTATAGTTTGTGTTCCTCCAATACTGGACCCATATTACAACATATCAACTTACCGTGTGAGATTAAAAAAAAAAAAAAAAATTCCAGAAAAAATAAAAAACATTATTCATAGGAATTAAAACCAGAAAGGCCAAGTTTACATGTGGTAGTGATGCAACACAAAAATGGCTTTCTACTAACTGAAAAAAAAAAAAGTCACAACTATTGTAATTTTCATGAGTGGCTTATATTTTGTCTGTGTCTTATACTGAATAAGAAATGCATGTGTGAACTCTTTTTATTTTGATTTATTATAGATGGCGGCATTGCAAAGTCCTTTTTATGGAGACAAAATGAACCTGTACTCCTTGTGTAAGAAGATAGAGCAGTGTGACTATCCTCCTCTGCCATCTGACCACTATTCTGAGGAGGTATGTCAGTGGAATTCTGTCATCTTAATTTCTGCTTTAAACCTTCTTTTTGGAGACTTATTTTACATTCTGCTGTGTCTTTGGAATTATGAACACTTGAGGGTATATGTACGATGGCTTGTCTGGTGTCTAGTCCAAAGGTGGGCAATTAATTACACCAGAAACTGTGACTGTTGTGGAGGCCTGAACCAATATACTAAAATTAATTCTGTGCAATATTAATATTAACATATTAATTATAATTCTTTTATATTCATATTAATTGTATGACTTAATATTGAGCAGAATTAAGTATGTTGATGTCCCTCTATATACCTTATGAGCCACCACACAGCCTTATATATATATATATAGTATGAGCCCTCCCATAGCCTCCCATGTGCAGCATGTGCTCCACGTAGCCTCCCACGTGCAGCATTTGCCCCACGTAGCATCCCCTACGTATAGCATGTGCCCCAGACAGCCTCCCATACACACAGCATGTGCCCCATGTAGCCTCCCCTACGTCTGCAGGTGCCCAACGTAGCCTCCCCTTCCTACAGCAGGTGCCCCACAGAACCAGCCGCCTATATGCTTACAAACATCCCATTCACAAAAAAAAAAACTTACTCAGCTTGCTCTTGTTCCTCCTCTGCCCTCTGCCTCTACGATGCACTGACTCTCCACAGTGCGCAGCTAATGCGATGTAATTACATCATCACGAATGCTGGCTCACATGCTGATTGGTGGAATACGGAGCCAGCGGCGCCATCCTTCACCAATGTATTCACCGCTGCCTGAAATCTAAAGTATGCGAAGAACTTGGGCTGCAAGTGGCGGCGGGCGGGAAAGGGCACGGTTTCAACCCTTTGGCCATTTCATTCCGTGGGCAGCACTTTGCCCAGGTCTGGTCTAGTCTATAAGGAATAGCACTGTGTAGCAGGATGGTACGACAAGAAGTTTAGATAAACACCCACTTTGCCAACTATAATCTGAGAAGTGGTTTGGAAAGCAGGAGCTGAGTCATTTTACATTCTTTGCCACCTCATTTTTTTATTTACTGTATTTGTTTTCTCACTAAACAATTTTAACTAAGTAGTGCATATGTGTAAGGCTACTTTCAGACATCAGGCTTTCGGTATCTGGCATGGTGCGGCGAAAAACCGGACTACCGGATCCGGCCGCAAATGCTGACACCGGAAATGCGGCGAAAAACCTGTCCGGCGTTTGGAAAAAACGTTGCTTACAACGTTTTTTCCAGACGCCGGATTGGCAATTCTTGCCGTATACGGCAAAAGCCGGACGCGCCGCATTGCCATCTGGCGCAATTCAGCGGCAATGAAACTGCACGGGGGAAAAAGCCGGATCTGGTCGTAACAGGCACCAGATCCGGTAGTCCGGTTTTTCGCCGCACCATGCCAGATACCGAAAGCCTGATGTCTGAAAGTAGCCTTAGAAAATGTATTGCTGGCAGTAAATGTTCGTATTTGTACATCTTACAGTGCACTCACTGGAAGATCTCGCAAGATTCCAGTTTGTGTAGGGTTATAACGCAATGATAATAGGCAGTAGGCAGAGAAGAAACCATTTCCGAAGTCTCTAATCCTAGAACAGGTTACAAGAGGGTTTACCCAGACCCCTCTCAATTGTCTGTGATCATGCTGGTAGTTACCGTTACGACAAATATAGCACCATTACTGCACTATTGCTATTATAGCACCGTTATTGCCCCTCCTAAGCGGAGGTCATCTTTGCAGGTGACAAAATAATTTGGCGTGATCAAAGGATCCGCATACACCTAAAAACTTGTGGATCAGGAGTCTCTGAGGTCTAGGGGAGTTTATTACTAGGAGAAAAACAATGTTGGGAACGGAAATAGATGCTGCCTTTGCTGCTCCACATAGAAAAGAGGACATTGTGCATAGATGAGAGAAAGCCTTGCATGCTGAAAGTGAAGTCTCACCCCTGTTGTAGTAAATGTCATCAGTGCGTCTGCCAAGTTTTCCCAGGCCTGAAGCGGTTTCGCCGGCGGTTTGGCTGCTGACCCTGCGGTAGCGCCGCCTTTTACGGTTTATGGTCAGGTATAAAGAATGGATGTCTTCCTGACTGAGGTCGCCTTAAGAGTGCACGTCTCTTCTCTTAGCCATATCAGGGTTTCCGAAGCGTGAAGCGGTTAAGATGTGACAAGAGATTGAAGGTGTGCACAGTAAGGTCGTTTTGACATTGCTGTACATTATGTTCCCTTTATGGGGCAATTAGTGGCACTTTTTCAGGCCGATACTGTGCTGAATTTCCCTGAAAAATATGCCGTGTGCACATAGCCTTATGTTCATGGTGGTTATACAAAATTACAATGTGCTTCAGGGTGGTATTTGAAAGGCATTTTCTAATCATAGACTGCAATTGTTACTCCAAAATCATCTTACTATGTGACCTTACAATCTTGATGCAAATGTTTTGGCCTTTTTTTGGGGGAGTTGCACATTTTAAAGATTGTCATGCACACACAGCTCGTGATATGGTCCATTGTTGGTTACACTCGGTACATGCTGGCATAAGTGAGAACTTCTGGTGCCCCATATGAGATATGTAGATTATTGATGAGCAAATATTTCAATATTCAGTTTGGATTACGTTCTCCGAATTTGCAATATTCGCCTATTAATTCGTCAAATATTCGCCGAACATAACCGGACACTATTCACGTCAATGAGAGTCAAAAACAAACACATGCACAACACCTTATAAAGGCCTCAAATGCTGCCAAAATGCATCAAATGAGGGACAGACACCAGGAAAGTGGCCTCAAATCACCCACATTACAGATTTTAGCATGGCACTGCAGCAATCAGCCAAGCATGAGGTGTCGGGGTCTGGGACAGCATTTACATACAAAGAGGTGGCACCAGGTGCTACCCCATGGCTGACCTACAGAATGTGGCAGCTGACCCCCTACAGCGGGTTAGCTGCTAAGGCCCAAAGGAGGGATGAAAAATGCACACAGGCACTGTAGGGACTCTGGAACCACGGGTGCAGAGGGGACGGGCTGAGGAACAGAAAAGCACTGGCAGGTGCGGGCTGGACCTGGTGTTAGACAGATGGGTGCTGGCAGGTGCGATCTGGAGCGGCTGATGGACAGAAGAGCACAGACAGGTACGTGCAGACGGGCACAGACAGGTAAGATCAGACGGGTACAGGGTAGACAAGCAGACAGACGGACCTGGGTAACCTGACAACTAGCAAGCATGCAAGGCAAACAACGTAACTCAGGTACCTCTATATTGGAGGAGAAGCCTTAAATAGATGGTGTCGCATAGCTATTGGTTGGGAATATCTTAGGTTGATGTGGGCGGTCCCTTTAGGAGGGAGGGAGCGCGAGTGCTCCCTATAAACATAGTTCCCTGTCCTACAACTGAACCTTGGTGGACACCGACAGATAGGGGGCGAGATGAGGAGGTGGTGTGTGTGTGGGAGACACTGAATGTGCTGTCTGTTAGGTACGAGGAGATTCAACAAAGGGCCAAGTCTGTAATGTCAACAGATCAGAAAGTCTGTAGTAAGAATGAATGGTCCACTGTGTCAAAGACAGATGCCAGGACCAGGAGAAGGAGGACAAACTTGCGTCGCTTTCATTTGGCGGTTAGTAGCTCGTTGGTGACTTTAGTCAGGGCAGTTTCAGTGGAATGGTGCGTTCTGAAGCTAGATGGAAGTCTTCAAGCAGAGGCTGGACAGACATCTGACTGGGATGATTTAGCGAATCCTGCTTTGAGCAGGGGGTTGGACCAGATGGCCCAGGAGGTCCCTTCCAACTCTACGATTCTATGATTCTAGATTGTACACGGTCAAAGAGGGAACAAGAGGAGAGGTAGAAGAATGGTTCAAAATGGACGTGTTGTTCCAGTATTTTGGTGGCATGGGGAGAAATGATATGGGGTGATAGGTAGACATAGAGGATGGGTCAAGGGTTGGCTTTTTGAGGATGGGTGTGATCAAGGTATGTTTCAATCACGATGGAAGACACCAGTTGTTAGTGACAGGTTGAAGAGATGGGTTATGCTTGTGATGAAAACTGTGGTAAAGCTTGGAATGAGGTGGGACGTTATTGTGTCAAGTTCACAGGTGGTGAGGCAAAGCATTCAGCTGAGAGGAGAGGGAGGGGGAACTGGTGGACACAGGAAAGAATTGCTGTTTAGGATTGTGAGACAGGTATGATATGAGGGATGAGAAGTCGGTTTGTTTTGCTGCAGTCAGAATTTGTGCAGCACTTTTACAACTTCTGTTACTGGACGGGCAACTCCGTTCCCTTTCTTTGACAGCCATACAACGGTATGCTTTGTAAATGAGGGCCAGAAAGAACAGGTGCTTCAGTAGATGGCAAGCGCTGCATCAAGCGGCCTCTGCTTCTCTTCCTCCTCCTTAACATCACACACAATACAGTCCTCAGTGGTGGCACTCCAATTTACCATTTTTCCACCACATCACAACTCTCCAAGCGCCCGACTGACTGTTGGGAACCACAGATGGCTGAGTCTGCAGATCTCTTCACGCATTGAATGCCATGGGCATAGGAAGTGTACTCTAAAGATTCACAGAGTCAAGAGGAGGAAATCTTCTGCACCAATGGCAAAAAATTTTCTGACTTATGATCTATGGCCAGACGGAGTTTTGTCCGAGCACAAACCAAACCCTCTTCAACAGACGTTATCCCCATTGGGTGAAGGTGATCCACTCGTGACGAGACTCAGATATTTGAGGTGCCCGTGGACTGTACTGTTCTGTCAAGGCAGGAAGAGGAGGAGAGTGACTCTCAGGGCGACTAGTGGGAGAACATAGAGGATGATGATGAGGTAGTAGATCACACTTGGTGTAAACCCAGAGGCATGCAGCTGAGTAGCTCAGCAGAGGAGGAAGATGAGGAGGTTACGTAGACAGAGTTATGCAACCACGACAACCAATGCATCCTGAGGCCCAACTCTGGCAGTGGACAGCAGCGTTCACGGTTCTGCAGTTGCCTAGCTTGGGTCTTTTTTTCAGATTTGCAAAAATCATGTTATCTGTCAACTTTCTGAAAAACAACCTAGTAGAGTAAAAAGATTAAATCATTTCAGTACTACATGCATGACCTGCCACATGCGTGATCAACATGCATTAATCTGGGAATGTAATTGTACTAAAATGCAGACTAGCGGGTCTCGCCAACCACCGTCCACCCCATCAACCTCATCTTCTGATTCTTCCTCCTCCCTCACCATGGCAAGTGTTGTCACACAGGTCTCCAGTGGAAGAACCTCCACTTTTATAACCCTTAGACTTGGGGTGATAGCCTGTCAGCTGATAGGGAATTGGACATGCCTGCTGTGTTTGACTGATCTTACCTACCAAGCACACCCAATCTGTCTCAAACAACTGTAACCTCCCTGCCTGTACCTCTCACAGTCCAACAGCCTGTCATGTTCACCCTACTCCACCCTGTGTCGGCACAGCAGCAAAACCTCATTTGTGCAGTGGTGCTCACATAAAAGATTCTTCACTCCTACACATGGCACAGTTAACAGTTTGAATTTCACCATCTTCAATCTACTAATAACAATAAACTTTATTTATATATCACAAACACATTACATATAGCTTTACGAGTCAGCAGTTCATATAAAGCAGTCAAAACTTACCAAGTTTAAGATAATCAAACAAAGCAAAAGTAGTTACGACCCTGCTCTTCAGAGCTAACAATCTACAATGAGGTGGAGGTGACACCAATTACAGGTGCTTATTTACAATGATGGTACAACCATCTTGAGTAAATGGCGGGTAGATAGAGGCTGCATGAGCTTTTTGGATACGGTTGAGTTTGATGGTGAATTATGTTCAGAGAAGTAGAGAATAATTTTTGCCAGAGCTGTATAGCTTAAGAGACCACTGCGCAGTTATATAAAAATCAGCTTCTCTACATGTCTGACAGCCATTCCATTCCAGTGTCGGTTGAATTCCAACCAGAGTACACCTCTTTCTACTTAATGTGCTTCTGATTAGGTGATCACCTGAACCAAATCTTATTTAACGAAGGAAAGTATGAAAATCCCTGCTGTGGTGTTCACAATCCTCTTGCATTAGGACGAGCTGGATGGCAAAACAAGTGCTAGTAATATCCCAAAAGTAATTGAAATGAAAAAATAACTTTTAACCATGTTAAAGGAGTTGAAAAGAAAAGTCTTGAGTGAGGAAAAGAAGGGCTCAATTCTGGCTTTACTAACAGAGGGATACAGTGAGCGTTATGTTGCCTCCATCCTTAAATTTTCTAAGACGGCAGTCCATTACAACAAGGTCAAGCAACAGACATTGGGGACAACAAAGCTACGGACCGACAGAGGGAGAAAATGACTTTCCACTGACTGGGATGACCGTCCTCTTATTGGAATGTCACTCAGCAGCCACAGGATGACATCAAGTGACCTACCAAAGGAATAGCAAATGGCAGCTGGGGTGATATGCATGGCAAGAACAGTTTGTAACAGGCTCCTAGTGGCAGGGCTCAAGTCTTGTAAAGCTAGAAAAAAGCCTTTCATCAATGAGAAGCAAAGGAAAGCCAGACTGAAGTTTGCCAAAAACCATAACGTTGGACCATAGAGGACTGGAATAAGGTAATCTTCTCTGATGAGTCTAATTTTCAGCTTTGCCCAACACCTGATCGCCTAATGGTTAGACGGAGACCTGGAGAGGCGTAGAAGCCACAGTGTCTTGCACCCACTGTGAAATTTGGTGGATGATCAGTGATGATCTGGGATGCTTCAGCAAGGCTGGAATCGGGCGGGATAATCTTTGCGAAGGACCTATGAATCAAGCCGAATACAAGGTTATCCTGGAAAAACAGTTGATTCCTTCTGCTCAGGCAATGTTCCCCAACTCTGAGGACTATTTTTTCCAGCTGGACAATGCGCCTTGCCACACAGCTAGGTCAATCAGTGTGTGGATTAAGGACCACCACATCAAATCCCTGTCATGGCCAGCCCAATCTCCAGACCTCAAGCCCATTGAAAACCTCTGTAATGTAATCAGGAGGAAGATAGATATTCACAATCCATTAAAGAGAAACTGCTTAAAGTTTTGTACCAGGAGTGGCATAAGGTTACCCAAAAGCAGTGTTAAAGACTGGTGGAAAGCATGCCAAGACATATGAAAGCTGTGATTAAAAATCATGGTTATTCCACAAAATATTGATTTCTGAACTCTTCCTGAGTTAAACATTAGTATTGTTGTTTCTAAATGATTATGAACTTGTTTTCTTGGCATTATTTGAGGTCTGCAAGCACTGCATTTTTTTTATTTTGACCATTTCTCATTTTCTGAAAATAAATACAAAATTTAGTGCTTGGAAATTCGAAGACATGTCAGTAGTTTATAGAAGAAAAGAGCAATTTACTTTTACTCAAAAATATACCTATAAAGAGAAAAATCAGACAAGCTGAAAATTTTGCAGAGCTGGATTTATAAAAAGGACTTTGATTAGGGAATGTGATAGGCCACCCTAAACATGTGTTTTTAGGGAGCACCTAAAAATGTCTAAGTTGTGGTTATACTCCTAGTTTCATGGGTGTCGAAGAGTAAGAGGTGAGTAGGGTTGTTACATTCTTTGTGTGTCTCAGAGTTTGAAAGTTGTGAGAGGCCACGAGAATTGGATAGAGAGATAATCTGGGATGCAGTTGGGGAGGTGGAGCTGTTGAAGTTTCACTAGATAAGGGTTGTCAATTCTGAGGACATGAAGCATGGCCGCAACGCATAAAAGTGGTTAAGGAAGTGGGTGGGTGAGCCGGGGGGCTGGTATATGACTGCTACTCTGGGGGAAAGGAGATGGAACACCCTGATGGTGTGAACCTCAAAAGAAGAATGGCGTCCAATCGGCCTGCATTTATTTATTGGGTTAAAATCAGGATTGTTGGCAGCGAGCGGTGTAGGGTTATCATGGAGTAATTAAAGCAGCGATGATGTACCAACCAAAAGAATATAGATAGACAGCAGGCTGGTGTAATGTAACAACAGCAAAAAAATTTAAACTAATCTACTTTATTATAATCCTTAAAAAGGAATAAAATCCTAGTAAAAGTGCACAAAGCAAAAAAGACAAACACGCATATAAGACTACCAGAGTGCTCTATAATGATAGTCACGGATCGGCTCCAAGGAACGTCTCTTACGTATTATTAATAATGTGAGAGCATTTCCAAGGTAATAGGGAAAATCATATGCTCATCCCTTTCTAAGATGTTCTCACAACTCATAGAGCCTCTGGAGCCATAAGTACCAATCCTCCAATTATAGGAGCCAATACTTTATTGATCTGTGGTATTAAACTTGCTCAATCATAGCATCAGACCCAGTATATAACCAACATTGAACAATCACTGGGTATCCATAGAAAGTCTAGCAGCCACAGCAATACCTTGTATATTTCAAAGTGGCATAGCCTGCAAACTGAGGTACAACTCATTTATATAACATCTTCCTATTCAGGGATACGCATGATGCATAAATACCTCCTTTAGCACACCAAAAATGTTTTCTTTGCATTCATGGCAAATAAAAAGGGAGGATCTCACCCAAGTCACACCGCAATGGCCTCCCCCACACAGTACATCTCCCGTCTCCCGACGAGTTTCACTGTTAGCCAGATCATCAGGGGAGTTGATGTGATGTAAATGAATGCCTGCTTCTCATAGAATTGCCATCAACTTGATGACAATGGCAATTCTATAAGAAGCAGGTATTCATTTACATCACATCAACTCCCCTGATGATCTGGCTAACAGTGAAATGCGTCAGGAGACGGGAGATGTACTGTGTGGGGGAGGCCATTGCGGTGTGACTTGAGTGAGATCCTCCTTTTTTATTTGCCATGAATGCAAAGAAAATTTTTTTGGTGTGCTAAAGGAGGTATTTATGCATCATGCGTATCCCTGAATGGGAAGATGTTATATAAATGAGTTGTACCTCAGTTTGCAGGCTATGCCACTTTGAAATATACAAGGTATTGCTGTGGCTGCTAGAGTGTCTTTGGATACCCAGTGATTGTTCAGTGTTGGTTATATACTGGGTCTGATGCTATGATTGAGCAAGTTTAATACCACAGATCAATAAAGTATTGGCTCCTATAATTGGAAGATTGGTACTTATGGCTCCAGAGGCTCTATGAGTTGTGAGAACATCTTAGAAAGGGATGAGCATATGATATTCCCTATTACCTTGGAAATGCTCTCACATTACTAATAATACGTAAGAGACGTTCCTTGGAGCCAATCCGTGACTATCATTGTAGAGCACTCTGGTAGTCTTATATGCGTGTTTGTCTTTTTTGTTTTGTGCACTTTTACTAGGATTTTATTCCTTTTTAAGGGTTATAATAAAGTAGATTAATTTAAATTTTTTTGCTGTTGTTACATTACGCCAGCCTGCTGTCTATTTATCGTGGAGTAAGCAATGATCGTACATCGGGATATACGCATATTCCATGTGTTGTAATATGGATGTAGATAAGCCGTACTCTCACTATTACTTTTCTGAGAGCTAATTATTGTGAACAGCCTGCGGCCTCTTTGGATGATTCGTCACCCAATTGTGTCATTGTCTGGGCATTAGGGGCCAGCTGAGAGTTATTCGATACTAAGATCGCAGCGCTTGTTTCTGTATGACATGGACTGTGATCTCTGTGATTATTACAAGGCCACTCCAATCTGTTGGCCCCAGAAATGCAGCCTTTATGGATGTAGACAGTTTCCGAAAGCTGATGGCCGTCGCAGTCCCCCCAATACCAGTTGCCCAGCCACCATTTCTTCCATAAGTAAGATGTGCCTGCGCTACAGCAACAAGTTGCAGACATCTCTTGTTCCCTGAAAAAATTCTGTCTGCCAGGGTGCATTTCAACAATGACTCCTAGACGAGCAAGATTGGACAGGGGAATTACAGCTAGATGACTGGGCACTGGGTGACTCTGGTGGCAGTCGGGGAAGGGGCTGCTCCGCAAGTTTTGCAATCCCCAAGGCTTGCAGGGTGCTTGGGGATGGAAAAATAAACCACTCTACACCATACAATGGATAACTAAACTAATAGACAACAGGGGTTGGAGAACTAAACTGCTAAACAGCTATGATTGCAGAACTAAACAAATACACACCACAACATGGAGAACTAAACTACTAGACAACAGGGGTTGGAGAACTAAACTATTACACACCAGGGAATGGAGACTTAAAGCACTAGACAGCAAGGTGACACTAGACACCAAGTTTTGGAATCCCCTGGGATTGTGGAACAAACCTCTGTATCTAATACTTCCTCCAGTGCTTCTGCCTCCTCCACCTCCTTTAGGACTTCCACCTGTGCGCTCAACCTCTGCCTCAATGAAACAGACGTTACAACACTGCAAAGGGAATCCCTCCCACCTCTGTATTGCGCAGCCACGGCTCACCGCTATTAGGCAGTGTTTAAATTAATATGCCTTGGAGATCACAGTCATACAGATCAACAGTTGTGGACAGCTATCTATGCCGCGGTTGAGCAATGGCTGCCTACACTCAACTTGGAGCAAGGTCGTGTGCGATAATGGTGCAAAGCTGGTGGCGGCCCTACGCCGGGCCAACTTTACACACGTGCCTTGCATGGCTCGCATCCTCAACCTGATGGTACAACAATTCCTACATCACTGTCCCAGCATGGATGTGCTGCTGTAGAAAACACTGTCGTTGTGTGTTCATTTTCACCATTCCACATAAGTTGGTATAGAGATCTTTCGGACTACCAGTTAACCGTTTTGTATGCGAACTCACCACACTGTGGAATTCAATTCTGCACATGTCGCAGCAACTGTGGCACTAGCGATGAGACCTGGTGCAGTATGACATTTTACATAGCCTGGCACATCGCATTACGGACGTGGTGCAATTCACACTTGCGTAGCGGAAACAGATGACGGACCTCTGCACCCTTCTGTATGTTTTCGAAATGGCTGCTAAAATGGTTAGCGGTGATTATGCCGTCATCAGCATCACTATTGCTGTCATCTAAATGCTGGGCCACACTTTAAACAGTCTGGGTGAGGAGCTGGTGGTGGTCCCGGGGACCGACGAGGAAGCAGAGGACGATGCCTTTAGGGTTTAAAATATCTTTAAGTTCAGGTCTGTTGTCTCACAGGCGGTCGCCAGGAGAGGAACAAATGGAGAAGGACCATGAAAAGGACAAAAAGGAAGAGATGATGGACGCACAATAGTTAGGAAATGAAGAAGATAATGATTCCCTTTCTGTTGTCCATGGTTGCCACAAGGGGATGGAGGAAGAAAGCTTGAGTGTTTATCCCTCCACCAACACACTGTGGAGTTGGACCTCATGAAAGAGACCGACCCATGTGCGCTTTCTTGCAGCACAATCTGCAACACGATTGTTACCCTTATAGTTATGTTTCAAAATAGTGCTGACTTCTGGGTGCCAGTGAGTTCTATCCATGATACAAAAGTACATTTTGCCTGTTTCTTCCTCCCCTGAAAAAGGGACGTGCCCATTCTGCAGTATCAAAATATGCTTGAAGACCATCTTTTTTTCCCCCAATACAGCATTTGCGCACACAGTTTGCATCACAGTGAAAGGCTTCCAACCACAAACATCGTCAATGCAAAACCTTTAGCAGCCTTGCAGCACTGGAGTCCTGTGTTCCAACTCCACCAAGGACAGCATCTGCAAAAGAGTTTATGTTCCAACCGTGTATGCAAGGGTTTCCTCCCAGTACTTATTTTTTTACCCACACTCCAAAGACATACAGATAGTAAATTTCAATTGTGAGTCCCAGTGGTGACAGTGGCAGTAATATCTGTAAAGCAAATGTTGAACTATTGGCGCTATATAAGTGATCAAAAAAATTTGAAATTGATGCTCAGCCACACTCAGATGGCACAAATATCAGTTTCGTAGATTACTATTGTCAGTAAAATGTAAGATTAGTAACACGGGTAGTTGACTGACTGAGAGTGGAGGACTGCCAGTCTCGGAGGCCTACTGCTACAGGCAACACACATGAAGGAAACTCAACCCGGAGGGTATACATTTCCTAAAATGTATTGGCAGACACCAACAAAGTGACATCAATTTCACTACCGTAGAAATAGTATAATAGGAACTGACAAATCTTCCACTACAGGCAACACAGCAGATGGACACCCAACCAGGATTGTTCACATTTCAAAAAATTAGTGACAGACACCACCAAAGTGGAATCAATTTCACCAGAGTAAAAATAGTATAATGGGGAGCGACATCTCTTCCACTACAGCCAACCCAGCAGGTGTACACCCAACCACAAGTGCACACATTTCCAAAAATTAATAGGAGACACCAACAAAGTGGTATCAATTTCAAGAGAGTAGAAATAGTATAATAGGGACTGACGCATCTTCCACTACAGCTAACCCAGCAAATGGACATCCAACCAAGAGCGTACACATTTCCAAAAATTAGTGGCATACACCAATAAAATGGCATAAGTTTCACCACCTACCCCATTAAGACCTCAAACACAGAGCCTAATCCCCTTCCATCACGACCTTGCTTTTTCCCAGTCATGTTGCTCAGATAGTGTGCTATGAGCACAGTAATAGCAACTAAAAATTAGATTTTTTTACTCTGCACCACCTCTGCACAGCTGAATTTCAGTGGCACGAAATGAGAAAGTGAAATGTGGTGTGCTGAATCGAGTTAGTCACGGAAAAAAAAAAGTGCGTGGATGAGGCTTGTATGACAAAGAAGATATGCTCCAAACAATTTAAACTGAGATCTCCCCTCCTGTATGACATTAGTAACAGAAGAATTTTTTGGGGCCTGTCGATAAGGCCTGTAGAAGATTGAGTGGATGCTACAAGTAATTTAAATGTGACATGTCCCCTACTGTATGACGTTAGTAACAAAATATTTTTTTCGGGGTGGGATTGGAAATGTACAACAGGATCAATAAACAGGGTGGCTATGGGAAGTACAAGATCCAGGATACAGACTGCAACTATTACTTATCTACCCAACAACGATTACCAGAGAGCGTTTGATGCTCGTCAGAAGATAGGTGTAACAGATGCGTGTCTCAAGCTATGTATAAAAGATGTCTGTGAGAAATTGGATGCCAAAGAAACACATAATCTAGAAGATGGCCTCCAAACAATTTCAAATTCAGTTCTCGGCTGCTGTATCACGTTTGTGAAAAAAAAAAAAAAATAATAATTTTAATGTGCAACAACAATATCAACGCCACTAAATGAAAAGGTTAGATATAGCGGGCTGTATCACGTTTATCAGCAGAAATAAAAAAAATATCATGTCCTTGAGGTCTACAGACAGCTTCATATCACCTCCACAAAATGACAAAGTGGCATACGATGGGCTGTATCACATTCAGCAGCAGAAAAAATTATACTTTTTTTTTAATGTGCCTTAGGTCTGCAAACAGTTTCATATCACCAAAGCACTAAATGACAAGATGGGATACAGCAGACTGTTTCACATTTAGTTATTGAAAAAATATTATATAGAATGCTATACTCGTGCACGGACCACAATAGAGGCAGTGCACGACAAACTTGTGGGACATGTGCCCTGCTGACTTTGTCTGTGGACCTCTCGTAATGGGCAAAAAAAAAATTCAGGAAGATAAATTTAACAGCCACACTGGACACTATCTAGCTACACTAGCTGACTTATATACAACCGCCTAACTAACTAGCTAAAATCTTGATGTAAACAGTGGCAGTGTAAGGAGCAGCCTCTCTGTGCTGTTAGTGTCAAAATGGCGCTAAAACAAGATGTCCACTATTTATATGAAGACGGACATGTGATTTCAGCAGCCAATGACACGTGCCGTTGTCGGGACATTGTGGGTGTTTCCTGATTGGCTAGCTGCAATGTGCACACAAAGTTAGGAAAAAATAGACTGCTGTGCTTACAAGAACACTGTGCCTCTGAGCTCTGCAAATCCCCTCCCCACATCATCCTCGTGCCAAACGCTCATGATACACAACTATTATCGTTGCTAAAGTGCTGAAAATATTTTTGTGTCATCGCAAATTTATTCCCGCACTTTTACCGATTTGTACCGATCTTATAAAAATTTTGCTCGGGTTTCCGTTCACGAGTCCGAATGTGCCATATTCGTGCCGAATTTATGTTTGGCACCTGTTTACCGAACAAATTTGCTGCTCACTAATGTAAATCTTCTGACTGTAAAATGTGCAATTTCTAATGTCTGGGTCCTACATGACAGAGGGCTTGTGCACCCCACCAGCCACCCTAGGCGCAGGTGCTGCTTCTAGAACCTCCTTAGTTATTCCCTATTTTAATATTTTTGAGGGGGCTTCTTTCGTCTACAGCAGTAATGTGAACAGGGGGATATCTATAAAGTTCTTCTTTTTGTATTGTGTACCTTAAGTAGAGGCGCATTCGTATATATGTGTGTATATGGACTTGTAATTCTTTTTGTTTTGCACCTGAAAAAATGATTTAATTTGTAATTTCTTGATGGATCATCTAAGGAATATTTCTATCTGTTTTTGTAATACCAAGGAATCCTTTCTAATAACACTTTCAGCATAACCCGGCTGCCACATCCATTCCTCATCAGTGTTGCTTGCGTCTTTTATATAGACCTTTTACAGAATTTATTGCTTTTCGTTTTCATGAACTTTTACGGTGATAAATTACGATAAACAAGAAAAATGTATTTTGTACCAAGCTGTTTCCAATATTCCACACATCCAGATATTGCATGCGGCTATATGACTCCTAATGGTGATGCCGTGCAGCCTCCACATATAATGGCCATGCACATATGTTATTTGTGCTCCAGTCTCTGCATTTGCAGTGATGTTTAATAGCGGTATGAATGTCAGGGGCAGCCTTTTGTTCTGACACTCACGTTGTCTCCTCCTTCCGTTCTCCCTCTTCTCTCTCCCTCTCTCTGCCTTTCTTTCTTTCTCTCTCTCTACCCCCTCCCTTGCTCTTCCAGTCTGCACATGAATATTTCACATATCTGCATCCTCATCGCCTATTCTCCTTGACTAATTTTCAGACTGTCCGCATTTGCATTTCACATGGTTGCTTATTAGGAAGGTACAGGGATGCTCCAGGATGGCAGTAGTTGCCATGGCAACCTGCGGAGGGATTATAATGAGGGTACCACTCAGCTGAGCGGCAGTGTGGGTCCTGCCTGCAGGGCTGTGATTTTGCTGCTAAGTGTGAATCCAGAGTCACAGCCCAGGGGCACAAATCAAAAACTATGCCCCATAGAGGTTCTCCCAGTTAAAGAGCGACAATTTTATTTATATACCGTATATTTTTTAGTCAATAACATTTTTAGTTTCTACTTTAAAGCCTCCACACACACACAAAAATCTACCTGTGGTTTAACCCTTCTTTGTGAGGACCCAATATGAGCCTAGACTTGGCTATAACAGACGAGGTAAGACATTATTTTGAGGCATTTTTCAGTAAATATTCCTACCAGATGAATTTTGCGGAATACCTAATAATATGTCTATGTATCGTGAAGCCTACAAGAGAATAGCCGAGGGTATCTTCTATCGACATTGGTCAATAACGCTACCTCGCGACGACACATATGAAAAAGATTTATGTTGTGAAGGATAACGTGCTTTTTTTTTTTCTCTTCAAAGCTGCGAATGTTGGTGAATACCTGCATAAATCCAGACCCAGAGAAGAGACCAGATGTAACCTATGTGTATGAGGTTGCAAAGAGAATGCACGCCGTGACCGCCTCCAGCTAGATTACTTCTCCTCAAGGATTCTCCCACCCTACGTCCATCACTTTCAAAAATTTCCCTTGTGTACTCCGTAGAAGTGGGCAGGTTTTTGTGTTCTTCAGTGGTCCTATTTTATATTACAGAGACCAATACATTATTTTCTTTGGATGGGACACTTAACTTTTTTGGTTACTCTGGATAAAATCCATCACTTCTAGACAAGCTTGCAAAGCAAGACCTACCCCTCATTCTGCAGTCAACATTTGGCATCAACCTGACGGTTGCAAAATTGAGTAGTAATTAACCATACCTACATGTAATCCACACTTCAAGAAATTTGGTGAGAAGAGCGTAATAAAAGGTTTTGTCATATTTATCTCCTAATCTAAATTGACAAATCAAAATCTTTGTATGGGGTAGAAGGAACAAAAAATGAGTCTGGAAGGTAAATCATTGATTTGGTGGACATCCACTCCGACAATGGAAGGCTCTTCCTAAAGACACTATTAGGGTTTAGTGTTCCCCACATCGTACAGTCACACATCACATAAATGTCCACCTTATTTTGCTGGTAAACAGGATTTGAAGGCCTTTCCCTTTACTCCCTTCTTTATCTTGCTGCTCAGTTACCTTTACTTTTTGGTAATCCAAACGATACCTTGTGCCTTTATAATGACTTTGCAAAACTTGAGAGAAATGTAATATTATAGTTTTATGCTGTTTTTTTCCCTCTTCGGTATATTTTTCTATTGTAAATTGAAATGACTATATTTTCGTGTATTTTACCACATACTTAAATATTTCTTTAAAATTCAGAATAACCATCCATTCTTGTAGATCAACAGGTATATACATCACTTTTCTTTAGTGTGAGTGACCCTGTGGTCTTGGCTTATATAAATGTTGGCTACTGATTCACTTTATGTAACCGATAGTTTTTATTGAAGGGCAAAATAGGCTGTAGGACCAAAATCAACAACTGGCTGGAAATCTATCACTACTTGTCTTCAAAACTGGTCAAGTTATCACTACTTGTCTTCAAAACTGGTCAAGTTTTTATATTTTGCACCGTAAGGAACTTTTTCTGTTTGCACTTTGTAGCAATTCCAGGTTTTGTGGTTATGCTAAGTATTTACTGGTACTTGCAGTCACGATATTGGGCAGTGTTCTGCCTGGAATGGTACATTTATATTCGCCTTTTCACTAGGTGCCTTATTGTAATGTTCAGGTTGTGTACATTTTTCTCTTGCTATGAGATTGTCCAGTTTTCCAAATTGTGCGATGTGTCCTGTGCAGTGTTCAGGAGAGAAATTCTACTCGTGATCTTCTTTTTAATCCAGAAAGAAGAGTTTTCCTTTTTCAATGAATGATCAAGGCCTCATTCACGAGAATTTATTTTATTCATGTGATCATATTAAGACACACAATGTGCTACTTAAATAGAACAATACATAGAATCATATTTTATAGAAACCTTGAGCGGTGGGATTTTAGTTGGGGTCCAGGTTATGTCACTGCAGGATTATTGTGTGTAACCCCTCATATACTGTACATCAGCCTGGATACGTGTGGCAGCCCTAGAAAACCTGTCATGAGATCATGCTGCCTGAACCATGGGCAGCATGAAACGGACACCGACAGCGTTACTGCAGATGTGTATGTTTTACTCCAAAGCTCAACTTTCCAGAGAAAATGTACTTTGAAAATCCTGTCGGAGGCAACACATTTCAGTTGAATACTTCGAGGTAGTTCCTCTCTCCAATAGACTAATAGGTCAACACATACAGTGCCTTGCGAAAGCATTCACCTCCCTCCTTGGTTTTTCTTCTTTTGTTACATTACAACCTGAATTTAAATATTTTTGTATTTTGATTTGTGTGTGATACATCAGGATGAAATGGTCTAAGGCTAGTTTCACACTAGCGTATGGCAGAACTGTGGAGGGGATGTGGACTTCCTCCGTGAAGCTCCGCCCACTGCCACACCTCCGTTCAGCTCCACCTAGGTCGGCTTGCAGCCTGCAGACCCTATCTTTAGTAGTGGTTACGCAGGCCATGCCAATGTATTCGGATGTCTCCGCATGCATCGTTTTGACAGTGCGTTGACCTGCGCCGAACGCAACGTGTTACATTTTGTTGCGGTCACTGCACGGTCAAAACAACGCATGCGGAGGCATCCGAATACATCGGCATGGCCTGCGTACCCAGTGCTAAAGATGGGGTATGCAGGCCGCATGCCGACGTAGGTGGAGCTGAACGGAGGAGGTGCGGCAGTGGGCGGAGCTTCACGGAAAACTGCGCAGCCCTCTGCAGCTCTGCCATATGCTAGTTTGAAACTAGCCACAGTTAGTGAATTGAGAAAACTATAGGCATAAATAAATTTATGGGATCAAATAACAAAAAAAATTGGCATATGCAAGCCTTTTGCTATGAAGCCCCTAAAAATTACTGGTGCAAGCAATTGCCTTCATAAATCCCATGCTTAGTGATAGGAAGTCTCCCCGTGTGTAATCTAAGCTTCACATGACTGTCAGTGTATACACACCTTTTCTGAAAATAGGCTGCAACATCATTAAGCAAGTGGCATCACTAACCAAACACCAAGACCAAAGAGATCTCCAAACAAGGCGGGGACAGAGTTATTGAGAAGTACAAATCAGGGTTAGGTTATAAAAAAAAAAAAAAAAAAAATATCCCAATCTTTGTCTTATTGTTTACTTCTCACAAAAGAAATAAATAAAACCAAATGTTCAGAGTTGTAGGCATGTTCTTTATATGAAATGATGCAAACCATCAAAAAACAATGAAATTCCAGGTTGAGGTAGCAAAACACAAAAAATGCCAAGGGGGGTGAATATTTTTTGCAAACCACTGTACCTAATAACAGGTGCAGTTTAAAGTGAACGTGTCAGCTGTTACATGTTGCCTGATCCTTGGGAGCATTTATCAGGCACTGGCTATGTGATCTCAGCCAGGTATGTTTGACTCTGAAATGCTGAGGCGTTTCAAAGAAAAAATAGTTTAAAAGGAGGCTGAGGACCGAGACCACACTGTAGACTAGTTGTACAAGGTGGGTCTCTGGCGGTTTCTCTCCACCCACTGTCCTGGATTGACAGGTTTCTGCCTACATGCGCGTATTGGCAGAGACCTGTCAATCCAGAGCAGTGGGCAGGGACCCGCCTGTCTGACTAGTCTACAGTCCTTTATCTCTCCCTAGTGGCTTTGCAAATGTTTTTCTCTGAAACACCGCAGCATTTCAGAGTCAACCATACTTGGCTGCGATAACAAATCCAGTGCGTGATACTTGCTGCCCACGGATCAGGCACCATGTGTCAGGTATCAGGTTCACTTTATAGATATTGTCCAATTAGCACAACATTTTCTGTAAAGGATTACACACACTACTGGCCAGCATACTACAGCACTTCCCGCCATTGACACCTCCAGAAAACTACCATTCGCACCAATAGAACCTGCGAGCAACCAATGAAATATCCCACACAAGAAAAATGTGTCATTACATGGTGCCCAATAAATAGAATAGATGGCCATGCAAGAAATGGTTGCAGAGTCTCCAGAGCAGGCTATCTTCTTTGCAATGGTCTACTCTCTGCTAATGAAAGTGGGCTCAGAGCTGTGACTCAATCTCTTTATGATTTTTATAAAACTAATTGATGACTGTTATCTTTTAATTATAGGAAAAACACTTTTAATGTTGGGTGAAAATTTCACTTAGCTTTTAAAAAATAAAATAAAATTGTTTTTTTTTTTTTTTCTTTTTAGTGGAATATTTTTCATTTGCTCCTATGATCCAGGCCTAAATTATTTTAAAACTTTTTTTTTTTTCTGTGATGAAAAAAACTGACAAGTATGTGAAAATATATAAATGTGTTTATATATAAATATATATTAGAGATGATCGAATGTTTTGAAATTCAAATTTGCAGGTCGTCAAATTATTCCCCAAAAATCGAGTAGCTTGTGACGCACATACATATTGAGATAAACCGTTGCAATTCAGTGTCTGTTTTTTTTGGGTTTTTTTAAAGGTTTTCTCTTTTGAATTTTTTTTCCTGTTCACAAAAAAGGTTTGCATAAGATTATACAAAAATCAGTACACTCTCTTTAGCAAGCTTGAACTGTTTGTTTTGTTTTGTTTTGTTTGTTTTCTTTCTTTTATACAAATAATGTGCCGCCTTACTTCTGCTTTCTAGTGCATTATTAATGAAATCTGTATTTTAATTCAAATACAGCAGGACAGATTCCAGCTATACTGTATCACTGATCAATCACACTGGCATAGCTGTTGTTGGCACCTCCTTTATCAATTCAATTTTTGTATTATTTACAGACTACTACAATCATCTTCTCTGCTGCAGTTGAACAGCATATTACTGTCTAGGGTATTTATCCTATGCTTTAGGGCTTTCTCCTCCTATCTCTATTGCTGAGCTGTGAGCTCTGACATCCTCTGACAATTAAAAATCACGCTAAAATGGCTGCTGCCCTCCCTGCCTAGGCTTTTATACTGACTATGAAAATCCTTCCTGATTGGCTGCGCTCTATTATGTGATGTGATGGGTGCCAGGAATTATGGAGCTGTCCATGCAGTTTCACCTGAAATTCTCAGCCTTCTGCGGCCGATGCAGTCTTACGCAATGTATAAAAAGTCGGTGAATATTTTTGCCGAATTGCATGAATAGAATTTGAAATTTTTTCGAATTTGAGGGAACCTGCAAATTTTATAAAAATTCAACTCCATTCGATTCGCATCGAATCGATTTGCTCATCTTTAGTATATAATGGGTTTTTTTTTTCCACCGCCATCGACAAGCAGATTTAGTTATAGTTGCATCCGATGCCTTAAACAATGCTAAATGTGTGTCATGAGCCCAAAGAGAAATCTACAAACTTTAGTACCCCTCCCCCATTTAATACAATGTTAACCATTTCCATCCAGTACCTGCTTCTTTATGAGCGTCTTTCCTTTGCGGTTTCATGGGCTGGTCACCATATAGCCTTTCGTTATGTGCAATTGTAGTAGACTTAACATACATCATCAGTGTACAGGATATATTATGAGAGCATATTTTGTCTTCCTGTGGTACCTTTCCTCCCGAAAATATACATATACTCAAATGTTTAATGGCATAAGCGGGAGGGATGAAATCTGCAAATATTACTGTATTTATTTGAAGGTTTCCCTTATAGTCAGTGTCTCCTTTGTCCAATGCATAACAATAACTCTTTTTTTTTTTTTTTTTTTTATAACGTTTCCCATTGCTACGTGGTCACATACAGCAAGTGTTGCAGCCTTAAAGAGAGAATAACAATTTGTTGTGCAATCTTACAGAATATAAATAAATCTGAATTTCTAAAGTAAATGTTTTATGCGTGTGTTTGGTCCTAGGAGAGTGCCGATGGAGAGCATTACTGACTACAGACTGCACGTGCAGCCACCGTTGTAAAGGTGGTGTTTGTCTGCTGAGAATATGTAAAGCAGTACGGAGAAATTTGGAAATATTTGTGCATAGAATCTCACATCTTTCAATATTGCATGTGCGCTCGGTCATAATTTTTTGTGTATGTACATGCAAATATATATATATATATATATATATATATATATATATATAAGTGGTGCATATATGTAATGACGCATCCGAACAGCAAGGTATACATTTATTGTAAGGCAATAACACATGTCGCACATCCTTGTCATACACATCTCCCTGCACTGTGTATCATTGACCTGAAAGCTTTAGCTCATTGTGTATTACAAACCATGGCTTCTCACCCCGCAGTGAGATATTAATGATTTATCGTCTTCAATACAAACATATGGGGAGGGGGGTTTGTTGAAAAGCTGTCCTCAAACTTCCTCAAAGTGAAACGGTTTGCTGTGGGTTTAGATTCTTCCTAATCCTTTCTAAAGCAAAACGAAGCAATTATTTTGTCTTTCCTACAGATGTTTTGCTCCACACGGCCGTCCATAATACCTACTGTTATTAGCAAAAAAGCCTCTCTGTTGAAGAAACCTTCATTAAGCGGAATCCCGCTGAAACAGCTATTGATTCAAAACCTCTCATAGGTTCTGCTGGACACAATATCTTTTCCCTCTGCTCCCTATTTCCCTCCAGGGATAAAAGGCCTGATTTAAAAAAAAAAAGTTGATTTTTTTTTTTTCTTGTTCACATTTTATTTTTTTCATCACACCACAGAGTTATTTCATTTGCAAGCAGTTTTCAGAATCAAAAAGTGAAGATCTTCAGAGGAGAAGAAGAATCGAAGATCTTGCTTTTCCCTGCGGTCAACCTCGGGAAGCGTGTTTGATAGAATTTAAATGTTCACTTCATACTAACAATTACTATTCATGTTGCTCTTTTGATGTTACATGCAGTGGATTTGTGGTATCTTCCGAACATCTAAATAACGCAGCTGAACCAGTGTTGGGGTGTGTGTATGTATGTATGTGTGTGTGTGTGTGTATATATATGTATGTATGTATATATATATATATATATATATATATATATATATATATATATATATAATTTTTTTTTTATTTTTTTTTTTTCTATTTTTCTGTCCTGCTGGTTTTCTGTACTCATCACTTTAAAATCTTCCAGTGACCGGTACCATGCTACACACACTTTTTCGACACTAAACATTGATCTTGTTCATTTAGGTTTTGCTTGATGCCAGAACCAGTTACAATGATTTCTAACCACTGTATTCTTCTAATATGAGTGCAATATGCTTTTAGGAATCTTATGAAAACCTTATAAGAGTTTTTATATAACGCCTTTCTGACGTTGGGCATAATAGTATGCTGATGTCAGACTCCCTCCCTTCGATGTGGGCTCGGGCTGTGGCGCTGAGCCAACATTTTTCCTGGTACATGTCAGCTGTTTTGAACACCTGACATGTGCCTCTAACAGCCGCGGGCGGAATTGCGATCCACCCACGGCCGTTAATGTTAAATGCCACTGTCAGTCTCTGTCAGCGGTATTTAACTCTCGCTTACCGGAAGCGTGTCAGAAATCCCGCCCATCGGTGAATCCTTCACATGATCGCGGGTCACCGATGAGTTGGCATGACAATCAGAGTTCTCCAGAAGACCTTTATGGTTGTCAAAGCCAGATTGCTGTGATGACCGCCTGGTGGTCGGCGCTCATAGCAAGTGAGCATTTCTGGTACACACAGGCAAGATCTGATCATTGCCTGTGTGTAGCAGAGGTAATCGGGTTATCGTAGCTTCTAGTCTCCCATGGAGACTATTGAAGCATGCAAAAAGTTTTTAAAAATATTTAAAAAATCTAAAATTTCCATTCACCCCCCCCCCCTTTCACCCCCCCCCCTTTCACCCCATTCAAAATAATACAAAATAAAATCACACATACACATATTTGGTATCGCCGCGTTCAGAATCGCCCGATCTATCAATAAAAAAAAATAACCCGATCGCTAAACGGCATAATGGAAAAAAAAAAGTCAGAATTACGTTTTTTTGGTCGCCACTACACTGCAATGAAATACAATAATGAGCAATCAAAAGATCGTATCTCCACCAAAATGGTATCAATAAAAACAACAGCTCGGCATGCAAAAAAAAAAGTCCTCACCCAGCCCCAGATCACGAAAAATGTAGACGCTACAGGTCTCGAAAAATGTTGCCTTTTTTTTTTTTTTTTTTACAGCAAAGTTTGGATTTTTTTTTTTTCACCACTTATAAAAAACCCTATACAGGCTTGGTGTCTATGAACTTGTAATAACCTGGAGAATCGTAATAGCAGGTCAATTTTAGCGTTTAGTGAACATGGTTTAAAAAAAAAAAGAAAATAAAAACAGCTGTGGAATTCTACTATTTTTGCAATTTCACTGCATTTGGAAGTTTTTTCCCCATTTTCCAGTACACGACATGGTAAAACCAATGGTGTCGTTCAAAAGGAAAACTTGTCCCACAAACAAATAAGCCTTCACACAGCCATTTTGGCCAATAAATAAAAAAAGTTGTGACTCTGGGAAAAAGGGGAGCAAAAAATGAAAAGGTAAAAATGAAAATACCTCCGGTTATGAAGTGGTTAAAACACAGAGCCAAAAGGTTGTTCAAGATTAGAAAATACTTTTTCTCCTTCAGATACAATCCCATGCTTGCTGATATTGCAGCTTGGCTACATTCAAGTATATGGAACTGGGCTGCAAAACCAGGTATTGGTCATGGATAGTAAGTAGCGTATGCTGTACGTTTATACTGTAAGTAGCGTATGCTGTACGTTTATACTGTAAGTAGCGTATGCTGTACGTTTATACTGTAAGTAGCGTATGCTGTACGTTTATACTGTAAGTAGCGTATGCTGTACGTTTATATTGTAAGTAGCATATGCTGTACGTTTATATTGTAAGTAAAGTATGATGTACGTTTATATTGTAAGTACCGTATGCTGTACGTTTATACTGTAGCGTATGCTGTACGTTTATACTGTAAGTAGCGTATGCTGTACGTTTATATTGTAAGTAGCGTATGCTGTATGTTTATATTGTAAGTAGCGTATGCTGTATGTTTATATTGTAAGTAGCGTATGCTGTATGTTTATATTGTAAGTAGCGTATGCAGTACGTTTATATTGTAAGTGGCGTATGCAGTACATTTATATAGTAAGTAGCGTATGCTGTACGTTTATATAGTAAGTAACGTATGCTGTACGTTTATATAGTAAGTAGCGTATGCTGTACGTTTATATTGTAAGTAGAGTATGATGTACGTTTATATAGTAAGTAGCGTATGCTGTACGTTTATATAGTAAGTAGCGTATGCTGTACGTTTATATTGTAAGTAGCGTATGCTGTACGTTTATACTGTAAGTAGCGTATGCTGTACGTTTATACTGTAAGTAGCGTATGCTGTATGTTTATATAGTAAGTAGCGTATGCTGTACGTTTATATTGTAAGTAGCGTATGCAGTACATTTATATAGTAAGTAGCGTATGCTGTACGTTTATATAGTAAGTAACGAATGCTGTACGTTTATATAGTAAGTAGTGTCGGGGTCGTAAACGACAATGAATCCTCATTCACCAGTCATTCCAAATCATTGTGCGAGCGCAAAACATCTGGTACCGATTAAGAATGACTCAGACACGCAGCTGATTCAGTCTTAGCTAATGTCCTGCATCCACACCTGTCAGGAGCAGTACAACAACTGGCTTTTATTTACAAATACACAATACTATATTGAGTGTTAGGGGAAGGCGTGCATTAGGCGGGGTTTATGCAGTATACATCTAGTGTCCAGTCTCTCTCTGATTCGTCAAAACGTCTCCCGATGGTTACTTCTTCTTCACATTCCTGAGTTATCTTTTTTAGGAGAAATGAAACTTAACTCTTTAGACACTGAATTTAAGTGAAAGTGAACACTGGCAGCCATCTTTAATACAGTTACATTTGCATTAGCAAGCAATTAGGAAAAACTTATTGTTTCACAGTATAAAAATATAAAAGTTATATAAGAAAATATATTTTCACCTTGACAATCCCCCCTAAACACTAAGTTTTTCCCTTAATGAAAGATCCTTCGAGACTGTCCATGTGATGGGGAAAGGGGAGGTGGATTTCTTCATCCAGACACCTCAGAAGCTCTCCCCTAGCGAGAGGCCTCCAGGCAGCTGAACCCTTCACTAACCTCACATGGAGTTCTCCCGCTGTCCCTAAACTAAGTCTCTTAACATCATCTGAGAATGGGGGGTTTTGTCTACTCTCTTGAGGGGAATATACTTAGGGATCTCCCCTAGATCAGTACCATCGTACTCTGGTGGGTCTACTTCTTGATTGAGGAAGGTGCCAGTCGGAGTTGCTTTGGCAATAACCTTTTTATACAAGGGAATAACACAACAAAGAGTTATTGATCCAATTACAAGGAGGGCAATCAGTACTATACAAGCTTGTTGAAGGAATCCCTTGAGTCCACCCAACCAGCCGGAAAAGAAAGATGTGTCTACTCCAGCATTAGTTTTCAATTCTGCTGCTAACCCAGTTATCTTTTTAAGGGCTATCATGGTTTTTCCATTCACTCCAGAGTTCTGAGGGATATAGGTACAACACTCCTCTCCCACCATCCCACAAACTCCTCCTTTCTCAGCTAATATCATATCAAGGGCTAGTCGATTTTGGAGTGTCATTCTAGTGTTAGGGCCCAATTCTTCAACTATACCTTGGAAGGCATCTTGGCTGAAATTGACAAACCTTTGTTCACTGTAATATATGTAATTGATCCATTCAACATTTTTATTAATCTGCACCTGTGGGATTATAGAAGCAAAGCCAGCATAGATCTGGTTCTGGGCTTTAAATTGGTCAGGCACCCCCCTTGGCACTCCAATAGCATCAATATATACTAGTGGATCTTCTTCATAACTCATATGGAGCTGATCGAGGCTTCTCCTTTTCCTGGTAGGTTCATCAGGTATCTTTGGATCCCAGGGTAGAATCTTGAATTGCATAGCTAGTTTAACAAGGGTGCATTGGCCTGTCCAGGCATTTGGCAACCTAGGACGGAGCTTACCATCTCCACATAACCAATAAATGTCATACATATATTGTGTATGTTTGATTAACAAGTCAGTATCTAGAGAACTATTCTCTTTGCAGAAACCTGTCTCGAAGATCCCTACTGGTGTACCTGTGGTGTCGTGGGAATTATAGCAGGTGTAATTGTCAGCTAATACAGTTACTTCTCCTGGGACCTTTAGTTTGGGTTCCTTATGAATTAGTGGGACGTAATCTGGGCAATCAGTGGGCTTCAAACCTTTCAACAAATTCATGACACAGGCAGTGGTGTTGTCATCAGGGAAAAGCAATGCATGTGTGTATAGGTGTGTATTCGCAACAGCACAAGCAATACATCCTACAGAGATATTCTGGACTTTTACATTGTACCTCACCCATTCTAACCACAAATTTTTCCTTGGGGCTGTCTGTGTTTCTATGGAGAAAACCTCTTGCCAACTGAGACCTGGAATGGGGGATCACTTCATTAACTACATTTTGCAAACGCTCACCTGGGCCTATTTTAGGTGTACTGGTAACGGGGGCCTTGGTTGGTCTGAAGCTAATATCCTGAAGCCGTATATGGCCTAAATACGCATAAGGTCCAGCACTAAATACATAATTATAATGCCTTCCTAGTACGAACGTCTGCAGATCAGCAGATTGAGGGCTTTCAAGATTTAGGAGAAGGGGGTGACAGCTTCTACCCCATTTACAGCCCCTAAATGGTTGCAGAAGGGCTGTTAGATGCATTCTCTCACGAAGACTCCTACCCGTCCCATCCTTGGGGAACATGGCTTCGCTAGGTTTATATCCCCAATCATTCCCCGTACTCCAGGCAGCATCTGTCCAATAATGACAATTATTGTTGTCTTGTCTGGTAACACACACATAGAACTGGATGATCCCCTCTACCACCCGTTCAGTCTCAAGGCACTTGACTACATCACAGAAATCAAATCGCCAGATATTCACCGGGGCTGTCAGGTTTACCCAGAGAATAAAGGGACCAGAATTCTTATTTACAATAGGGGCCGAAGAGGTAGGGGCGAGGATGGCCCCCAGTCCCAAGGTCAAAAACAACAGCAACATTTCCCTTCAGTCACTACTGTGACTAAACACTGGTTCGGTCTCTTTTACAGTGTGAAGCGTGAATCCAGGTGCTCTTTCCTTCAAGTTTTACTGCAGTGGGGGTGACCAGGATCACCGTGTAGGGTCCTTCAAATCTCGGCTGGAGACAATCTCTGCGCACAAACTTTTTCACATACACCAGGTCTGGCACAAAGTCATGGACCACGTCACCTGTGGATTCTGGAAGAGAAGCAGAAACTGTAGAGTGGGTGTTAGACAGTTCCTTAGACAATGCAATCACAAATTGTACAACTTTATCATTTGTCTCAGACAACTCTTGTGGCCTAATGTCTCCTATTTTAGGTGGAGCACCAAAAAGAATCTCAAAGGGAGTCAGGCCGTGTTTTCCCTGTGGGGTGTGTCTGATATGGTATAGGACCACGGGGAGCAAATCTGGCCATGGGAGTGGGTAGTCCTGGCTCATTTTAAGCAACTGGGTCTTAATTGTGGAGTTCATTCTCTCAACTTTGGCTGAACTGGAGGGGTGATAGGGGGTGTGCAGACCCAAATCTGTCCCTAACATGTGCCACAATTCCTCGTAGACATTGGCCGTGAAGGCTGGGCCTTGATCTGATTCAACAACTTCGGGAATTCCAAATCTGCACGAAATTTCAGTGATGAGCTTCTTAGCTATAGTTTTGGCAGTCATGTTGGTCACTGAGTAGGCTTCGGGCCATCCTGAGAACATATCCACAGCCACTAGGACGTACTCATACTTTCCTGACTTGGGCATCTGAATATGATCAACCTGGATTCTCTGCCAAGGGTAGTCTGGTTTGGCAAGATGCTGAAGTGGAATCTTGGCGGTGGCTGTTGGGTTACAGATGGCACAGACTGGGCAGGCTCTTGAGTAGGCTGTGACAGTGGTAGAGATTCCTGGGGCCCAGTAGAGCTTCTTGATACAGGCCAGAGCTTGGTTCTTTCCTCGATGAGTTGATCCATGAGCCCATGCTGCAACGGCTGGATACATTCTTTTGGGTAGACAGGGTTTCCCATCCACCTTATAGAGTCTAGGAAATTGGTATTGTCCGGCAGAACTACGATTCCCATGAATGGCTCCTGCAGCTTCCCACTGCTTCTTTTCTTCTTTAGAGGTCAACTTTTGTTCTTCCCACAATCTCTCTTCAGGTGGTCGGGCTGGCTTCCAGACAGATCCGGTGGCAGGGTATTCCATTTCCATGTCTTCTATCAACTCCCTCTTCTTTCTTCGGGCTTCGGACTTCTCAAAGTCTCGTTCTTCTTCGGCTTGGGTAGCTTCTTTGGTTGCCTGTTCTCTTGTTTGTGCTCTGGTAAGCACAGGCATCACAGGTGTATCAGTGCCTTCCCAACAGGGTTTTTCTGGTGCTGTTTCTTCTTCCCACTTTGCTGAGACATTCTTTATGGCAGCAGCTTTGGCAGCTTGATCTGCTAAATGGTTTCCTCTAGTCTCCTTCGAATTGACTTTCCCGTGAGCTTTGACCTTGATCACCGCAATTTGTACAGGTAGCTCCAATGCCTTCATCAGGGCTTTAATCCTTAGTGCATGTTTAACAGGGGTTCCTGTAGCCGTAATGAACCCTCGGGACTTCCACAGGAATCCAAAATCGTGACAGATTCCATAGCCGTATCTTGAGTCAGTGTAGACATTGGCCGTCTTCCCTTCTGCTAGATAACATGCTTGTTGTAGGGCCACAAGTTCGGCTTCTTGAGCCGAAAGGTGAGGTGGCAAGGCTTCAGCCAGAAGGACTTCTGTTTCAGTGGTGACCGCATATCCAGTGTGGAACTTGCCATAAGAGTCTGCAAATCGAGATCCATCAGTCCATAGTTGCAAATCAGGGTTGAGAAGTTCTTGAGTTACCACATTTTGTGGTGCAGAGGCTTCTTGTTCCAGTGCTTTTATACAGTCATGCGGGTCATCAGGTGACCTCCCGTCTGGTAAGTCCTTATACCCGTCAGGGAACTCCCCCCTAGAATGTGGAAGCAAAGTGGCTGGGTTGATGGTAGTACATTTCTGGAAGGTGATGTTGGAGGGCAGAAGTATTGAGCACTGAAGTCTGAGATGTCTTTGGCTCGTTAGATGCTTAGGAGATGTTTGTTGGAGGACAGCAGAGAGATCATGTCCAGCTTGAATGACCAAGTCATGACCAAGTGCTATGTCAGCAGACTTATCCAGAAGAACATGGGCTGCATGCACAGCCTTGAGACAGGAAGGAGCAGTTCTGGCAACAGGGTCTAGCCTGGCTGAGTAGTAGGCCAGAGGACGGAAACGATCAGCATGTTTCTGTGCCAGCACACCAGAGGCATGTCCTTCAGATTCTGAAACAAAGAGATGAAACGGCTGAGTGTAGTCAGGGAGACCCAGAGCAGGGGCGCTGACAACAGCTTCCTTGAGAGCCAGGAAACAGTCCTTTTGCTGAGCATAGATATACGGATTTTCAGCATGATCCCAGTCCGGTCCTCCAGTCTTGAGGCAATCATACAAAGGTTGCATGAGTCTTGAAGCATCCGGAATCCACTGTCTGCAGTAGGTAATGAGTCCTAAGAAAGACTGCATAGCAGAGTATGTCTTTGGATAAGGGATATCCTCGATTGCATGTTTTCTATCCTCGGTGAGGTGTCTCGAGCCTTGAGAGATGCAGTGTCCGAGGAAGACGACTTTCTCTTTGCACCACTGGACCTTGGCCTTTGAGACTTTGCAGTTGGCAGAATGAAGAAAAAGGAGCAAGGACTCAGAAGCAGCAAACAGATTCTCTTCAGTTCCACAGAGGAGTAGGTCATCAACATACTGGAGAAGCGTGACATGAAGATTCTGTAACACCCACGGATCCAGGGTCATCTTCATAGCATGAGTGAACTGGTTAGGGGAGTTCTGGGCACCCTGTGGTGTCCTGGTCCAGGTCAGCTGAGATCCTTGAAACGTGAAGGCAAATAAAAACTGTGAGTTTTCATGAAGCGGGACACTGAAGAAAGCATTAGCCAGGTCAGTAACGGTGAAGAGTGTTGCTGAAGTAGGCACTTGAGAAAGCAAGGTGTTTGGGTTGGGTACCACAGGAGTTTCCAAGATGGTGGCTGAATTGACTGCTCTGAGGTCCTGTACAAGTCTGTACTTCGGAGGGTCTCCAGGAGCTGTCTTCTTTTTCACTGGAAACGGGTGTGTTACAGGGTGAAACACATCTGATTAGCACTCCAGAATGTAAGAGGGAGGTAATCTGAACTCCAAGGCTCCGCTCTTGGGCAGCCTTAAGCGGATACTGAGGTAGTCTGGGGTATGGGTGCCCAGGTTTGAGGTGGACTTTTACTGGAGGCACTTTGAGCAGACCCACATCCTCAGGTCCAGTTGACCACAGAGTGGTAGGTAGATTGGGCAAATCCGGGGAAGGTGTCGTTTGCAGAGTCATCATCATCAGAGGGAAAGCCTTAAGGACACAACGATCTTCAGTGCCTTGTTGTGAGGCAGGATCTTGTAATTGCAATTCCATCCCTTGATCACCGAAGATGATGGTAGCGTGAAGCCTTTGAAGGAGGTCAGCTCCTAGAAGGTTGACGGGGCAGGTTTCAGACACCAGAAATTTGGCAAAGACACCAGAGAATGGGCCAGCTGGGACGGGAACAGTGAGTGGTGATGAGGTTTGTTGACCTTCAACTCCAATACATGTGAGGAAATCTGAAGACAGGGAGATTGTAGGAGGCAGCTGAGATGAAGAGATAACAGAGGTGGCCGCCCCAGTGTCCACTAAGAACTTGAGAGGTTGATTGTCCACTTCCAGGGTCACTGTACCACAAGACGAGGAAGTACAGGTGGCGGGAAAAGTGGGCACCGGTTGGCCTGAACTTCATGAGTGTGGAGGAGGAAGAGGTCTCTGAGGGTGCCCCCTGCGAGGACAACTTCTTCTCATATGACCAGGGCTGGCACACTCCCAACACAGAGGTCTCCCTTGGTCATCACGAACTGGTCTGTCCCTGTAGTTTTGGCCCTGGGACCCTCTCGGCCTCAAGCGTGGTGATCCATACCGATCCTGAGCCTGATACACCATAACAGGTACTTCTGAGGCTTCTGCCATATACATGGCTGGTTTCTTCTTGCCTTTGTCCTTCTGTGCTTCCTTCTCTGCTTCCTTTTCTTCCCTTTGAAGCATTTTCTGATAACTTCACAATAGTGAGGGCCTGTTTTAGGGGACCATCAGGTAATTCGGGACGAAGCTTCATGACCTTATCCTTCAGTGGATCTTCCAGACCATCAATAAAAGCACGGACCAACAAGGCTGCCTGCGTCTTCACATGAGTTGAATAACCCAAGTCTTCAAACTGCATAGTTAGTCTGGCAGCGTATTTCTCCACAGCTTCACCAGATTCTTGTTGTATATCCTGTATTGATCCTGCTTCGTCACAGAGACGATCCTGGGCCCACTTTGTGAGTTGAGCGATAAACTCCTTTCCAGACTTGAACTTGTTGAGAGGTCCTGCTTTAGTGGGGTTCAATTCCTTCATGATGGTGGGGAGAAAATATTCGGAGGCTTTGATTGAGGTGATGCCTGATAGATCAGACCATGTAGCCCCGTAGATGCTCCTAGTCTGTTCCAGTTTCCTTACATACTGCATGGGAAATTTGTCCAGGTCAGGTAACTTGTTAACAATAGCATCAATTTGTACCGGAGTGAAGGGTTTGTATTTCAGCTTCAGCCCTTCTTCTTCTTCGTCATGTGTCACTGCCTCATCCTTCGGGGCAGTTGGGGGTGCTGTGGGTATTGCCTCATCCAGGGGCTTTATACCTGTGTGCATCAGTGGTATCATGTATTCAGCTACCAAGGCATGATGCCCTCTAATCCGGATTCATGGTAACAGACGATCCTAACTTCTTGTAAATCGAGATCTGGGGTTGATTGGAGACAATTCTTGATGACTTCAATGTGTTCCTTCATACAGGGGCCCAGTGGGTATCCAAAGAGTCCTGAAGATATCAATGGTATAGCCAAAGTTCTACGAGGAAGTGTATCTCTCCCTAGCCGTCCTACAAAGATAAGCACTGTCTGTAAGGCGGTCTGCAATATTGTACGGCAATGCTCGGGTGTCCTGTAATCATATATAGGGCCTGCAGTGTGTAACACTATATCACAGGGCAAATTCCCTCCCTGGGTGGACATAGCATCTCCTGGATGCAAGGGGCCATAATTGGTAAGGTAGGCCTGACACTCTTGGGTTATGGCTGGGCCTCCCTTTTTAGCTATCTGTTGGGCCAAACCACCTCTATGCGACAGGGTAGAGTTAGCTGGGTTCACTATGGCTCCTACCTGGTGGGTAACTATGTCCCCATACCCCACTGAGAAAAGAACCTGGGAGCCCTGAGGTGTGATGTAATAGCGTGAATGACAGGGGAACCAGATTTCAGGGTCATGGGGCAACCTAGAGGATTTGTTGAGAGGGGTAGGTAGTGGGCTCCTTCCGGGCCGGGGGGATTCGAACGGACCTAATAGCAGTGGCGGGGCAGGGGGAATTGTAGCAACCTGATTGTCAGAATCTTCTGATCCCTCATCATCTCCGATAGCTTGGCGCCTCATACGCATTACGGACCGGAAAGCCGTACTGCCGGTCAGGGCATCAAGAGTGAAGGGACCTTGACCAGGTGTATTTACAAATATCACAGTGGGTTGCACCGGGAGACTAGGCCCAGAGGCCGGAACAGAAACAGGAACATTAGAGGTGGGAACAGCATCGGTCGGTGCCGGAGGTTTCTCAGGAAGTGGTGGTCCCTGATAGTACTCGCCGGAAAGTGTTACCAGCGGACATAGTGGCTGGGGAGGAATTCCGGGTGCACCAAGATGGCTGCCGGTGGAGGCGTGGCATGCCCCACTTCCGTCCATGGTCTGGGCGGAACCCCAAGGACGGCCCGCCCCACACACACGGCAGGTTTCCACCCAGGTTGGATTCTGCACGCCACAAACAGGACACACCCACGCTTCTGGAGAGCTCGTCTTGTCGCCATTATAGGGCGGTGGTTGGGACTGCATTTTCATCATCAGTGGCACGGCGGCCATTTTACAATCTATAAGATCACAGTTCAAAGGCATTTTATAACCAAACACAGGTTCCGCATTGTCTGATCCTCCTTCCCCATCAATCTCTTTCCATCCTTCATTCTTCAAGCCTCGCGCAACTCGCAGATGAGCTTGTGCTTGTTCTAACAATCCTTTATCTTTCAACATGCCTCGTTTGTTCTCTATGAGATTATGCCACATAGCCGGCTGTAATCTCCCTGACGAGGGCAATCCTACATGCTTATACAATCTCTCAACATTCTTGACTGCCTTCTTGCCTTCCCGTGACGCTACTATTGCCTTGACCTCCACAGCATCCTCATCTAACTTGTGGGGCACAGACTTCTTCTGCTTTAAGATACGCAGCATGACTCTTACAGAATACTATGGTTCTCTGCAGAAAAACCACTGGTAGCGATATCAACACTGATGTTCCACAGTACGGAGCCTCACGTTCGACGTACTAGGAAAAGAGCCTCGCGCTCAATATTTCCTTTCCCTAACCTTGAACAGCAGTGATTAACAGATTATCCTGCCACGATATTCCAACAGTCGGGAGGCGGTCTCCTAGTGAGAGCCCTCCACAGAAATACAGGTGGTCCCTTCTCGGGACGTCTTAATTACCTAGCTGGTACAATATCACAGAGGCTGCGTCTCCTATCCCTTCCTCTAGGTTGCCCCACAATCTGCAACTAGCTCAATTTATCACTCCACTTCACTACTAGACAATAGTCACGGGTAGGGTGATTGAATGGAGTACAATGACCGGTGGAGGAGGTGTGGTGTACACGAGGACGCGCAGAATGCGACGTCTCTCAGTTGCTGGTTCAGAGCGTGGCACAGGATCGCACTCAGTCTCACCACTCGACCGGTCACCCCTCAGACCCAAGGAGACCACAGACAAACCAATAACGGCTGAGACACTAGCAAGTGTGACACATACAGTGTATATGATCTCACTTACCGTGTTTTGGAGGGTGATCAGTCCTCGAGGTCAGCCACTACAGGTATCATCCACAGACATCCAGGCATGGGTCCAGAGGAGCCTCGGATCACTGTCCACGCCCCACGTTGGGCGCCAAATTGTCGGGGTCGTAAACGACAATGAATCCTCATTCACCAGTCATTCCAAATCATTGTGCGAGCGCAAAACATCTGGTACCGATTAAGAATGACTCAGACACGCAGCTGATTCAGTCTTAGCTAATGTCCTGCATCCACACCTGTCAGGAGCAGTACAACAACTGGCTTTTATTTACAAATGCACAATACTATATTGAGTGTTAGGGGAAGGCGTGCATTAGGCGGGGTTTATGCAGTATACATCTAGTGTCCAGTCTCTCTCTGATTCGTCAAAACGTCTCCCGATGGTTACTTCTTCTTCACATTCCTGAGTTATCTTTTTTAGGAGAAATGAAACTTAACTTAACTCTTTAGACACTGAATTTAAGTGAAAGTGAACACTGGCAGCCATCTTTAATACAGTTACATTTGCATTAGCAAGCAATTAGGAAAAACTTATTGTTTCACAGTATAAAAATATAAAAGTTATATAAGAAAATATATTTTCACCTTGACAGTAGCGTATGCTGTACGTTTATATTGTAAGTAACGTATGCTGTACGTTTATATAGTAAGTAGGGTATGCTGTACCTTTATATTGTAAGTAGGGTATGCTGTACGTTTATATTGTATGTAGCGTATGCTGTACGTTTATATTGTAAGTAGCGTATGCTGTACGTTTATATTATAAGTAGCGTATGCTGTACGTTTATATAGTAAGTAGCGTATGCTGAACTTTTATATTGTAAGTAGGGTATGCTGTACGTTTATATTGTAAGTAGGGTATGCTGTACGTTTATATTGTAAGTAGCGTATGCTGTATGTTTATATTGTAAGTAGCGTATGCTGTATGTTTATATTGTAAGTAGCGTATGCAGTACGTTTATACAGTAAATAGCGTATGCTGTACGTTTAGTAAGTAGCGTATGCTGTACGTTTATATAGTAAGTAGCGTATGCTGTACGTTTATATAGTAAGTAGCGTATGCTGTACGTTTATATAGTAAGTAGCGTATGCTGTACGTTTATATTGTAAGTAGCGTATGCTGTACGTTTATATTGTAAGTAGCGTATGCTGTATGTTTATATTGTAAGTAGGGTATGCTGTATGTTTATATTGTAAGTAGCGTATGCTGTACGTTTATATTATAAGTAGCGTATGCTGTACGTTTATATAGTAAGTAGCGTATGCTGAACTTTTATATTGTAAGTAGGGTATGCTGTACGTTTATATTGTAAGTAGGGTATGCTGTACGTTTATATTGTAAGTAGCGTATGCTGTATGTTTATATTGTAAGTAGCGTATGCTGTATGTTTATATTGTAAGTAGCGTATGCAGTACGTTTATACAGTAAATAGCGTATGCTGTACGTTTAGTAAGTAGCGTATGCTGTACGTTTATATAGTAAGTAGCGTATGCTGTACGTTTATATAGTAAGTAGCGTATGCTGTACGTTTATATAGTAAGTAGCGTATGCTGTACGTTTATATAGTAAGTAGCGTATGCTGTACGTTTATATTGTAAGTAGCGTATGCTGTACGTTTATATTGTAAGTAGCGTATGCTGTATGTTTATATTGTAAGTAGGGTATGCTGTATGTTTATATTGTAAGTAGCGTATGCTGTACGTTTATATTGTAAGTAGGGTATGCTGTACGTTTATATTGTAAGTAGCGTATGCTGTATGTTTATATAGTAAGTAGGGTATGCTGTATGTTTATATTTTAAGTAGCGTATGCTGTATGTTTATATAGTAAGTAACGTATGCTGTACGTTTATATAGTAAGTAGGGTATGCTGTACCTTTATATTGTAAGTAGGGTATGCTGTACGTTTATATTGTATGTAGGGTATGCTGTACGTTTATTGTAAGTAGCGTATGCTGTACGTTTATATTGTAAGTAGCGTATGCTGTACGTTTATATAGTAAGTAGCGTATGCTGAACTTTTATATTGTAAGTAGGGTATGCTGTATGTTTATATTGTAAGTAGGGTATGCTGTACGTTTATATTGTAAGTAGCGTATGCTGTACGTTTACATAGTAAGTAGCGTATGCTGTACGTTTATACTGTAAGTAGCGTATGCTGTACATTTATATAGTAAGTAGCGTATGCTGTACGTTTATACAGTAAGTAGCGTATGCTGTACGTTTATATTGTAAGTAGCGTATGCTGTATGTTTATATTGTAAGTAGGGTATGCTGTATGTTTATATTGTAAGTAGCGTATGCTGTACGTTTATATTGTAAGTAGGGTATGCTGTACGTTTATATTGTAAGTAGCGTATGCTGTACGTTTATATAGTAAGTAGGGTATGCTGTATGTTTATATTTTAAGTAGCGTATGCTGTATGTTTATATAGTAAGTAACGTATGCTGTACGTTTATATAGTAAGTAGGGTATGCTGTACCTTTATATTGTAAGTAGGGTATGCTGTACGTTTATATTGTATGTAGGGTATGCTGTACGTTTATATTGTAAGTAGCGTATGCTGTACGTTTATATTGTAAGTAGCGTATGCTGTACGTTTATATAGTAAGTAGCGTATGCTGAACTTTTATATTGTAAGTAGGGTATGCTGTATGTTTATATTGTAAGTAGGGTATGCTGTACGTTTATATTGTAAGTAGCGTATGCTGTACGTTTACATAGTAAGTAGCGTATGCTGTACGTTTATACTGTAAGTAGCGTATGCTGTACATTTATATAGTAAGTAGCGTATGCTGTACGTTTATACAGTAAGTAGCGTATGCTGTACGTTTATATTGTAAGTAGCGTATGCTGTACGTTTATATAGTAAGTAGCGTATGCTGTACGTTTATATAGTAAGTAGCGTATGCTGTACGTTTATACTGTAAGTAGCGTATGCTGTACGTTTATATAGTAAGTAGCGTATGCTGTACCTTTATATTGTAAGTAGGGTATGCTGTACATTTATATTGTAAGTAGCGTATGTTGTACGTTTATATTGTAAGTAGCGTATGCTGTACATTTATATTGTAAGTAGGGTATGCTGTACGTTTATATTGTAAGTAGCGTATGCTGTACGTTTATATTGTAAGTAGCGTATGCTGTTCGTTTATATTGTAAGTAGGGTATGCTGTACGTTTATGTTGTAAGTAGGGTATGCTGTACGTTTATATTGTAAGTAGCGTATGCTGTACGTTTATATTGTAAGTAGCGTATGCTGTTTGTTTATATAGTAAGTAGCGTATGCTGTATGTTTATATAGTAAGTAGCGTATGCTGTACGTTTATATTGTAAGTAGCGTATGCTGTACGTTTATATTGTAAGTAGCGTATGCTGTACGTTTATATTGTAAGTGGGGTATGATGTACGTTTATATTGTAAGTAGCGTATGCTGTATGTTTATATTGTAAGTAGCGTATGCTGTACGTTTATATAGTAAGTAGCGTATGCTGTACATTTATACTGTAAGTAGCGTATGCTGTACGTTTATATAGTAAGTAGCGTATGCTGTACGTTTATACAGTAAGTAGCGTATGCTGTACGTTTATATTGTAAGTAGCGTATGCTGTACGTTTATATTGTAAGTAGCGTATGCTGTACGTTTTTATAGTAAGTAGCGTATGCTGTACGTTTATACTGTAAGTAGCGTATGCTGTACGTTTATATAGTAAGTAGCGTATGCTGTACCTTTATATTGTAAGTAGGGTATGCTGTACATTTATATTGTAAGTAGCGTATGCTGTACGTTTATATTGTAAGTAGTGTATGCTGTACGTTTATATTGTAAGTAGTGTATGCTGTACATTTATATTGTAAGTAGGGTATGCTGTACATTTATATTGTAAGTAGGGTATGCTGTACGTTTATATTGTAAGTAGGGTATGCTGTACGTTTATATTGTAAGTAGCGTATGCTGTACGTTTATATTGTAAGTAGCGTATGCTGTACGTTTATATAGTAAGTAGCGTATGCTGTACGTTTATATAGTAAGTAGCGTATGCTGTACGTTTATATTGTAAGTAGCGTATGCTGTACGTTTATATTGTAAGTAGGGTATGATGTACGTTTATATTGTAAGTAGCGTATGCTGTACGTTTATATAGTAAGTAGGGTATGCTGTATGTTTATATTTTAAGTAGCGTATGCTGTATGTTTATATAGTAAGTAGCGTATGCTGTATGTTTATATAGTAAGTAACGTATGCTGTACGTTTATATAGTAAGTAGGGTATGCTGTATGTTTATATTGTAAGTAGGGTATGCTGTACGTTTATATTGTAAGTAGCTTATGCTGTACGTTTATATTGTAAGTAGCGTATTCTGTACGTTTATATTGTAAGTAGCGTATGCTGTACCTTTATATTGTAAGTAGCGTATGCTGTACCTTTATATTGTAAGTAAGGTATGCTGTACGTTTATATTGTAAGTAGCGTATGCTGTACGTTTATATTGTAAGTAGCGTATGCTGTATGTTTATATTGTAAGTAGGGTATGCTGTACGTTTATATTGTAAGTAGCGTATGCTGTACGTTTATATAGTAAGTAGGGTATGCTGTATGTTTATATTGTAAGTAGGGTATGCTGTACGTTTATATTGTAAGTAGCTTATGCTGTACGTTTATATTGTAAGTAGCTTATGCTGTACGTTTATATTGTAAGTAGCGTATTCTGTACGTTTATATTGTAAGTAGCGTATGCTGTACCTTTATATTGTAAGTAAGGTATGCTGTACGTTTATATTGTAAGTAGCGTATGCTGTACGTTTATATTGTAAGTAGCGTATGCTGTATGTTTATATTGTAAGTAGGGTATGCTGTACGTTTATATTGTAAGTCGCGTATGCTGTACGTTTATATTGTAAGTAACGTAGGCTGTACGTTTATTGTAAGTAGGGTATGCTAAGTAGCGTATGCTGTACGTTTAGATTGTAAGTAGCGTATGCTGTACGTTTAGATTGTAAGTAGCGTATGCTGTATGTTTATATTGTAAGTAGGGTATGCTGTACGTTTATATTGTAAGTCGCGTATGCTGTATGTTTATATTGTAAGTAGCGTATGCTGTATGTTTATATTGTAAGTAGCGTATGCTGTACGTTTATATTGTAAGTAGGGTATGCTAAGTAGCGTATGCTGTACATTTATATTGTAAGTAGCGTATGCTGTACGTTTATATTGTAAGTAGCGTATGCTGTACGCTTATATAGTAAGTAGCGTATGCTGTACGTTTATATTGTAAGTAGCGTATGCTTTACGTTTATATTGTAAGTAGCGTATGCTTTACGTTTATATTGTAAGTAGCGTATGCTTTACGTTTATATTGTAAGTAGCGTATGCTTTACGTTTATATTGTAAGTAGCGTATGCTGTACGCTTATATAGTAAGTAGCGTATGCTGTACGCTTATATAGTAAGTAGCGTATGCAGTACGCGTATATTGTAAGTAGCGTATGCTGTACGCTTATATTGTAAGTAGCGTATGCTGTACGTTTATATAGTAAGTAGCGTATGCTGTACGTTTATATTGTAAGTAACGTATGCTATACGTTTATATAGTAAGTAGGGTGTGCTGTACGTTTATATTGTTAGTCGCGTATGCTGTACGTTTATATTGTAAGTAGCGTATGCTGTACGTTTATATTGTTAGTCGCGTATGCTGTACGTTTATATTGTAAGTAGCGTATGCTGTACGTTTCATAAAGATGCTAATTCACTGATGGTAAAAAATGGCATATGGAAGGCAAATGGATGAAAAATTTACAGTCACACAGATTACAAGATAATCAGCGCCAAGTCAGATTTATACTTATGAATAAGGCCTAATGTGGAGCTCAAAATCACCTGCAATAATGTAGATTTCAAGCATATACCTGCAATAATCACAACTGCATCTGGTAGGAGCTAACCCCATGCAGGGCTATATTGAGTTTAGTGGGGACCTGCTATGTCGGATAATGCAGATAACCTGCAGGTCTAGGGTTAATCTGAAGGCTAAAGGTACTGTCACACGTAGCGATGTACCAGCGATCCCGACCAGCGATATGACGCGGTCAGGATCGCTGGTACATCGCTAAGTGGTCGCTAGTGAGCTGCCACACAGGCAGATCTCACCAGCGACATTGCAGGGGTCGGGGGTCGCTACTTACCTGTCACACTAGGCGATCCTGCGTCCTCCCGCCCGCGTCCACGCGTCGCTCGTCTCTCCACAGGAAGCGCCGCAGGAAGCTGACGACGAGAAACAGTCCTGGATGTTCTCGCGCGATAATAATAATCTTTATTTATATAGCGCCAACATATTCCGCAGCGCTTTACAGTTTAACAGATTCAAAACACAAGTCATAAGTAACAACGCTAACAATACAATAATTAAAGCAAAATAAGACGACCCTGCTCGTGAGAGCTTATAATCTACAATGAGGTGAGGGAGATACAGAGTACAGGTGTGTATTTACAATGGTGTATTTACAATGAAGGTCCAGCCATCTTGCGGGAGTGAAGGATGGATGGAGATAGTGAATGGGCTACACACGCACACTTACACAGAGAATGACTTTGATTAGCGAATGTGATAGGCCGCTCTGAACAGGTGTGTTTTGAGGGAGCGCCTAAAACTATGCAAATTGTGGATAGTCCTGATTTCTTGGGGTAGAGCATTCCAGAGGATAGGAGCAGCACGGGAGAAGTCTTGGAGTCGGGAGTGGGAGGTACGGATTAGTGCAGAGGTTAGTCGAAAGTCGTTTGCAGAGCGCAGCGATCGGCTAGGCCGATAGACAGAAATGAGAGAAGAGATGTAAGGGGGTGCCGCACTGTGGAGAGCTTTGTGGGTGAGAACAAGTACTTTGAATTGGATCCTATAATGAATGGGCAGCCAATGTAAGGACTGGCGAAGAGCGGACGCGTCCGAGTACCGATTACCCAGATGGACGATCCTGGCCGCTGCATTAAGTATGGACTGGAGAGGGGATAGTCGAGTGACGGGGAGGCCAATTAATAGAGCGTTGCAGTAATCCAGGCGAGAGTGGATCAATGCAACAGTGAGGGTTTTTGTTGTTTCCATAGTGAGAAAAGGGCGGATTCTAGAGATGTTCTTTAGGTGTAAGCAGCAAGAGCTGGCAAG
>NW_027361697.1:57012500-57100000 GCF_039654945.1 Dendrobates tinctorius
GAGCCGCATTATATTATGTTTTTATGTATTTGAGTTTTCAATACATTTTGGGCGTTTTTACTTACCTGCCTATACACTGGAATCCTTTTTCTTCAAAAATGCCGCATAACCTGCATTTTGAATTCTGCATTTTGGCTGCATAACAAACATGCAGCAAAAATGCCTGTGAACATTGCCTTGAGCCAGGGCTGCCCTGTGACTTGTCGGAGCGCTACAGATTGATTTTAAGGCTATGTTCACATGTTGTGGTTTTGCTGCATTTTTAGGCAAAGTTTATGCTGCTTACAAAAAGCAGGTTTTGCTGCTTTTTGGGGGTGTTTTTTTACTGTGTTTTTGTCAGGGTACATTTGTCTCCTGTGTATGCTGATAAAGTTTGGTGTATAAAAACATAATCTGAATCCACTTCATAAGGTCTTGGCACCAAAAATGCTGCAAAACCTAATACCTGCGTTTTTGCAGCATTTTTTTGCACTACACATTGCTTTCAATGGGTGAAAAAGTGACATGCTGAATTTCGCAAAATCCTAGCTATTTGACAAAAGTCAGGAAAATAAACAGTGTGTGCATGAGATTTCTGAAATACTTTGCAGGTACTGTGAAACGCAGCTGAAAATTTACATATAAAACAAAAAAAAGCTGCACAAACGCAATGTGTGAACATGGCCTGACTGTTTAGCTACAACTGCATGCCAAAGCCCAACGTCGGAATGGAGCACCTTGGGCCCACCAGAGAAAATCATTCTTGCGGCCCACTATGTAGCTACATAGAAAGAAATACAAGACCACCAATTGAGTGGTAAAACGCGCTAATATCATGGTATAATATAAGGTAGTACAGGTCTTAATTATGTAGCAGGAGTTGGGGTAGCCTCCCTCATAGAATATAAAGCAGCCCCCTCATATAGTATAATGCAGCCTCTTCATAGAATATAATGCAGCCATCTCAGAATATAATGTAGCCCCCTCATAGGGTATAATGCTGCCCCCCTCATAGGGTATAATGTACCTCCTCATAGGGTATATAATGCTGCCCTCCTCATAGGGTATAATGTTGCCTCCCTCATAGGGTATAATGTTGCCCCCCTCATAGGGTATAATGTTGCCCCCCTCATAGGGTATAATGTTGCCCCCCTCATAGGGTGTAATGCTGCCCCCCTCATAGGGCGTAATGCTGCCCCCCTCATAGGGTATAATGCTGCCTCCTCATAGGGTATAATGCTGCCCCCCTCATAGGGTATAATGCCTCCTCATAGGGTATAACGCTGCCTCCTCATAGGGTATAATGCTGCCCCCTCATAGGGTATAATGCTGCCTCTTCATAGGGTATAATACTGCCCCCATCATAGGGTATAATGCTGCTGTGGCACCCCCAAGGATATGGTCGCCATAGTGGCATTGCCTTCCTCCTAGGAAGCAATAAAGGGTCTCTCTGGCAGTTAACCATTGCATACAACACAGTTCCTCTCCAGGGCAGCAGAGGGAGCTCTGAACCAATACTAAGGGGAAGAGCTTCTCTCTGGGGGCCAGGAGCGGAAATTAGTCAGTTAGTGTGAGGAGGGCGTCGTGTGCAGAAGAGAAGAGCTGGGGAGACTGAGGAAAGTGGAGAGCTCAGTCCCAGTGATAGCTCATGATCTGGAGCCTGGTCTCCAAGGGTGTATGGATACTAACGGTCCTGCAGCAGAAACCAGAGGAATAGGAAGCTGTAAATGCTCTATTCCCACATAATCCTCGGAGGCACAACAGTGACGGGTGAGCCAAGAGAGATAGAAGGCTACGGCTGTCTGCCATGCGAGTGGAGTGTGGATAACATCAGAAATGTGGAACTCCAGTGTAACTCAGTATTGGGAGTACTTCATAGAGAGCGCTAGTAAGGAGACTGCACAACCCATCTGCCAGAGTGATTCCTGATTTGCTTCCAGGCTAACCAGCTCCTGTGCCATCTGTACTCAGGACCCTGGACTGCATTTGCCAAGTAAAGGTAAAGAAACTGCAACCTATTGTGTCCTTGCCTTCTTACTGCTACATCTCTGTGCCTGACACTGCACCTTCCTTCTCAACACCCACCTACACTGCCCTGGGACTACAGCCCTGCCTGTGGAGGGCTATAACATCATTGCTGCACTACACCATCGGTCCCAGAGGATCTGTCTGCAGCGTCGGCTTAACATCTTCATTGCCGAACACCACAGGTGGCATCACAAATCATCTATTCATAAACTTTATTCCATCACTTCACTCCCTTACATGGACGCCCAGGGCCATGGACCGGGTCACCGCTACTGTGACACTTCCCTGTGAAATACCGGCCCGGTACCGAGTTCCCCACTGCCCTGGCGGGCAATCCATTTTGGCGTCACGAACAGGATTAACGGAGCCCGGTATCCCCGGGTCCTGTGTGCCAGAGACTGTTTGGTGCTATAGACTGCGTAATTGCCGCCATTATCCCACTGATTGGCGTGCGTGGGAAGAAAAAGGGGCAGGTCTTTGTGGGCGGAGCCAGCCGAGAAGCGCGAAAGGAGAACAGCGCGTGGGTGTCCCCTGATCCAGCCGAGGAGCAGCATCCGGTAAGCCAGCACAACCTCGCGGCCTGGCCCACGTTAACTAGGGGGGAGAGAAAGTGTCTGAGGACAACGCCAATGCAGCGGCGGACGCTCCCGCTAACCTCGCCAGATGCAGGGTCCAGCGCAGCTGCGGCTCCAACAGCTCCACTGAATCCGGCAGCCAGCGCTGCCTCCAGGGCACCGCAAGAATCAGCGCCCACCGCAGCGGTCCCCATAATGCCGCTGTCCATGCCTTATATACCAGGAGCAGCCTGGCTACCGCAGTACTCGGGTGAGTTACATACCCTGAGTGAATTCAAAGAGAGACTGTGCAGCTTGTTTGAAGTGTATTCCCTGTCTGAAAGTCAGAAAGTGAACATTCTTATTGGGCAGCTAACGGGTGCAGCGCAGAGAGAAGTAAAAGCCTGGCAGGACACTGATAAAGAGACTGTTAAAAAGATCCTGGCTAAGCTCAGAAGCACCTTTGACACCCGCACTGCAGCTGAAATAAAGATGAGATTCTTTGGATGTAAGCAGAGAGCGCAAGACAGTTTATGCGACTATGCTCTTAACCTGCAGGAGGTGCTGCGAGCCATAAAGCAGATGGATCCAGACAGTGTGCAGGATGGAGACAGACTGTTAAAGAAGCAGTTTATTGAAGGACTCCTATCCAGTACCCACAGAGCACAACTGTGCATTATAGCCCAGCAGAACCCTGACCTGGATTTTGCAGACTTCAAGGACAGGGCTATCTGGGTGCTGCATGAACCAACTGTCAGCCGTCCAGCGCCCCCTTGGTGCCCAGCGATCACCTACCACCAGGAAACAACATCTTTCCCCCTCAGCCCTGTTGAGGCTGATGCACAGACTCTGGACAATGACCCGTCTTCAGAACTGCATCTCCAGGTCCAGGAGTTGACCAAAGGTATGGCTGCACTTGCCAAAACCGTGCAGTCCCTGCAGGAGTCCTCCAAGGAGAAGATCCAGCTTGCTTCCAGTCCAGAGGATGTCCCGTGGCTATGGAAGAAGAGGATCCTGCCACTTCGAGGGAGGAGCAACGATCGCTATGACCAGAATGGACGTCCCATCTGTCGTCACGGCCACAAGGTAGGCCACCTCGTAAGATTCTGCCAACCCCCAGGAGTAGGACCACATGGCCCAAAGAACTGGCGAGCCAAGTATGTTGGAGGGAGACCAGTCCTCCCAGTGGTGATTGATGGTATCCCCATGAACGGTCTGCTGGACACTGGCTCCCAGGTGAAAACTATGCCCTATATCCTTTACAAGCGGTATTGGGCTGATTCTGAACTTACTCGCGGCCCAAGTGATGAACTCACAGTAGTTGCCAGTAATGGTCAGTCTTTACCGCAAGTAGGATGTAAAGAAATTACTCTTAAAGTGGGACGAGTAGAGCTAAAATCTCAAGGACTGATAGTTGTAGACATTGATCGACGAGAATGTAACCCTATGATGACCATAGGTACAAATGTAATTGAAAATTGTATTTCCTAGGTTATTGTCTTGTTGCAACAGGTGGCTGAGACTGCTGGTTCCAGTGAACAACGAGTCCTGCAGAAGGAGATCAAGACCCTGATGCAAAGACAGCAGGTAGAACTCTCTGGTGGAGAAATTGGCAGCGTCAGAGAGTGATTCTTTCCCAATTGCAATACCCCCCAGATGTGAAAAGTTGATTTGGTGTCGGGCAGCCATAGGCCTCAGAGGGAAGGATTACTAGGCAGTGGTATAACCAGTGTACTCTGATAGCCGGCCCACTGTCCTGACAGCCAGAGGGGTAGTTGATGTTCGCAAAGGGAGAGTACCTGTATGCCTCTTGAATTGTGGGGAGGAGGAGGCCATAATACCTCGGTATGCCACAGTTGCTAAGCTGCTGTCAGGAACAGCGCAATACAGGCAGCAGAGCCCTTGGTCTCATCCGACCAGGTGGAGGACAATGGCTCTGTAAAGCAGCAGGAGGAGTGGTGTCAGCAACTGCAGGTGGGGACTGACTCACCCCTTCATACCAAAAGAGGGGTTTACCGGGTGACCCAGGAGTTTGAGCGGGTATTCAGTAAACACCCTCTAGATTTTGGGAAGGCAAAAGGGGTTCAACACCATATCCCCACTGGAGACCATCTACCCATTAAAGAAAAGTACCGGCCTATACCCCCAACACAATACCAATGTGCCAAAAGTATGTTGAAGGAAATGAAGGAGGCTGGGGTGATCAGAGACAGTTGTAGCCCCTGGGCAGCTCCAATAGTATTTGTGAAAAAGAAGGTTGGTACCATGAGAATGTGTGTTGATTACAGGAAAATTAATAGCATTACACATAAGGATGCCTACCCATTACCCAGAATTGAAGAGTCATTAGCCACACTTAAAACTGCTAACTATTTTTCCACCTTAGATCTCACTAGTGGGTATTGGCAGGTTCCCGTGGCAGAGGCAGACAAGGAGAAAACAGCATTTACCACCCCAATGGGCCTCTGCGAGTTCAACTACATGCCATCCGGCCTCTCCACGGCCCCGGGACATTCCAACGGCTAATGGAGTGCTGTCTGGGACACAAGAACTTCGAGACAGTCCTGTTATACCTGGATGATGTCATTGTTTTCTCCAAGACATATGAAGACCACCTCAAGCACCTGGCTGAAGTGTTTGAAGCCTTGTCCAACTTTGGCCTGAAGGTGAAGCCTTCCAAGTGCCACCTCCTGAAGCCCAAGGTACAGTACCTCGGACATGTAGTGAGTGCAGAAGGTGTGGCACCGGATCCTGACAAAGTCACAGTCATCCGGGACTGGCAGAAGCCCAGCAACCTCCATGAAGTACGTCAATTCCTCAGGTTGGTAGGCTACTACCGAAGGTTCATCAAAGGCTTCACTGAGATAGCCACTCCTATGCAAAATCTTCTGGTGGGTCAGTCCAAGAAGGCCAGAAAGCAGAGGCCTGCATTCGAATGGAATGAGGAGCTGGAGAGGTCCTTCACTCGACTGAAGATGGCTCTCACAGGAGATGAAGTTCTGGCCTACCCAGATTATGACCAACCATTTGTTCTGTATACTGATGCCAGCAACGTGGGACTGGGAGCAGTACTGTCACAGGTACAGAATGGCAAAGAGTGATCTCCTACGCCAGCAGGAAGCTTCGACCCACTGAAAGGAACCCTGACAATTACAGTTCCTTCAAGCTGGAGTTCCTTGCCATAGTCTGGGCTGTGACTGAACAATTCAAGCATTACCTAGCTTCAGCCAAGTTTACCATCTTCACGGATAACAACCCGTTGACTCACTTGGAAACTGCAAAGCTATGTGCACTGGAGCAGCGATGGATGGTTCGGCTGTCTAACTATGAATTTACCATCAAGTACCGAGCAGGGCACAAGAATGCCAATGCTGATGCACTGTCCAGGATGCCTAATCTGCCAGATGCAGGAGAAGACCCTGAGGCACTCGAAGTAGAGTTACCTCCCTTCCACCGGCCAATTGCAGCCCAACGTGCCCAGGGAATGAGAAACAGACGGTCTATCCTGAAGGAGGCTACCCTAAATCCATTGCTTCACCATGACTGGGCAGAAACGCAGGATAGTGACCCCGCTGTCCGCCTGGTGAAGGAGCTACTGTCACAAGCTGACTCACGCCCGGATTCAGATGCTCCTGAAGAAACCCAGCAGTTGTGGAAGGAAAGAGGCAGACTGTTCATCTATGAAGGAAAGCTGTGTCGGAGGAGTATCAATGCCTGCACTCATGAATTGGTCTGGCAGGTGGTAGTACCAAAGAGAGAGGCATCGGTGGTCCTGGAAGCTTTCCACAATGGAGCTGGACACTACGGATGGAAGAAGTTGGAAGTCTTGCTCCAGCAGAGATTCTACTGGACTGGTATGAGGAAGGCTATTGAAAATTGGTGCCAAGAGTGTGGACAATGTAACTTGCGCAGAAAGGACCGTAACAGCCAGCAAGCTCCTTTACAGCCAAGAAAAACCAAACAACCACTTGAGTTGGTCGCCCTGGACCATGTGAAGCTGGTCTCAAGCCGTTCACGCTACATTTATGCTCTTACTATTGTTGACCACTACTCGAGATTCCTGGTAGTAGTGCCTGTGAAGGACCAAACAGCCAGAACAGCAGCCAGAGCATTCCAACAACACTTTTGCCGACCACACGGTTACCCTGAGAGAGTGCTTACAGATCAAGGTCCAGCTTTCGAGGCAGAAGTGTTCCAGGAATTCTGTAACTTGTACGGTTGCAAGAAGATCAGGACAACCCGTACCATCCACAGACCAATGGCATGTGTAAAAAGATGAACCAGATAGTGCTTGACCTACTGAAGACCTTGCCTTTGGACGAGAGGAATCTGTGGCCAGAAAAGTTGCCAGATCTTGTAGACCTCTACAATCACATTCCTGTGAATTCCACCAACTGCACTCCAGCCTTCCTAATGAGAGCGAGGCCTGGCAAGTTGCCTATTGATTTGGATATGGGAGTCCTTACCCCTGAAGTAACATCCCCAGATGCTGACTGGGATACAGAAAGGCAACAACAGTATCGAAGAGTACAAGAGTGTGTGGAAAAGAGTCTAGCTCAGGCAAGACAAAAAACAAGAGAACTACAACCAAAATGCACCTGCAGTTCCCTTGTCACCAGGAGAACAAGTCCTCAAGAGGAAAAGAAGGCTGCATAAATTGGATGACCAATGGGAAGCTGAACCCTACACCATCTTACCATCAAACTTCTATAACACCAAGGTGTGCCTTATCAGTAAGGATGGGGGTGAAACCTCAGCAGCAGTGTCAAGGGATCATCTGAAACTGTGCCCTGACCAGTTAAAAGAAAGGATGGAAGAACAAAACAATCTTCAGCCCATTGAAGAAGAGGAAGAAAAGGTCAGAACTGTACTTGGTGAATTCAATGCAAACTGGACAAGAATGGGTCCCGCCATTGTAGTTCCTGTCCTAACCTTTCCCCAGCCTACTGCAACTGAAGTAGCAGAGACTCAAGAGAACGTTGAAAATCAGGAAATTCAGGCAGCGGATGCAACACCAGCAGTGGAGCCAGAATATTCTCGCCCTGCCAGTGGTGAATCTGTCATGCCCACAGTGACTCTAAGAGTTTGCAGACGGCTACTCCCAAGTTTACCCACACAAGAGCTACGTAAGTCTACCCGTGGTACCCAAGGTATACCGCTCATCAGATTTCGCATATAAATAAGTTAAAGTAAATAATGATAGTGTCTAATGTTCTATAATAATAGAGAATGGTTTAATAAAAATGTAAATATGTAACCTTTCTCAAGTTTTGTGCCTACAGAGACTCTGTAAGAACCTGTATATAGTTCACCAATTGCCCTGGAATGGGACCATGGACATTGGCGCATGGACTTATCGTCCTAGGACTCTTTTTGAGCATTTGGTTTTTGTAAATTTTTCCTTTTTGAATCTTGTACACCTATAATTGTTTATTTGTTATGTTGTTTACATGTTTTTCTTCAGCTCAGGAGTGCTGAATTGCACTAGGGGGGACTGTGGTGCCCCCAGGAGTATGGTCGCCACAGTGGCATTGCCTTCCTCCTAGGGAGAGTGATGTCACGCCTGGAAGCAATGAAGGGTCTCTCTGGCAGTTAACCATTGCATACAACACAGTCCCTCTTCAGGTCAGCAGAGGGAGCTCTGAACCAATACTAAGAGGAAGAGCTTCTCTCTGGGGGCCAGGAGGGGAAATTAGTCAGTTAGTGTGAGGAGGGCGTCGTGTGCAGACATGGAGGAGAAGAGCTGGGGAGACTGAGGAAAGTGGAGAGCTCAGTCCCAGTGATAGCGCATGATCTGGAGCCTGGTCTCCAAGGGTGTATGGATACTAACGGTCCTGCAGCAGAAACCAGAGGAATAGGAAGCTGTAAATGCTCTATTCCCACATAATCCTTGGAGGCACAACAGCGACGGATGAGCCAAGAGAGATAGAAGGCTACGGCTGTCTGCCATGCGAGTGGAGTGTGGATAACATCAGAAAGGAGGAACTCCAGTGTAACTCTGTACTGGGAGTACTTCATAGAGAGCGCTAGTAAGGAGACTGCACAACCCATCTGCTAGAGTGATTCCTGATTTGCTTCCAGGCTAACCAGCTCCTGTGCCATCTGTACTCAGGACCCTGGGCTGCATTTGCCAAGTAAAGGTAAATAAACTGCAACCTATTGTGTCCTTGCCTTCTTGCTGCAACCTCCCCGGCACTGCTACATCTCTGTGCCTGACTCTGCACCTTCCTTCTCAACACCCACCTACACTGCCCTGGGACTACAGCCCTGCCTGTGGAGGGCTATAACATCATTGCTGCACTACACCATCTGTCCCAGGGGATCTGTCTGCAGTGTCGGCTTAACATCTTCATTGCCGAACACCACAGGTGGCATCACGAATCATCTATTCATAAACTTTATTCCATCACTTCACTCCCTTACATGGACGCCCAGGGCCACGGACCGGGTCACCGCTACTGTGACACTTCCCTGTGAAATACCGGCCCGGTACCGAGTACCGCACTGCTCTGGTGGGCGATCCAGTGCCTCCTCATAGGGTATAATACTGCCTCCCTCATAGGGTATAATGCTGCCTCCTCATATGATATACTGTAATACTGCCCCCCTCATAGGGTATAATACTGCCTCCTCATAGGGTATAATGCACCCCCTCATAGGGTATAATGCTGCCTCCTCATAGGTTATAACGCTGCCCCCTCATAGGGTAGAATGCTGCCTCCTCATAGGCTATAATGCTTGCCTCCTCATAGGGTATAATGCAGCCTCCTCATAGGGTATAATGCTGCCCCCCTCATAGGGTATAATGCTGCCCCCCTCATAGGGTATAATACTGCCCCCCTCATACTGTATAATGCTGCCCCCCTCATAGAGTATAAGACTAGATTGATAGATATAGATAGATATAAAGATATATATATAGATATAGAGATAGATCGATAGCTAGATATAGAGATAGGTAGATAGAGAGATAGGTAGATAGAAAGATAGAAATAGAGATAGCTATATATAGATAGATATAGAGATAGATATACATAGATATAGAGATAGGTAGCTAGAAGGATAGAGATAAGAGATAGATAGATATAGGGGTAGATAGATGGATATAGAGATAGATAGATAGATAGATATAGAGATAAAAGGGAAAAAAAAATAGGCAGCACTCAAATTAAATGTGAAAAAAGTGGATACTTTACTGATCCTCAGATGGCAACGTTTCAAAGGTGACCCGTCTTTGACAAAGACGGGTCACCGTTGAAACGTTGCCATCTGAGGATCAGTAAAGTATCCACTTTTTTCACATTTAATTTGAGTGCTGCCTATTTTTTTTCCTTTTGTCATTTTGGTTGTTTGGACACTGCTGAATAGGTTTTGCACCTGCTGGATTATTTTGGTAGTGCTGCCCTTTTTTCTTAATTTAGATATAGAGATAGACAGAGAAATAGATAGAGAGATAGATATAGAGATAGATATAAAGATAGTGTGCGGTAGCGCTGTCATCTAAGTAGGGGATACTCACTCAGCAGCCACAAAACACAGATCCGGCACAGGTTTTCCATAAACTCATAACAGTCCATGCGGTTTATTTAGCAGCATAAACCCACAGAAGCAACACAGTTCATATACAGCATAGCGTCCATTATAGCTTCACGCTGGTTATCCTTATATCACACAGGTCAAGCAAATGTCCGTTACACAGGCTCTTCAGCCTCAGCGTTATCTCACCCACATCAGGGTCACTCATGGTTCCTTTAGCATGCTGCAGACGTCCATTCCATCCAGGGAATTACCAGGCACGTGCAGCCATTAACACAGTGTTCACTTGCTGTCAGAAGGCAGCCCCTTCTCACTCAGATGGGACCTTTCACACTGGACCAACCAGGTCCCAGCATTCAACACATGTGACCTACCCTTGCCACATTATATGGTCCATAGCTACGCCCACTGGGTCACATGACTATGACCTCATCACAGGTCATTCACACACACATATACACTTTACAATAGCGTTATTAAACACACCCCCTGGGTGGGTTTGTAGGTATCTATTCCCTGACACATTGAACCAGCACCTCAGCAGTATCACTGCTGATTAACACACAAATATCCATCTCAAGGCCACCCACCTTGACATACATAACGGTCATTCAGTATCTTGCCATTCATCCACTCCTGGGACATCCATACAGCGCCCCCTAGTGGACACAGTGGTCACTACACCACAATAGATATAGAGATAGATAGATTATATATATATATATATATATATATAGAAATGGGATAGATATAGAGAGATAAAAAAAACAAATCCCAATACTCACCTCTCCTCCTCATTCCCACGCTGAAGCCGGCTTCAGGCTCAGGAGCTGTCCCATCTGCCAGACACACAGCAGGTGCACGATGGTGACGTCATCGCACACCGGCTGTGAGTCAGGAGCAGAGGGGACTGATGGGAGAGAGACGCTCTCTCGTCCACTGCAATTGAGAGTGGCGCCGGCTGCCTAGGTTGGGGGCGGGGCCCCGGGGAGTGGAGCCCGAGAGTGAAATGATATTCATTTCTCTTTAGTAGCGGGGACAGGGGCTCCTGCCTCCTGACACCCGCTGCTGCTCCGCTGGCAAGGGCCCCCATAGCAGCTGTGTGGCACTGGCTGGGGGCCCCTGGAGCAGTGGGGGCCCTAGGCAACTGCTGGCCCAGTATGCCAGCAGGTGCCAGGGCCCACCAGATGCCAGGGCCCACCGGAGAATCCTCCGGTTCTCAGGTGGGCCAGTCCGACGCTGCCAAAGTCATACAGCGAGTTGCACACAATTAGGTGGACTTCAGCTGCCACAATCTAGCTCAAATCAATCAATAGCACTTCAAAAAGTTGCATTGTTGCCCAGGCTTTAAGGTCTGTTAGGCCTCATTCAGACTTTTTTTTGTATTTTTTTTATAGATAGAATATGCATCCATTATAATAACCTACTCAAAAAATGAATACACCAAACGGAGTCCAAAACATTAAGACTCAAATAAATTTATTACATAATTACAAATGAGTATACAGAACCAGACATAGTAAAATACCATAATATATAATTACAGCAAAATACATATAAAAAAAGACATAGTGACCACTATAAATAGATAATCATACAAAAATGATAAGGATAATAATACTAATAAAGTGTATAATATATATGGGCTGAAAAATCAGCTAATCATAAAGTGCATAGAAAATATATAGTATATAAATCCAAATCATGAAAAAGCCACGGTGGGCGAAATGTACGTTGGAGGGAGCCTGGACACATTGAGCCACACATTGCGGGTATATATGATTTGGATTTATATACTATATATTTTCTATGCACTTTATGAGTAGCTGATTTTTCAGCCCATATATATTATACACTTTATTAGTATTATTATCCTTATCATTTTTGTATGATTATCTATTTATAGTGGTCACTATGTCTTTTTTTATATGTATTTTGCTGTAATTATATATTATGGTATTTTACTATGTCTTGTTCTGTATACTCATTTGTAATTATGTAATAAATTTATTTGAGTCTTAATGTTTTGGACTCCGTTTGGTGTATTCATTTTTTGAGTAGGTTATTGTATTGATTATGAATATCCATTTATGCTTTATTATTTTGTGAATTTTCTTTCACTTAGTTGTTGGCTTATGCATCCATTATAGTAATATTATTTATATGACACCATTGATCCCATGGTGCTGTACACGAGGAGAGGTTACATACAAAATACAGATATAATTGACATTAGGCAAACTAACAATGATAGGCAGGTACAGAGGTAAGCGGACCCTGCCCTTGTGGGCTTACAGGATGATAAAATAAATAAATAAATAATCTTTATTTTTATATAGCGCTAACATATTCCGCAGCGCTTTACAGTTTGCACACATTTTCATCACTGTCCCCGATGAGGCTTACAATCTAAATTCCATATCAGTATGTCTTTAGAGTGTGGGAGGAAACCGGAGTACCCGGAGGAAACCCACGCAAACACGGGGAGAACATACAAACTCCTTGCAGATGTTGTCCTTGGTGGGATTCGAACCCAGGACCCCAGCGCTGCAAGGCTGCAGTGCTAACCACTGAGCCACCGTGCTGCCCTATGATAGGAAAGAAGACATTAGGGTGGTCTATTCATATGTCCGTGCTTATTCACAGACTGTGTACATCAAAAACTCCAAGAGACATGGATGAAAAGGGCCAGTACAAGTCTACGGGTCTGTGAAAACACACAGGGCAGACGGATGGCATCAGTGTGACATCCGTGTGCTGTCCTTAAGTAAAATTGCAATGGATAGGAGAAACTTTTTGTATTTTTTTCTTTTATAATTCATCCGTGAAAAATACTGATGGTAAAAATGGACTCAAGAACAGTACACGGATGGCCACGGATCCAAAACATTGGTGTCACCAGTACTATCTTTTCACAAATCAGTTTAAAGTGAACCTGTCAGCAGTTTTGGCCGATATATGTTACGGTCACCACCTTTAAGGGCTCATCTACAGCATTGTATAATGCTGTAGATAAGCCCCCAGTCCGACCTGGAAGATAAGAAAAATAAGTTTTATTATACTCACCGGGGGGGGTCTGGTCCATGGGTGTTGCAGGTCTTGGTCTGGCTCCTCCCATCTTCTTGCAATGCCGCCCTCCTGCTTGTTTCATTGCTCCCCGGCATCGTGCTCCTGCGCAGGCGTACTTTTCTGCCCTGTTAAGGGCAGAGCAAAGTACTGCAGAGCTGGGCCTCTATGACCTTTCCCAGCACCTGCGCACTGCAGTAATTTACTCTGCCATCAACAGGGCAGATAAATACTCCTGGGCATGAGCACAATGCTGGGGAGCGATGAAGCAAGCAGGAGGGCAGCATCGCAAGAAGATTGGAGGCACCGGACCAAGACCTGCAACACCCATAGGACCGGACCGCCCCCGGATGAATATGAACAAAACTTATTTTTCTTATCTTTCAGGTCGAATCAGGGTCTTTTCTACAGCATTATAGAGTTCTGTAGATAAGCCCTGAAAGGCAGTGGCCGCATCTTATATCGGCCAAAACTTCTGACAGGTTCCCTTCCCTAGAATGTGTATTGGGGGCCTTTTAGGCCCTCATGCTTACTTTTTTGCTATTATCTGCAAAATTACTTAAGTTAGAATTTTGAAACTTCAGGTAATCCTCAAGTATGTCGTTGTTGGTAATATCCAGTTGTTCATATAATTTTTTTCATAGGCATTTCGGTGTAACAATGCTTTTTTGGTGAAAACCATATCTGTACGGATTGGGGGCCTTTTAGGCCCCCATGTATTTTTTATCATGTTCTCAGTAGTGTTTGTGTCTCAAGTTACTTTATTTGTAACAGTAATGCTGGTGGAGGGGCCAGGGTGTGGATAATGCCATATGAGGATGTCATGTGATTTTTGGAGGGAGAGATAAGGCCATGAAAAATTATAATTAAAATTTTGTTTACTAATCATATTTTATTTAGCAGTTTTAAAATAAACTTGTAAAAGTGAGTTTTTCCATATGATTTGCATGGGGGCCTAAAAGGCCCCCAATACGTTAATATGAAGATTTCTGATGTCACGCATTCTAGTTAAATGCGGATGTGTCAATGAGGCTTTCGGGTCAGACATGAACTTCTAGGCCTACATTATTCTTGGTTGCAAACTTGTATATTTGGCATGAAGCGTTCCTTTTGCTATGCCTGTTCACAAGCTGTACTCCAAATCTTGACATTTATGACTTTGCTAAGCCGTGACAGGACATATTTAATTTATAAATAATATTCCAACTTAGCAGAGACTTCTTAAGATGGCAAAATGTCATATTTTTTTTAGTTCTTAACCATCCAGACACACCATTGTCTGTATATTTGACACTCGTGCACTCATAAAAGGCATCAATGGTCCAAAACACACAAGTGGCATTTTCGAACCCAAAATCTCAGAGCAGAGCTTGTGACTTTACTTTGCTGTAGCTGTCAGCTCTGTCCCCAGATACCAAACTATTTTATGTGAAATGAATGGACTGAATGCAGAATCAACCATGCCTTATTTGTTCTGCTTGACGGTCTGCGGAGGAAAACCTCAATATCTTAAAGGGAACCTATAAGTTGATTCATGCTGCCCAAACCACGTGCAGCGTGATTCGAAACCTGCCCGGATAGCTGCAGCCAGGTAAGTGTTTCTGTGAATTCCTTCGGGGTTTCAGAGAATGCAGTTTGAAGTGATGCCCAAGGACCATATGGACTGTAATTGTGTGGTAGACGTTAGTCGAAGATATCTTCAGACCATACAGGTGTTTTTTTTATAGTTCCCAGTTGCCTTTTCAAATTGTTTTGTTACAAGATTCTTTAAAGTGCCTTTGGGTTAAAAAGCTCACTACAAAACTAGATGAATTCATTAATGGGGCCAGTATCCAAAATGGTGATCACTTGTGGGGATATATCTTCTGTTTTGGAACCATAGGGGCTCTACAAATGGAATATGGTGTCCACAATCTTTCCCAAAATTGTGCTCCAAAAGTCAAATGGAGACAAATGGCTCCTTCTCTTCTGAACTCTGCCACTGCCCATATGGTAGTTTCTGACCACATATGAGAAAATTGGCACAACAAAATTTGCGGTCCACTTTCTCTCATTACATTTTGTAGAAATTAAAATTTATGTTAAAACAATATTTTAGAGGAAATTATTTCTTTATCGCTTCCACATCGCAGCGTTATAAATTTCTATGAAGCGTCTGTGGCTACACCACTAAATTAATTCTATAAAGTTGTAGTTTCAAAAATTGGAATCAATTTCTGTAAATCTCTGCAGTTTTGGAACCTTCGGGCCTCTGATAATGTGACATTTTATCAGTAATCCATTCCAACCAAAATTATGACTTCAAAAGCCAAACCGCAATTCTATCCTGAACACTGCCATGATTCCAATTGGTGGATGTCTACTACATATGAGTTATTGCCACATTTGTAAGCAATTTAGTAACATTGTGGGTGCTAAATACTCCTGTTACCTATTGGGGAAATTAAATATTTAGGGATAAAGCAGCATTTCAGTGGAAAAAGGTAATTTCTTTCATTTTCACAGCCCATGGTTTTAAACTTCTGTGACCCCCCCAATCCGGGTTCAAAATGGCCATCACATCCCTGGGAGAATTCCTTTAGTGTAATTAGTGTAGTTTTGGAAAACCCATCTCTTGTGGGCTCTTTCTTCCGTTTGACAGCTAAATGGCTCTGAAAATGTGACATGACATCCGCAATTTATTACATCTAAATTTGCACTCCAAAAAATTAAATAGCGCTCTTTCCCTTCCAAGCCCTGCCACATGCCCAAACAGTACTTTCTAACCACATATGGTATTGTCGAGTTTGAGAGAAGTTGCTGAAATTTTAGGGTCCATTTTTCTCCTATAACCCCTTTTTAAAATTGAAGCTCAAACAATATTTTATTGGGAAAAAAGTAAATTTAGTTGTTTTTTGTTTTTCATTGCACTTTGTTAACCTTTCTAGGGTTTCACCTGAATTAAGAGTGACGCAATGGCTTGGCAGCCAAGGAAAATGGCCGCTTGATTGAAGAGCTCCAGCAAAATGTGCCTCAGCACCTGTTCCACCTACATAGCTCCAGCATTGTCCCAACAGATATGATAACCCAAGGCAAAAGGAGACAAAAGAAACAGAGCATGCTGGAGTTTTTTGTAATCAAAGACCGGGACAAAAAAGGCGCACAGACACCCACGCCGCCTTGCTCTCCAAGCAGTACCGGGACCAGTTAACTAAAGCAGAGTTCTTGGCAAGGGCCGGACCGATCCTCTCCTTTAGTCAGTATTAATTCTGTGCCACCTTGATCTAACCCGGTCCCGAGTTCATGGTTTGGTCGTCTTTGCTGGGAAGAGGTACAAATAGTCCCATGAAGGGGCATTTCATCACCCAAGGGCCACTGTTTCTTCCGAGAACAGCTCCATCACATCACTGCACGGTAATTCCCCTTCTCCTTTCACAAGTCTGGTGAAACAACGACAGAAGTTGCAGAAAATCCCACCACATTCTGCATCAGAAGCTGCAGATGAGTGAGAACTATCTGCTCAATCGGTCCTAGCAAAGTTTCATGCCTCAGACCTGCTTCGTTCATTCAACTAAGACATTCTGGTGAAAAAACAAAAATTGAGTTGGACTTGAATTGGTACACATGCAGGACATAAACACATGTTCACATTGGCCACAAGACATGTAACACCTACAAGTGAAAAAGTGAGCAAAAACCCTGCTGTAACTAAGTAAATAAAAAGCAAAAAGTGCATCTAAATAACAGTTTTTAGTAATATTTTTTTTAATCAAAAAATAGCACAAAAGCCATACCACCACGACAAGGTAACTCTGATCGGGACACCTGGTTTCCAAGGTAAACAGCGGGTAACTAAGAGCTGTGCGGCTCTTAGATACCCGCTGTTTACATTGGAGAACCAGCTCCCAGCATCTCTGATTGTTGCTCTCCCGCTGCCACATGCAGAGGTGCGTGCTGGCCAGCAGGAGACCATCAAAAAATGGCCTAGGACGTTCGAGCTCGATCAGCGATACCCGGTAGGGGGGGCCGGTCGCTGATACATGTCACACACAGCGATATCGCTGGTGAGATCACTGTGGCATCACAAAATCAGCTATCTCACTGGCGATCTCGCTGTGTGTGATGGGGCCTTAAGCCCCCGTTACACATAGCGATATCGCTAGCAATATCGCTGTAACGTCACCGATTTTGTGACGTAGAAGCGATATTGCTATCGATATCGCTATGTCTGATATTTAACTCCGACCGCCTCCCCCGCTGCTCATCGCTGATCGCACGAGAACGTCCCGGATCATTTCTCGTCGGGCGCTGCCTGCTGGGCTTCCTGTGGCGCCGACGAGCGGCGCATGGACGCGGGCGGGAGGACGTCAGGATCGCCGCGTCTGACAGGTAAGTAGCGACCCCCGACCGCTGCTATGTCGCTGGTGAGATCTGCCTGTGTGGCAGCTCACTAGCGACCACTTAGCAATGCACCAGCGATCCATATCGTTGTCCGGATCGCTGGTGCATCGCTAAGTGTAACGGTACCCTTAAGCATGTATAGATTCTTTTTTACTTAAGTGGTGAAAAAAAATCTAACATTTCTTTAAAAAAAGTGGCCATTTTCTAAGACCTGCAGCGTCTTCATTTTCCATGATCTGGGGCTGGGTGAGGGCTTACTTTTTGCTCGCCGAGCTGTCGTTTTTATTGATAACAGTTTGGTGTTGATACGATCGTTTGATCGACTGTTATTGCATTTTAATGCAACATTGCAGAAACCAAAACCACGTAATTCTGGCGTTTTGATTTTTTTCTCGTTACACAGTTTACCAATCTGATTAATTCTTTTTACATATTGATCGGTCAATTCAGAACACGGCGATACCAAATATGTGTTGCTTTTATTGTTTTATTTTAAATGGGGCAAATGGGGGTGATTTGAACTTTTATTTATTTATTTCTTAAATATTTTTTTACTTTACACTTGCTTCAATAGAAGCGATCACTTGTGCTACATAGAGCAGGGCTTCAGCCTTGCTCTGTGTAGCAGAAATGCTCACTTGCTATGAGCGCCTACCACTGGGTTGTCAAGCCAGCACATCGGCGACCCACAGTCATGTGATACAGGTGCCAATGGGTGGGATTAGTGACGCAGTTCCAGCGCGATCGTGTTAAATGCTGCTGCCAGAGATTGTCAGCAGCATTTAACATGTTAATAGCCGCAGGTGGATCATGCTTCCACCCGCCGCTGTTAGTCACATGTCAGCTGATTAAATCAGCTGACATGTAGCAGAAAAGTTGCGGGCTCCTCGCCGGAGCCGGCAGCAAACAGGGGGAGGCCACTTTAGAATTAAACTATACTTCTAAAGTTGGAAAGGGGTTAAAATGGTTTATTTTTTCGCAGTTTTCTAACATATAGGCCTCTCAAAATCACTTAAAAAATTAAGTGTTCTCTAAAAATACTGTAGGTTTTGTAATTTTGTTAAAAATGTAGCAGCAGTTTTTCATTTTTTTAAGAGTAACATAATAAAATAAAAACTTTTGAAAACTGATTTTGACAAAGTAAACATGGTTAATGTTATTTTTTAACTTGCTTGTGTGGTATTACTATCTGTTTCAATGGAATCTATTTTTTCTTTATATAAATATCAGATTTTTTTCAGAAACTCAAATCATATCAATCTAAGTTTATTACTAATATGAAGTACATTGTATAGAATCATAGAATAGTAGAATTGAAAGGGACCTCCTGGGTCATTTGGTCCAACCCCCTGTTCAAAGCAGGATTCACTAAATCATCCCAGACAGATGTCTGTCCAGCATCTGTTTGAAGACTTCCATGGAAGGAGAACTCACCACTTCTCGTGGCAGCCTGTTCCACTCATTGATAACCCTGTCAAAAAGTTTTTTCTAATATCTAATCTGTGTCTCCTCCCATTCAGTTTCATCCCATTATGTCTAGTCTTTCCTTGTGCAAATGAGAATAAAGATGATCCTTCTATAATCTGACAGTCCTTGAAATATTTGTAGACAGCTATTAAGTCTCCTCTCAGTCTTCTTTTTTCAAGCTAAACATTCCCAAATCCTGTAACAGTTCCTTATAGGACATGGTTTGCAGACCGGTCACTATTCTGGTTGCTCTTCTCTGAACTTGCTCCAGTTTGTTGATGTCTTTTTTAAAATGTGGTGCCCAAAACTGGACACAGTATTCCAGATGAGGTCTGACGAAAGAGGAGTAGAGGGCAATAATGACTTCACGTGATCTAGACTGTATGCTTCTGTGTATACATTCCAGAATTTCATTTGCCTTTTTTTTTTTTTGCTGCTGCATCACACTGTTGACTCATGTTCATTTTATGATCTATTAGTGTACCCAAGTCTTTTTCACATGTGCTGTTGCTTAGACCTATTCTTCCCATTATGTATGATGATTATAAAACAGTCTTGGCATCACTGAGATGCATAGAAACACTCCATAAAGTTACATAGGTAGAAAAAAAAACTTGGGTCCATCAAGTTCACCCTTTCTCCATCAATTATTTATTCTTTGTCACTAAACTAACTCAGAATGCCATTTGGGCTAAGGAAATCATCCAGAACATTAGGAACAGACCATCCTCATGGGACTCGAATCCATAATCTCTGGTTTAGGAGGCCATTGCCTTATCAATTAGGCCACTGGGGTGATAAAAAAAAGGAATGTGTTAGACGGGAATCGAATCTGAGTCAGTTGCTTGGAAGGCAGCTTTGCTGATTATTATACCACCATGTTGTTACCACATAAAATGACGTCTGATTTGAAAAATCTGGTTTGGTCAGGAAGGCTAAAAATGGTTACGACAGGAAATGGTTAAAACACTCTTCACATTTTGAAAATTCTCCAATACTGCCAAACTAAAATTTGAAACAAAAGTAAAAAGGTCTCCTGAGATCTCAATCTGCGCACGCGCCGCCTCTGCTGCTGTTTTTCTGTAGCGCACTGCAGGAAAATCAGGAAAGGGGACTGCGCTCACCAATGCCAACATCTTATGAGAGTCTAGGGCCTGCAGCATTGTCCCACTACTGCCACCACCAGTGTCCTGAAGAAGCAACATTGCCTCCAGTGACCCCACTCCTCTGCAGATGCCATCCAGGTAAACTACCGTTAAAACTGACTATAAGACGCCCCACCATATATTTAAAAAAATGTTTTTCCCTATTTTCCACCACAAAATTTGGGGTGCATCTTATGGTCTGCAAAATATGGTAATCAGTCTCTGACTTTCCCTCAATTCATTTGAAGGCTGTGTGTACACATTGCATTTTTGTTGCGGAAAATAAGCAACAGTTTACAATACAAGCAAAGTGAATGTTCAGGTTGCTTATTTTTTCCTTGAACAGTTGCAGCTGATTAAAATCTGCATAATGTCAATTCTTGCAACATTTTTCATCCATACTGAATGGGGAAAAACAAAACAAAACCGCATGTCAAAACCACCTATTTTATGCAGTATTTTTTCTGCCAACACCTCAGAATTTGCAGCAAAATTTTCTGCTGCAAATCCTGCACATGAAACACAGAAAAACACAGTAAAAGAAACGTATAAAAATATTCTGTTGTAAAAAGTAACAGTAAACAGCAAGTGCTAGTAAAATGATAACAAAACAGGGTATTTGGTTGATACACTTTTTGCAAACAATGCATACTAAGCAGCTTTACCAAATGTCAAGGTAACCCCATATCAGAGCAGTCCCTAACTGATGTATTTAAAAACCTGATCATGTGTATAGTACCTATATGAGCAGGATTCAGACAGGTAATGTCCGATGTGAACACGCTGTAGAAGACAGCTTTTTTGTGCATGGCCCATAAGGGAAGGGTGGAAACCTCCCTAATCTTGCAAAAACAAGAAACCAATTAAATACAAAACACTTGGGCCATGCACACAGTGAACAAGTCTGTAGGACAGTGCTCACACCACCAAAATACTGAAACACAAAAACACCGTAAAACAAAGGTATAAAGATACTCTGTTGTAAAAAAAAGTAACATTAAACAGCAAGTGCTAGTAAAAAGATAACAAAACAGGGTATTTGGTTGATAAGTTTATTGCAAAAAATGTATACTAAGCCGCTCTACCTAACGTCAAGGTAACCCCATATCAGAGCATTTCCTATCTGATGTATTTAAAAACCTGATCATGTGTACAGCATGTCCACATCGGACATTAGCTGTCTGAATCCTGCTCTTATAGGTATTATACACATGATCAGGTTTTTAAATACATCAGTTAGTGATTGCTCTGATATGGGGTTGCCTTGACGTTTGGTAGAGTGGCGTAGGCCCCTTTCACATATCAGTTATTTGCCATCAGACACAATCTGTCGAATTTTGAAAAAAACGGATCCGGTGACTGATGCCGCCGGATCCGTTTCTTTCTCATAAAATTGTATTAGCGATTGATTGTGACGGATGGCCGCACGTGTCATCCATCATTTGACGGATCCGTCAGAAATTCTTTGTCCATCGGCCGGAGCCAACGGACATAGGAACGTTTTTTGTCTACGTCGAAAAATCGGACAGTAACAAATCTGTCACTGTCCGATTTTTACTAGAATTGGAAGCCTATGGGCGATGGATCCGTCGCTGTCCGGCAAATGATGGAATCCGACGACGGATTCCGCTTTTTTTATTACTGCGCATGCGCCGACACTGTGTGCCTGTATGGTGTGTGCAGGCTATGTGTGTGTGTGGCGGGCCTGTGCAGGGGGCTGTGCGGGGGTATGGGGGTCTGTGCAGGGGCCTTTGTGTGTGTGTGTGTGTATGCAGACATCGTCCGATGCAACTACATGTCCCATCGAGCTATGCCTGCTATACTGACAGTGATTGACACATTAGCCAATGATGGGGCAGTAGTTGTCCCATCATCCAGCTAATGTTTTGAATGTAAAGAAAACAAAAAAAACATACACACATATATAGCTCATACTTACCATATACTGCTAATCCCCGATGCCATCGATCACATGAAAAAAATTAAAATAATAAACCAACAATATACTCCCTGTGTCCGACGTAATCCAATTAGCATGATTGTCCCACGACGATCTCCCGAGGAGAGCTGTCACATCAGCTGATGTGACCACTCTCCAAGGGCTCCGGTGATACAATGACAGAGATAATCCTCCGCATTGTATCACTCCGCCGCCGACAGATCACCAGAGGTCACATGTCACTTTGCGGCACTACAGTGCCGTGGAGCATGGCATCACGGCCTTGTTTCCCAGGCATGTGCATGTTCACGTCAACTGCCGGCCTCTGATTAGCCGGTGGCGTGTATTGCAGCGCAGGGAGCTGTCGGGTCCCCTGAGCCGCAATACACGGCTGCATCGACGATATGTCCACTTCTGCTGTAGCGTAAATACAAAAATGGAGTCTTGGGAGTGATGATATGGACATTACAGAAAAGGGCCAGGGTGGAGGACATTATTATAGAAAGGGGCTGAGAATGGGGACATTATTACAGAAAGGGACCAAGGATGGGGGACATTATTACAGGAGGGGGCCAGGACGAGAGACATTATTACAGAAAGGGGTGCAGGATTGGGGACATTATTACAGTAAGGTGCTAGGATGGGGAAATCATACAGATGCTTCTCACAAAATTAGCACATCAAAAAGTTAATTTATTTCAGTTCTTCAATACAAAAAGTGAAACTCATATAGAGTCATTACAAACAGAGTGATCTATTTCAAGTGTTTATTTCTGTTAATGTTGATGATTATGGCTTGCAGCCAATGAAAACCCAGAAGTCATTATCTCAGTAAATTAGAATAATTAACAAAAAACACATTCAAAGGATTCCTAAGCATTTAAAAAGGTCCCTTAGTCTGGTTCAGTAGGCTCCCCAATCATGTCAGTCATTGACACACTCCACAAGGAGGGTAAGCCACAAAAGATCATTGCTAAAGCAGCTAGCAGTTCACAGAGTGCTGTATCCAAGCATATTAATGGAAAGCTGAGTGGAATGAAAAAGTGCAGTAGAAAAAGGTGCACAAGCAACCTGAATAACCGCAGCCTTAAAAGGATTGTTAAGAAAAGGCCATTCAAAAATTTGGGGGAGATTCACAAGGAGTGGACTGCTGCTGGAGTCATTGCTTCAAGAGCCACCACACACAGACGGATCCAGAACATGGGCTACACATGTCACATTCCTTGTGTCAAGCCACACATGACCAATAGACAATGCAGCATGTTGCATTTCGGCGCGCACGGCGCACCGTCAAAAGTGCGCAGCACGCTACTGTCACACTGGCAGCGCATGATCTGCGCACCCTATGCTAAAGATAGGGTGCGCCGATCGCATGCGTGCAAATGCGAAAGTAGGCGGTGATCCCGGATGGGGCGGGCAGGGAGCCGGATCGGGGCGGGGCTTAACGACGCAGTGCGCAGCGTTGTTTTAACGCGAATGTGAAACCAGCCTTACACCTCAGCAGTGCCACAGGCTTATGGCCTCCATGCCATGCTGCACTGATGCAGTAATTGATGCAAAAGGAGCCCCGACCAAGTATTCAGTGCATTTACTGAACATACTTTTCAGTAGGCCAACATAAAGTATTCTAATTTACTGAGATAATGACTTTTGTGTTTTCATTGGCTGTAAGTCATAATCATCAACATTAACCCTCCGTCAGGAACAATATTTGCACTAACTCGTAATGGAACAATGTGCCTGTCAAGCGCAGGCTAGAAAAATGCCTAGAATATCTAATTTTCTCAATTTCAGTGATCTAAAAGTGATCAGAGACCTTCATAGGGATGTAATAAAAGAGACTACACATTATCAGGTGCAAAACAAACCCATTTACTCAACATAAAAGTAATAACTTTGATATACACAAATTTCAAAACTCCCACCAAATAGCCCCCAATGATATCAAGTAACGGTTATTAAAAAGAGGAAATTTTGGCACAAAAACATTTTCTAGGCACCTAGAATAATATTACACACAGAATTAATCTGAATTAGATCCTGAAGGTTCCCCAGATAAAACACATTTGCAAAGCAAAGAGCAAGAATTGCAATACATTTTTGCATGTGTCAGGCAGATTGCATGATGACATTTGAGACATTCATAATTAGAAAGCCTTCTGTTTCCGCTTTCCATGGTGCAGGTGGTGCATCTCCTTCTTTTGGGAGGTGGTACAGGTGTTGGATTTTCAGTATCAATATCTGGGCGGAATCTTTTGAGCCTAACTTGAAGGCCAGAGGGGATACCGATGGTTTTCATACTTCTCCTGCGTAGCTCTCCAAGCATTAGTTCATGGGCCAATTTTTTCAGGTACAATCGTCTACGGAGTGGTTCAAGCTGGTTTTCAAGGTAAATGATTTGTGAATTTATACCACCCAAATTTAGCATAGCGAAAAATATGACCATTGGCCAGCGCTTGGTGTTTCTGCTGACGCTGAAAGTTGAGCACATCTGATCAGCTGTATCAACACCCCCTTTGGTTTCATTATAAAATGTAATAATCTCTGGTTTTTGTTGTGCTTCAGATTTAGGATCGATGGCATCATCATTATGAAGCGTTGAGAGAAGAAGTACATTTTTCTTTTCGCGTGGTACATAGGAAACCAAAACCTTTCCATCATGGAATGCAAACATACTGCTGTACTGTTTTCTCCCTGTCACAGTAACAAGCTGTGGCAGCAATTCTTTTTTATTTTTTCTTACAGTTCCGACATATGAAAGCTTCTGCGTTTTTAGATAATCAATAAGATCACAGTTTGAAAACCAATTATCAGCAGTTATATTGCGACCTGATCCAAATAAGGGCTCAGACATTCTTTTCACAACATCAGTGGGTTTGTTGCTGACACAGTAAGGACCATCTGGCTGTTTTCCAGCATAAATTTCAATGTTGTATGTGTAGGTCTTACTGGCATCAACAAGGGCATACATTTTTATTCCGTATTTCCTAGGTTTTGATGGCATGTATTGACGAAATGCGCATCTGCCACGAAAACCAGGGAGCATTTCGTCAATTGTGACATTTGCCCCAGGGCGATAGTTTATCTTACAGTTTTCCACAAATTTTTGGAATACATCGCGAATTGGAGCAAGCCGGTCATATGTTTTACGTTCGGTTCGGGTAGTTTTGTCATCAAACCGAAGGCAACGAATTAGAATCTTGAATCTTTTTAGAGACATAACAAGGCTAAATTTTTCAATTCCATCACTTTCTATACCCCAAAGTTCCTCCAAACTTTGCCGATTTGCCCTATAAGCTCCTGCAAGGTATAATAATCCAAAAAATGCACGCAGTTCGATTTCATCCGTGGGCTTCAGGATTCTGTCACAGATGAACTTGTGCTTTATATTGTCTATATATTGATTAATGTATATGACAATAGAGTCCAGAATGTCATCTGTGAAAAAAGTATTCCAGCATTCAGCTGCATTTTTTGCATTACGTGCTGTTCCCATAACTGCAGGAAGGTGAGTGATAATGTTATGAGGTTCCATACTTTTTTTATGGGTGGATTCTTGTTCCATTTGGTTTTTTTATCTTTTCCCATATAATAAGGTTCTATATCTTCTTCCTCCTCATCACTGTCAACATCTTGCTCTGTTTCAGAATTTAGTTCACAGACTTCCACCTCATCATGAGAATCAATCTCACTTTCTTCAAAATCCTCATTCATTGTGGGGTCTGCATCATCATCATCATCTAACAGCATGTTTCCCACTTCCTCAACATGATGGGGTTTTGAAAGATCATACATTTTCTTCTCCATTTCAGAAGATAATCTGAAGCAAGAGAGAGAATATGCATTAGGGAACAATGTGCCTGAGAAGCACACTTTCATTTGTAAGAAAATCTGCCTTATTTATATGAAATATCCACAAACCTTTCTCTATCCATTCATAAAATAAGCTAAATAAACAATAGTAATGACTAGAGTTGAGCGAAACGGGTCGAAAAATTTCAAAAGTCGCCAACTTTTGGCAAAGTCGGGTTTCATGAAACGAAACCCGACCCTAGGATGAGGTCGGCCACGAGGTCGGCAACTTACGCGCCAAAGTCGTGTTTCAAAAGTTTGTTTTGCGCTCTTTTTCAGCCAATCAGGATCCACGGACACTGTGGGCAACGTGATGACATAGGCACGGGTCACCACCATCTTTCAGAAGGGCATGCAAGTGATTGGCTTGCTTTGGGGGGCGTCACAGGGGGTATAAAAGGGCGTGCACGCCGACCGCCATGTTACTCATGCTGATCTCAGAATAGAGAGAGCTGCTGCTGCTGCTGATTTTGTAGGGAGAGCATTAGGCAGGGAAGAAGACACCAAAAACTGCTTCTGCTGCTAGCGATTTTGCCTGTACAACACACCAGTCACTGTGTGTGCAGTGCAAGGGGAGGCTATATAGTGGTGTATCGGTGGTGTTGGTTGTTGGGCTGCCTTCTAAGGCTTCCTGACATTCCTGCATTGCTGTTTACCCACTGCTCCGCAAACTGCTTTTTTAAAAGCAATCCCAATTTTTTTTTTGTCCTGCTGAGAAGAAAAAAATACTGCTTCTGCTGCTAGCGATTTTGCCTGTACAACACACCAGACACTGTGTGTGCAGTGCAAGGGGAGGCTATATAGTGGTGTATCAGTGGTGTTGGTTGTTGGGCTGCCTTCTAAGGCTTCCTGACATTCCTGCATTGCTGTTTACCCACTGCTCCGCAAACTGCTTTTTTAAAAGCAATCCTAATTTTTTTTTTTGTCCTGCTGAGGTACTGAGCATGCATTTTTTCACACCATACAGCGGTGTACGCTCCTCACACAGTACCGTGTAACGGCTGTTATCACAGCCACAGTGAAGCTATCAGTGTGTCACTCTGTGAGAATAAAATGAGGACATGTTCCGTTCTTACAGACCTGCACTCTAGGGAGATTCCTATTCTGCCCAATTCTACATACACCTTGTAGTTTGTGATACACTAGCCAATTTCTGCCTGTGACATAGCGCTGTGATATTCAGTGGGCCTCACACAATCCATAAGTGTCCAGTGTCCACAAGTGAGTGCAGAAATTTAAAATCTCCCTTATCCTCTAGTCACTTTGGTCACAGCTGTGCCATCGAGCCTGTGACAGAGCGCTCAGATATTCAGTGGGCCTCACACAATCCAAAAGTGTCCAGTGTCCACAAGTGTCTGCAGAAATTCAAAATCTCCCTTATCCTCTAGTCATTTTGGTCACAGCTGTGCCATCGAGCCTGTGACAGAGCGCTCAGATATTCAGTGGGCCTCACACAATCCAAAAGTGTCCAGTGTCCACAAGTGTGTGCAGAAATTCAAAATCTCCCTTATCCTCTAGTCACTTTTGTCACAGCTGTGCCATTGAGCCTGTGACAGAGCGCTCAGATATTCAGTGGGCCTCAAACAATCCAAAAGTGTCCAGTGTCCACAAGTGTGTGCAGAAATTCAAAATCTCCCTTATCCTCTAGTAATTTTGGTCACAGCTGTGCCATCGAGCCTGTGACAGAGCGCTCAGATATTCAGTGGGCCTCACACAATCCATAAGTGTCCAGTGTCCACAAGTGTGTGCAGAAATTCAAAATCTCCCTTATCCTCTAGTCACTTTGGTCACAGCTGTGCCATCGAGCCTGTGACAGAGCGCTCAGATATTCAGTGGGCCTCACACAATCCAAAAGTGTCCAGTGTCCACAAGTGTGTGCAGAAATTCAAAATCTCCCTTATCCTCTAGTCACTTTGGTCACAGCTGTGCCATCGAGCCTGTGACAGAGCGCTCAGATATTCAGTGGGCCTCACACAATCCATAAGTGTCCAGTGTCCACAAGTGTCTGCAGAAATTCAAAATCTCCCTTATCCTCTCGTCACTTTTGTCACAGCTGTGCCATCGAGCCTGTCACATAGCGCTCAGATATTCATTGGGCCTCACACAATCCAAAAGTGTCCAGTGTCCACAAGTGTCTGCTGAAATTCAAAATCTCCCTTCTCCTCTAGTCACTTTTGTCACAGCTGTGCCATCGAGCCTGTGACATAGCGCTCAGATATCAGTGGGCCTCACACAATCCAAAAGTGTCCAGTGTCCACAAGTGTCTGCAGAAATTCAAAATCTCCCTTATCCTCTCGTCAATTTTGTCACAGCTGTGCCATCGAGCCTGTCACATAGCGCTCAGATATTCATTGGGCCTCACACAATCCAAAAGTGTCCAGTGTCCACAAGTGTCTGCTGAAATTCAAAATCTCACTTATCCTCTAGTCACTTTGGTCACAGCTGTGCCATCGAGCCTGTCACATAGCGCTCAGATATCAGTGGGCCTCACACAATCCAAAAGTGTCCAGTGTCCACAAGTGTCTGCTGAAATTCAAAATCTCCCTTATCCTCTAGTCACTTTTGACACAGCTGTGCCATCGAGCCTGTGACATAGCGCTCAGATATCAGTGGGCCTCACACAATCCAAAAGTGTCCAGTGTCCACAAGTGTCTGCTGAAATTCAAAATCTCCCTTATCCTCTAGTCACTTTGGTCACAGCTGTGCCATCGAGCCTGTGACATAGCGCTCAGATATCAGTGGGCCTCACACAATCCAAAAGTGTCCAGTGTCCACAAGTGTCTGCTGAAATTCAAAATCTCCCTTATCCTCTAGTCACTTTGGTCACAGCTGTGCCATCGAGCCTGTCACATAGCGCTCAGATATCAGTGGGCCTCACACAATCCAAAAGTGTCCAGTGTCCACAAGTGTCTGCAGAAATTCAAAATCTCCCTTATCCTCTCGTCACTTTTGTCACAGCTGTGCCATCGAGCCTGTCAAATAGCGCTCAGATATTCATTGGGCCTCACACAATCCAAAAGTGTCCAGTGTCCACAAGTGTCTGCTGAAATTCAAAATCTCCCTTATTCTCTAGTCACTTTTGTCACAGCTGTGCCATCGAGCCTGTGACATAGCGCTCAGATATCAGTGGGCCTCACACAATCCAAAAGTGTCCAGTGTCCACAAGTGTCTGCTGAAATTCAAAATCTCCCTTATCCTCTAGTCACTTTTGTCACAGCTGTGCCATTGAGCCTGTGACATAGCGCTCAGATATCAGTGGGCCTCACACAATCCAAAAGTGTCCAGTGTCCACAAGTGTCTGCTGAAATTCAAAATCTCACTTATCCTCTAGTCACTTTTGTCACAGCTGTGCCATCTAGCCTGTGACATAGCGCTCAGATATCAGTGGGCCTCACACAATCCAAAAGTGTCCAGTGTCCACAAGTGTCTGCTGAAATTCAAAATCTCCCTTATCCTCTAGTCACTTTTGTCACAGCTGTGCCATCGAGCCTGTGACATAGCGCTCAGATATCAGTGGGCCTCACACAATCCAAAAGTGTCCAGTGTCCACAAGTGTCTGCTGAAATTCAAAATCTCCCTTATCCTCTAGTCACTTTGGTCACAGCTGTGCCATCGAGCCTGTCACATAGCGCTCAGATATCAGTGGGCCTCACACAATCCAAAAGTGTCCAGTGTCCACAAGTGTCTGCTGAAATTCAAAATCTCCCTTATCCTCTAGTCACTTTGGTCACAGCTGTGCCATCGAGCCTGTCACATAGCGCTCAGATATCAGTGGGCCTCACACAATCCAAAAGTGTCCAGTGTCCACAAGTGTCTGCTGAAATTCAAAATCTCCCTTATCCTCTAGTCACTTTGGTCACAGCTGTGCCATCGAGCCTGTCACATAGCGCTCAGATATCAGTGGGCCTCACACAATCCAAAAGTGTCCAGTGTCCACAAGTGTCTGCAGAAATTCAAAATCTCCCTTATCCTCTCGTCACTTTTGTCACAGCTGTGCCATCGAGCCTGTCACATAGCGCTCAGATATTCATTGGGCCTCACACAATCCAAAAGTGTCCAGTGTCTACAAGTGTCTGCTGAAATTCAAAATCTCACTTATCCTCTAATCACTTTTGTCACAGCTGTGCCATCGAGCCTGTGACATAGCGCTCAGATATCAGTGGGCCTCACACAATCCAAAAGTGTCCAGTGTCCACAAGTGTCTGCAGAAATTCAAAATCTCCCTTATCCTCTCGTCACTTTAGTCACAGCTGTGCCATCGAGCCTGTCACATAGCGCTCAGATATTCATTGGGCCTCACACAATCCAAAAGTGTCCAGTGTCCACAAGTGTCTGCTGAAATTCAAAATCTCCCTTATCCTCTAGTCACTTTGGTCACAGCTGTGCCATCGAGCCTGTCACATAGCGCTCAGATATTCATTGGGCCTCACACAATCCAAAAGTGTCCAGTGTCCACAAGTGTCTGCTGAAATTCAAAATCTCACTTATCCTCTAGTCACTTTGGTCACAGCTGTGCCATCGAGCCTGTCACATAGCGCTCAGATATTCATTGGGCCTCACACAATCCAAAAGTGTCCAGTGTCCACTAGTGTGAGCAGAAATTCAAAATCTCCCCTGTCCTATAGACACCTTGTACCTTGTTTTACATTACTATATAGTTTGTTGGATTTTGTCTACATTTTCACCAAAAAAGAGGAAGGCTGGTGGAAGAGGCTGTGGAATTGGGCGGGGGTTGGCAGCTGGTAATGATGGTGTTGGTGGTGGATCTGACGGTAGTGGTAAGAGCAAAATAGGACCGAATGCAGGAGGTGTTGAGCCTGCGTCATCGTCTGGCTCCATAAGGCTTCGAAGGCTTAGTTTTCTAGGAGTTGGCAAACCGCTTTTAAAGCCAGAGCATCAGGAAAAAGTTTTGTCTTACATTGCTGACTCAGCCTCCAGCTCTATCGCCTCCTCTTCTTCAGTTGTAAAAAGTAAAAGCACTGAGTTGTCATTGGAGGCTCATGTTTATGAACCACACCTTTCCTTGTGTCCTTCACCCCAACCAAGATTGAAGGATGATGCAGGCCATACTACTGATTACTCCATGGAGCTGTTTTCACATACCATGCCTGGATTATCAAGTGAAATGGTGAATTACCCAGGCCAAGATGAATCTGACATGGAGTGCACTGATGCACAGCCGCTGATGGATGATTCTGCTGGTACATTCACTCAGAGCACTACATTGTCCTCGCAGTGTACAGAGCCAGATTCTGACCCTGATGAGACTCAGGTGCCCCTTCCCGCACACTATACCACCATACACGGTGACACAGAGGAAGGTGCACATGACATAGAAGAGGAGGTGATGGATGACCCAGTTGTTGGTTGTTGACCCAGATTGGCATCCATTGGGGGAAGAGGGTGCCGCTGCCAATAGCTCAGAAGAGGAGGAGGAGCATCCGCCGCAGGCATCGACATCGCAACAGCTGTTATCTGGCAGGCACGGAGCAGTCCAAAAACGGGTTACAAAAAGCCGAAAAGTTGCTGGACTGCTTGGCCAGACGGTCAAAATAGCACAGCGTGCAAGGACGCAAAATATCTTCCATAGTAGAAAGAGTGCAGTGTGGCACTTTTTTGAACAAAATCCTCATGATCAGGCCAAGGTTATCTGTAAGAAGTGCGCAAAGACCTTTAGCCGAGGGAAAAATCTGAAAAATTTGAATACCAGTTGCATGCTTAGACATTTAACCACCATGCACTTGCAAGCGTGGACACAAGACCAAACCTCATGTGCAACTGATCACAACGAAGGTAGTCAGCAACGCTACATTGTTTCCCCCACTGTAAGCCCACCGTTTAGCAAAGCAGCAACTGTTGAGGTGTCGTTGCAAGGCCACAGCAGTCAGGGAATCCCACTGTTATATCAACGAAAGACTGATTCTAGGCCATCAGAAAGAACACCAACTCCATCACCATCATCAACCCTCTCTCAGTCCGCCCTGTCCACCGCTACTTCCACCATATGCAGCTCTCAAGTCCAGCTCACCCTCCCAGACACTATGAGTAGGTCAAGAAAGTACTCAGTCTCTCATCCGCGTACACTGGGTTTGAACGCCCACATTGCCAAACTAATCTCGTTTGAGATGATACCCTTTCGGTTGGTGGAAAGCGCAGCTTTCCGCGAACTCATGGCCTATGCAGTACCACGCTATGACCTACCCAGTCGCCACTTCTTCTCTCGCAAAGCCATCCCAGCCCTCCACCATCATGTGAAAGACCGCATTGTCCATGCATTCAAGCAGTCAGTGAGCGGAAAGGTGCACCTCACAACTGATGCATGGTCCAGTCGGCATGGCCAGGGCCGTTACGTGTCCATCACTGCGCACTGGGTTAATGTGGTGGATGCAGGGTCCACAGGGGACAGCGGTGGTGGGACAGTGCTGCCTAGCCCACGGTATAGGAAACAGTTGGCTGTAGGCGTTCGACCCTCCTCCTCCTCCTCCAGAAGCGAAAGCTCGTCCACAGAGCGCAGTCGTACGAGCACTCCATCTGCAGCTGCCACTGTTGCACACGAGGTGTCCCCCTGTCGAGCAGCTAGTGGAAAGCGTCAGCAGGCAGTGTTGCAGATGATGTGTTTGGGCGACAGACACACCGCCGAGGTGCTGGCCGAGTACTTTCAGCGACAAACTGAGTCATGGCTGGGCAGTGTACATCTTGAGGCAGGCAAGGTAGTTAGTGATAACGGGCGTAATTTTGTGGCAGCCATAGCCCTTTCAAAACTCAGCCACATACCTTGCTTGGCTCACACCTTGAACCTGGTGGTGCAGTGCTTCCTCAAAAATTATCCGGAGTTAACAGCCCTGCTCCAGAAGGTGCGAAGACTGTGCGCGCACATCCGCCGGTCGCCTGTACACTCCGTTCGTATGCAGAAGCTGCAGCGATTGCTCCACCTTCCCAACCACCGCCTCATTATCGACATTGCAACAAGGTGGAACTCCACCCTGCACATGGTGGAGCGGCTGTGCGAGCAGAGGCAGGCCATAATGCATTTGTGGGAGGATACACGGCCAGGCACTTTGAGAGCAGACATGGAGTTGACCGGTGTGCAGTGGTCGAAGCTGAAAGACCTCTGTAAAGTCCTTCAGTGTTTTGAGGAATGCACACGGCTGGTAAGTGCAGACGACGCCATCCTAAGCATGAGCATCCCACTTATGCGTCTGCTCATGCAAACTTTGACGCACCTTATGGAGCAGGCTTCTGCAGCCAATGTTGATGAGGAGGAAGAGGAGGAGGGAATCCTTGATGACATTCAGCCATTGTCTGCTCAGGGACCTCTCCTGGACGAGGTGGAGGAAGAAGAGGAGGAGGAGGAGGATGATGGGGATGATTACTTAGGGGAGGAGGATGCATCTCGTGGGGAAAGTGAAAATGTTGGCGTGGCAAGGTCTGGTACAGGGTTTGTGCGTGACTGGAGGGATGTGGATTTGCCAGAAAGTGCTCCTCCAACCAGCACTCGCAGTGCATCATTGACACCGGGAACATTGGCCCACATGTCAGATTATGCCTTGCAGATCCTAAAAAGGGACCCCCGCATTGCCAAAATGATGAATGATGACGACTACTGGTTGGCCAGCATCCTGGATCCACGCTATAAAGGCAAATTACAAAACATCATGCCACAGGAGAACCTTGACCTAATATTGGCTAATAAACAAGCAACTCTGGTAAATCGGTTGCTTGAGGCATTCCCAGCACACAGCAGCGGTGATGGTTCTCACACGAGCCATACAGGCTGGGGGCAGCTTGGCAGAGGTGTTCGTGGTGCACACAGCAGAAGTGGCGTTGGAGACAGGGGTTTCATGACAATGTTGTGGACTGATTTTTCAAGTACCGCTCACACAACTGGTAATACTGCATCGATGGAAAGTGACAGGAGACAGCAGTTGTCAACTATGGTTACAAACTACTTTTCCTCCCATATCGATGTTCTCCCACACAGGTCATTCCCCTTTGACTATTGGGCCGCTAAACTGGACACCTGGCCTGAATTGGCACAATATGCCTTACAGGAGCTAGCTTGCCCAGCTGCAAGTGTGCTATCGGAAAGAGTCTTCAGTGCAGCTGGATCAATCCTGACAGAAAAAAGGACCCGTCTGTCAACCCAAAATGTGGATGATCTAACCTTCATTAAAATGAACCACGCATGGGTTTCCAAGGATTTTGTTACACCTTCCCCTGATGACACATAGGGTGACAGAAAAATGGCTTGCTTTGGTCCACCTCTTCCTGGGACTTGACCTATTTCACCTTTTCATCAGCTGAATGTCCAACATCAACATATGCCACTTTCTAAAACTCCCTAACTGTGCTGCCTCCCTCCCCCATGGCCGGGGTCACCACCTAGCGCACGACACCGTGCGAGTGCCATTGCCCTGGACAGGTGCGTAGGCCAACTCTTGGGCGCGGGCACTGGCACAGGGTCCTTCATAGTGCAATCAAGTGTCTCTGACGGTGGTGGTGCACACCCGCCGTCAGACACACCGCCGTACTATGAGGGGCCCAGTGCCAGTACCGACGCCCACGAGTGGGCCCCCCTTGCTTGGGCAGGGCCCCAGCATTTGCAATCTTTACCTCTCCCTGCTCCTCCGCTGTGTAGTCTGGGCCGTCAAATCCATACTGTGCCTGACACCGTCTGAGCCTGCCTCCTGATGTATAGACATATATTTTGAATGTGTACGCTATCCATACATGTTATCCGGGGATACGGTACCCTTTCTAACCTTTGTGCAATCACGTGCAATCCATACTGGGCCTAACACCGTCTGAGCCTGCCTCCTGATGTATAGACATATATTTTGAATGTGTATGCTATCCATACATGTTATCCGGGGAAACGGTACCCTTTCTAACCTTTGTGCAATCACGTGCAATCCATACTGGGCCTAACACCGTCTGAGCCTGCCTCCTGATGTATAGACATATATTTTGAATGTGTACGCTATCCATACATGTTATCCGGGGATACGGTACCCTTTCTAACCTTTGTGCAATCACGTGCAATCCATACTGGGCCTAACACCGTCTGAGCCTGCCTCCTGATGTATAGACATATATTTTGAATGTGTACGCTATCCATACATGTTATCCGGGGATATGGTACCCTTTCTAACCTTTGTGCAATCACGTGCAATCCATACTGGGCCTAACACAGTCTGAGCCTGCCTCCTGATGTATAGACATATATTTTGAATGTGTACGCTATCCATACATGTTATCTGGGGATACGGTACCCTTTCTTACCTTTGTGCAATCACGTGTAATCCATACTGGGCGTGAGAACGGCTGGCGAGCTGATAAGCAAGCTACAGCACCTGTGGTTTGCACACGTAAGTTTTTCATTTTTTCAGGAATGACGGTTAGGCCTAATTCCGGAACTGCGGTTGACCTGCACTTACTGGGAAATCATTGTTCGTGGGTAATAATTGTAATCAGTGATCCCCATCACTAACGTTGTTCAGCGGGTTATCTGCACCTGTAAGCGACAAACGCTGGCCTTTTCAGTGTAGCGCACATGCAGCCACGGACATGTAAGGGCATGACACACCAGTTATTGGCCAATCTCATGTGCCAGAGCCTCACGTGTCCCTCTAGTAAGCCGGACTCGGACCGTGGGGCATGACGGAGTCTCGTTCGTTAACGGAATTAAGCTTGCAATGTGTGCATCTGTTCTGTAGCTGGCATGGTTGAGGTTTCCCAGGTGGAGTCGAATTTAACCGTAGGCTCCACTCCTGGTGGTGCCCTTCTGGACATTCCTTTAAGGTTCAGCTTTGCAACCATACTGCCCACGTAAAACAAACACTTTGCCTTCATGAACGCTGTTTGGAGGGTCATGACTCGTGGGAATAACGCCGCCCAATCAGTTAACCTGCTAGAGAGATCGTTCGTTGCTCCCAAGCATGACATCACACTCCCTAGGAAGAAGGTAATGCCACTGTGGCGACCGTACTCCTGGGGGCGACACAAGTGCACTGATGCCCAGCCACTGCTCGATGAATCTGCTGGTACATTGACCCAGACCACTACATTCTCCTCGCATGCTACACGACCTGAATCTGACCCTGATGAAACTCAGGTTACCCTTCCCATATACAGTTCCATCTTACACGGTGACAAAGAGGAAGCTGCAGATGAAAGTGCAGGTTCGGCCCACCCGCCATCAGACACACCACCGTACTATCAGGGGCCCTGTGCCAGTGCCGTCCCCAACGAGTGGGGCCCCCCTGCTTGCTCAGGATCACAGCACTTGTAAAGTTGAAATACTGTGCAGTGAGATGGAAGATGGGGACGACGAGGAGTCCAGACAAGTACAGGGATTCCCTAGCGAGGAGACTTATTTGATTGTTTTCAATGTTGGGACAGCAATTTTTGGGGAGCACTATACTCTGGAGAATGATAGATGGGGCCCACCATACACTGGAACATTCCAAAGGTGGACATCAGACACTGGGAGCAGCATTTACAGGGCCCATTATACACTAGAGCATTAGAAATGGGGCCCATTATGTTTGGAGCATTATTTGGGCCCATAAGACAGTGGAGCTTCATCCATGGGGACCAACATATACTGTAGCATTATGTGGAGCTCATCATATACTGTTTCAAACATTATATTGGACCAATGATTCTGTATGGAGAAATAGATGGGCCTCGTCATGAGATGTAAAAAGTGAAGTATTTTTCATTGTACTATACCGCTATTTCTCTGCCGTATCGGAGCATGATGAGTTGTGGTATGTGTTAAAGGGGCGCTCTTTCGCCCAGGGCACATGAAAACCTGCAGCCAGCCCTCCCCCCCACAACTTTAGCCAAATAGCCCCCATTTTTCATTGCGTAACTTGTATTATGAAGTTAATTAAGGTTGACAAGCTTAAGTAAGAAGAATTGATGCTTTTGGCATTCAAATGGGCACTGTAGGTGTGTTTCCTGTCCTCCTCTCACTGCCGACTTTTATTCCCCATTGACTTACATTGGGTTTCGTGTTTCGGGACGACCCCGACTTTTCCCTATAATCGGACGATCTTGCTCGACCCGACTTTTGGAAAAGTCGGGTTTCACGAAACGAAACTCGACCCTAAAAAACCAAAAGTCGCTCAACTCTAGTAATGACTAAAAACATTACATACCAACCTTATAAAGTGTGATGTGTTTGGGACCAATGAGCCTGTGAAGCCAGCACAGCTATATCTTCCCTCCTGAAGCTCTGCAGACCAACTGTGGTATCAGGTTTCACACCGCAGCTAGAGCCAGGAGACTATCAAGAGGGAGGGGGTTTCCTGAAAATCTGGTGAGAAGGGAGAAATGAAAGTAGAAGAGCTGCGCCTGTCAGATCCATTGTTCCTGACGGAGGGTTAACAGAAATAAACACTTGAAATAGATCTCTCTGTTTGTATTGACTCTGTATAATATGAGTTTCACTTTTTGTATTGAAGAACTGAAATAAACTTTTTGATGATATTCTAATTTTGTGAGAAGCACCTCTATGTCCTTATAGGATCGAGAACTCTACAAAGGTCCATACACATGGGTGTATCCACTGTGGGGCAGGGGGGGGCAGCTGCCCCCCAAGAAGCAGGGGAGCATAATTAAAGAACACCTGGTCATGGTAGTGGAGAGCGAATTTACTTTCCCTGCCAACACGCCCCCCATGCACCCCATCCTCGCCCTCCCATTGAGACCCACCAGAGCCCCGGGCCCTCACTACTAATAAATCCCAGCATTGACATCGTTGGGCTGCTCTATGCGCGCAGGACCTGTGATGAGGTCACAGGAGGGGAGGAGTCAGGGGGGTCACATGATCAGGGGCCTCCCTCGGTGTATGCAGGACTGTGCTGTGCTGGTTGTCATCGTTCTGGATGAGTGAAGTTTATATATGGGGTCAGGAGGGGTTTACAGGGTGGATGTAGCAGAGCCATATGTGTAAAAGGTGTACAGAGTGGAGATGTGTGTATGAAGTGTACGGAGCGGAGCCGTGTGTGTGCGAGGTGTACGGAGCGCAGCCATGTGTGTGTACGGAACGGAGCCATGTGTGTACAAGGTGTACGACAAAGAGCCCTGTGTGTACGAAGTATACGGAGCAGAGCCGTGTGTGTACGAGGTGTATGGAGCGGAGCTGCGTGAGTATGGAGCAGAGCTGCGTGTGTACGAGGTGTACGGAGCGGAGCTGAGTGTGAACAAGGTGTATGGAGCGGAGCCGCATGTGAACGAGGTGTATGGAGCAGAGCCGCATGTGTACAGGGTTTACAGAGTGGGGCCATGTGTGTGTACGAGCTGTATAGAGCATGGCCGCGTGTGAACAAGGTGCACGGAAAAGAGCCGTGTGTGTACAGGGTGTATGGAGCAAAGCCGCATGTGTACAAGGTTTACAGAGTGGAGCTGCGTGTGAACAAGGTGTATGGAGCAGAGCCGCGTGTGAACGAAGTGTATGAAGCAGAACTGCATGTGAATGAGGTGCATGGAGCAGAGCCACATGTGTACAAGTTTTACGGGGTGGAGCCGTGTGTGTACGAGGTTTACGGAGTGTGGCCGCGTGTGAACAAAGTGTATGGAGCAGAGCCACATTTGTACGAGGTTTACGAAGTGGAGCCATGTGTGTACTGAGTGGAGCAGTGTATGTATGAGGCATACAAAGCGGAACCATGTGTATATGAGGTGTGTGGAGTCGTGCGTGTACAAGGTGCATGGTGGGGGACAGTCCCGATTTTGAGACTCTACCCCGCTGTCCCGGCCAGGAGCTTGCTTTTCCCCACAGATGCAGGAGTACACGACGGAGCCCCGAGGAGCACTTTAAAACTCGCATGGGACATTCCACCTGAAGTGACGTGCTGGAAGCTGAATGGAAATGAGGTAATTTCAGGAGGAGATTATGACGGAACCATGATGGCACTTCAGGGAAAGCTTCAGATTCATCACCGTGTCCTCCTTCAACAGTACGGACAGCGGGATTGCCTTGGAATCGGGGATGCCGGCCATGTGAGCGGATCATGATATGTCCTGCATCGGGAAGCTCAGGTGGGCGCTACAATGGGAGCTGGGCTGCTATAGTATCTTTATAGAATCTTTCTCTCTCTGTTCTTTCTTTCCCTCTCTAATCTTTCTTTCTTGCTCTGTTCTTTCTTTCCCTCTCTAATCTTTTTCTCTCTCTGTTCTTTCTTCCTTTCTTTCCCCTTTCTTTCTTTTTCTCTGTTCTTTCTTTCTCTGTTCTTTCTTTCCCCTCTTTCTTTCATTCTTTCCCCTCTTTCTTTCATTCTGTCCCCTCTTTCTTTCATTCTTTCCTCTCTTTCATTCTTTCCCCTCTTTCTTTCTCTCTGTTCTTTCTTCTTTCTCTTTCTGTTTCTTCTTTCTCTTTCTGTTCTTTCTTTCTCTTTCTGTTCTTTCTTTCTCTTTCTGTTCTTTCTCTTTCTGCTCTTTCTCTCTCTGTTCTTTCTTTCCCCTCTTTCTTTCATTCTTTCCCCTCTTTCTTTCTTTCATTCTTTCCCCTCTTTCTTTCTCTCTGTTCTTTCTTCTTTCTCTTTCTGTTCTTTCTTTCTCTTTCTGTTCTTTCTTTCTCTTTCTGTTCTTTCCTTCTCACTCTGTTCTTTCCTTCTCACTCTGTTCTTTCTTTCTCACTCTGTTCTTTCCTTCTCACTCTGTTCTTTCTTTCTCACTCTGTTCTTTCTTTCCCCTCTTTCTTTCCCCTCTTTCTTTCTCTCTACCTCTGTTATTTTTTCTTTCTCTCTCTGTTCTTTCTTTCTTTTTCTCTCTCCCTTTTCTTTCTTTCCCCTCTTTCTTTCTCTCTGTTCTTTTTTTCTGTCCTCTTTCTCTCTCTCTCTGTTATTTCTTTCTCTGTTCTTTCTTTCTCTCTTTCTCTGTTATTTCTTTCTTTTTCTCTCTGTTCTTTCTTTCCTCTTTCTTTCTCTCTGTTCTTTCTTTCTTTCTTTCTTTCCCCTCTTTCTTTCTCTCTATCTCTGTTATTTCTTCTTTCTCTCTCTGTTCTTTCTTTCTTTTTCTCTCTCCCTTTTTTTTCTTTCCCCTCTTTCTTTCTCTCTGTTCTTTTTTTCTGTCCTCTTTCTCTCTCTCTCTGTTATTTCTTTCTCTGTTCTTTCTCTCTTTCTCTGTTATTTCTTTCTTTTTCTCTCTGCTCTTTCTTCCCTCTTTCTTTCTCTCTGTTCTTTCTTTCTTTCCCCTCTTTCGTTCTCTCTCTCTGTTCATTCTTTCCTTCTTTTTTCTCTTTCTGTTCTTTATTTCCTTTTTTCACTCTCTGTTCTTTCTTTCCCCTCTTTCTTTCTCTCTCTCTGTTCTTCCTTTCTCTCTCTGTTCTTTCTTTCTATCTCTCTGTCTCTCCTTTATTTCTTTCTCTCTCTCTTCTTTCTCTCTGTTCTTTCTTTCTTTTCCTCAGTACCAGCCACTGTTCCCATAATGCCAGCCACTGTGCCCTCAGTACCAGTCAGTGTGATCAGCATTGCTAAATGGGTGCTGTTGGGGCATGGATATGGGTGTGACTAATTGTGAAATGGGTGTGGTCGGGGGCTTGGCCTAAAATTGGCCGCACGCCCGACCATGGCTTGCCCCCCCAGTTTTGATCCAGGGTATGCCCATGTCCATACATCTAACTAACATGGAGGTGGGGGCCCAGGTCCAAATTTTTCCAATTGGATTCCATTTATGCTAGTTGATTTACGGTGAATATTGGTTCCCCCCAAAATAAGACATGTATCATCTATTCTATGGAAAGTAAAACCTTAATTTTAAACTGATGATGGCCATTTCATGTGATCATTGATAATATAATAAGTCTTTAGTCCCTTAGCATGAAGTTAGACTTGAGACACATATAACTTAATATAATATATATAACATATAATATACATAATACAGTGTGGTGTATATGTGTGTGTGTGTGTGTATGTATATATATATATATATACAGTGGGGCAAAAAAGTATTTAGTCAGTCAGCAATAGTGCAAGTTCCACCACTTAAAAAGATGAGAGGCGTCTGTAATTTACATCATAGGTAGACCTCAACTATGGGAGACAAACTGAGAAAAAAAAATCCAGAAAATCACATTGTCTGTTTTTTTTTCATTTTATTTGCATATTATGGTGGAAAATAAGTATTTGGTCAGAAACAAAATTTCATCTCAATACTTTGTGATATATCCTTTGTTGGCAATGACAGAGGTCAAACGTTTTCTGTAAGTCTTCACAAGGTTGCCACACACTGTTGTTGATATGTTGGCCCATTCCTCCATGCAGATCTCCTCTAGAGCAGTGATGTTTTTGGCTTTTCGCTTGGCAATACGGACTTTCAACTCCCTCCAAAGGTTTTCTATAGGGTTGAGATCTGGAGACTGGCTAGGCCACTCCAGGACCTTGAAATGCTTCTTACGAAGCCACTCCTTCGTTGCCCTGGCGGTGTGCTTTGGATCATTGTCATGTTGAAAGACCCAGCCACGTTTCATCTTCAATGCCCTTGCTGATGGAAGGAGGTTTGCACTCAAAATCTCACGATACATGGCCGCATTCATTCTTTCATGTACCCGGATCAGTCGTCCTGGCCCCTTTGCAGAGAAACAGCCCCAAAGCATGATGTTTCCACCACCATGCTTTACAGTAGGTATGGTGTTTGATGGATGCAACTCAGTATTCTTTTTCCTCCAAACACGACAAGTTGTGTTTCTACCAAACAGTTCCAGTTTGGTTTCATCAGACCATAGGACATTCTCCCAAAACTCCTCTGGATCATCCAAATGCTCTCTAGCAAACTACAGACGGGCCCGGACATGTACAGGCTTAAGCAGTGGGACACGTCTGGCACTGCAGGATCTGAGTCCATGGTGGCGTAGTGTGTTACTTATGGTAGGCCTTGTTACATTGGTCCCAGCTCTCTGCAGTTCATTCACTAGGTCCTCCCGCGTGGTTCTGGGATTTTTGCTCACCGTTCTTGTGATCATTCTGACCCCACGGGGTGGGATTTTGCGTGGAGCACCAGATCGAGGGAGATTATCAGTGGTCTTGTATGTCTTCCATTTTCTAATTATTTCTCCCACAGTTGATTTCTTCACTCCAAGCTGGTTGGCTATTGCAGATTCAGTCTTCCCAGCCTGGTGCAGGGCTACAATTTTGTTTCTGGTGTCCTTTGACAGCTCTTTGGTCTTCACCATAGTGGATTTTGGAGTCAGACTGTTTGAGGGTGTGCACAGGTGTCTTTTTATACTGATAACAAGTTTAAACAGGTGCCATTACTACAGGTAATGAGTGGAGGAAAGAGGAGACACTTAAAGAAGAAGTTACAGGTCTGTGAGAGCCAGAAATCTTGATTGCTTGTTTCTGACCAAATACTTATTTTCCACCATAATATGCAAATAAAATGAAAAAAAAACAGACAATGTGATTTTCTGGATTTTTTTTTCTCAGTTTGCCTCCCATAGTTGAGGTCTACCTATGATGTAAATTACAGACGCCTCTCATCTTTTTAAGTGGTGGAACTTGCACTATTGCTGACTGACTAAATACTTTTTTGCCCCACTGTATATATATATATATAATATTTTAAAAACTATAAATAATTTTCTTCTAAATTCAGAAACTTTGGAGATGGTAATCCAATGTGCACTACATTGCTTTTATCCTACTTGAATTTGTCTACAGCATTCTTAACATGAAATATTGTGCTAGTTTAAGGTAAAGTATAGGCAGAAAATAAAGCACACTGGATATAAATGGTGAATACTTCAATTTTACTGTGCTATCCAAAGCACAGGATTTCTGTTATCAAAGTACTCCTGCAATTTTTCATCACTGATCTGCAATCCATTAAAGTGCCCTCTAGAGCGCTTATGTATGAGTAATGTATGAGCTGTTCTGCAGAATATGTATGTGCTCAGACCAATTTTCTCTATTCTATCAATAAATCCTATATCTTGTTTTTCTCACATAAGCATTTCAGTATTTTATACCAGATACATTTATAACTAACTGTGGGTATAGAATTTATATAATGAAAAATAGCGCTCTTTACCCTACTGAGCTTTTTATGTACATTGTATCAGGGGCGGACACTGACAGCTTGGGGCCCCTGTGCACGAAATGTGTCTGGGCCCCCCTCCTTTTATGGCGACAAAGCTACATATATATATAGCCACACACACATGTGTATATATATATATTACATAGTCTCCTTTATTATGTATATTGCCGTCCCTTATTATACAGTGCCCCCTCTTGTTATGTACAGTATTGTCCCTTACATATCGGATTATATAGAGCCCTGTTTTTATTACATACCGTCCTGTCTTGTTAGCTGTATAATGCAATGATGGCGGCTGGAGCATGGGAAAGCTTATTTTCTAATGGAGGAGCTGATGGATTGGTCGTCTGGTCACTGGCTCCTCCATCAGCAGTCATTTTATATCTAAAACGAGCAGGGACTATGTAATAAAAGAGGGCGCTGTGAATAACCAAATTAACAAGAATACACTATGTAAGAGACAGCACTGTACATAACAGCAGAGGAAGCTATATAATAAGGGATGGCACCATATATATCTAGAGAGGATGGCACGTAATAAGGGACGGTGTTATACATAATAAAAGAGGAAGCTATTAACTAAGGGTGGTGTTATACAGAATTAGTGAGTACACTATATACTAAGGGACTGTGTTATACATTATAAGTACATACACTATATACTAAGGGACTGTGTTAGAAATAAGATAGAAATAATAAGCGATAATAATGTCTTCCTCCACCTCCCCCTGTTCCTAAGTCCATTATAAGTCCCCCTTTCTCCCATCCCAATCTCCACACCCCTCATTGTCCTCCTCCCCTGCATCTCATTATTGTCCTCTCCCCAGCCCATCATTGCCTTCTCCCCCACCACTGTCATTGCTTTCTCCCCTGCCACCCAATCATTGCCCATTCCACCACCTCCATCATTTTCTCCTCCCCCACCACCCCATCATTGTCTCTTCCCCCACCACTCTCATCATTGCCCATTCCACCACTTCCATCATTTCCTCCTCCACCACCCCTATTATTGCCCTTTCCACCACCACCATCATTGCATTCTCCCCCACCACCCATATAATCCATTGCTTTTTCTACCACCATGCCATGATTGCCTTCTCCCCTACCAACCCATCATTTCCCTCTCCACCACCCCATCATTGCCTCCATCCCCATCACCCCCATCATTGCCTTCTCCTCCACCTACACACACCATTGACCTCTTTGCACATTGTCTCACAGCACTACACATGCACACACACACACCACCACTCATCTCTACACACACACACACACACGTACATACAAAACACACACACACAGTACCTCTCACCTCTTCGCACCACAGGCACTCCGGCAGCATCACTGGTGTCCGCACTTCCTCTCTCTGTCACAGCCTACTGCTGAATGATGTCATCCAGCGGCGCTGCTGTCTGTGTGAAAGGAAGCGCTGGCGCCGGGCAGGAAGCAGGATGGATTCCTTCAGCCCCGCTGCTATTTTTTCTTGTAGTTAGCAGAGATGCAAGGATTCTTGGAACATGAGGGCAACCTGGCCAGGGGCCTCGGGCCCGAAAAAAAAGGCCAGATTGCAATCAATATTAACCACCCTGCAGGCGCCCCCCTCCACCTCTGGGCCCGCCCATGCATTTTATTGTTTTTTTTACAGATTGCAACTAAATATTTGCTTTTATTTATTTTTTTATGTTCTGTATTAATGAATTGTTAATTTTTTGTAAGCTAAAAATAATTTGACAATAATTAAGAAATATATATATATATATATATTTATATATATACAGTGGGGAAAAAAAGTATTTAGTCAGTCAGCAATAGTGCAAGTTCCACCACTTAAAAAGATGAGAGGCGTCTGTAATTTACATCATAGGTGGACCTCAACTATGGGAGACAAACTGAGAAAAAAAAAATCCAGAAAATCACATTGTCTGTTTTTTTTCATTTTATTTGCATATTATGGTGGAAAATAAGTATTTGGTCAGAAACAAGCAATCAAGATTTCTGGCTCTCACAGACCTGTAACTTCTTCTTTAAGAGTCTCCTCTTTCCTCCACTCATTACCTGTAGTAATGGCACCTGTTTAAACTTGTTATCAGTATAAAAAGACACCTGTGCACACCCTCAAACAGTCTGACTCCAAACTCCACTATGGTGAAGACCAAAGAGCTGTCAAAGGACACCAGAAACAAAATTGTAGCCCTGCACCAGGCTGGGAAGACTGAATCTGCAATAGCCAACCAGCTTGGAGTGAAGAAATCAACTGTGGAAGCAATAATTAGAAAATGGAAGACATACAAGACCACTGATAATCTCCCTCGATCTGGTGCTCCACGCAAAATCCCACCCCGTGGGGTCAGAATGATCACAAGAACGGTGAGCAAAAATCCCAGAACCACGCGGGGGGACCTAGTGAATGAACTGCAGAGAGCTGGGACCAATGTAACAAGGCCTACCATAAGTAACACACTACGCCACCATGGACTCAGATCCTGCAGTGCCAGGCGTGTCCCACTGCTTAAGCCTGTACATGTCCGGGCCCGTCTGAAGTTTGCTAGAGAGCATTTGGATGATCCAGAGGAGTTTTGGGAGAATGTCCTATGGTCTGATGAAACCAAACTGGAACTATTTGGTAGAAACACAACTTGTCGTGTTTGGAGGAAAAAGAATACTGAGTTGCATCCATCAAACACCATACCTACTGTAAAGCATGGTGGTGGAAACATCATGCTTTGGGGCTGTTTCTCTGCAAAGGGGCCAGGACGACTGATCCGGGTACATGAAAGAATGAATGGGGCCATGTATCGTGAGATTTGGAGTGCAAACCTCCTTCCATCAGCAAGGGCATTGAAGATGAAATGTGGCTGGGTCTTTCAACATGACAATGATCCAAAGCACACTGCCAGGGCAACGAAGGAGTGGCTTCGTAAGAAGCATTTCAAGGTCCTGGAGTGGCCTAGCCAGTCTCCAGATCTCAACCCTATAGAAAACCTTTGGAGGGAGTTGAAAGTCTGTGTTGCCAAGCGAAAAGCCAAAAACATCACTGCTCTAGAGGAGATCTGCATGGAGGAATGGGCCAACATACCAACAACAGTGTGTGGCAACCTTGTGAAGACTTACAGAAAACGTTTGACATCTGTCATTGCCAACAAAGGATATATCACAAAGTATTGAGATGAAATTTTGTTTCTGACCAAATACTTATTTTCCACCATAATATGCAAATAAAATGAAAAAAAACACAGACAATGTGATTTTCTGGATTTTTTTTTCTCAGTTTGTCTCCCATAGTTGAGGTCTACCTATGATGTAAATTACAGACGCCTCTCATCTTTTTAAGTGGTAGAACTTGCACTATTGCTGACTGACTAAATACTTTTTTTCCCCACTGTATATTATATATATACAGTTTGGTGTTCTCTGCAGGAAGGATGTTATCAGCATGAGCTGAGCCAATTGACATGCCGTATACTGTATTTGTGTGTGGGAAAATATTGAATTTACTGGTTTCTTTACATTTCTGCTCATTGTTGGCTACTGTCTATTGGGTGCAGTCAACCATTGCGAACAGCCTTCCCGATATGCATGTGAATACTGTAATAGCCATCAAAGAAGGAAAGGTGTCCAGCAACAGATCCATTGGTGAATAATTATTTAAAAACACAAATCTTTAATGCATAACATGGTTAAAAGTATGGTATAAAACCATTAGTTTAGAAAAAAAAGGCAAGTAACCCAGGAAACTCATTGCTTTACGTGCTTCACACCGACTGGTTCTTAATCATATTTCAAAGTGTTCCCATACTCAAAGTAGCCCTAAAATAAATAAGGGCATGGAAGGAAATGAAGAGAAGAATGAACCTCTTACCAACCCCTCTCCTTTCCCCAGACACTCCCACATAGGAATGCTCATTATCCTATAGAATAAGTCTGTTGTAAAAAAAAATATGCTTACCTATTCTGCTTTCTAGGAGGTTCCATTTCTCCTTGTGGGGAAACAGATTTACAAATTCGGGCTAGTCCAAAGAAGGAAAGTTGACTACCTACTATATAGTACTATGTTTTGCAAAAACACAGCAAAATCTGTTTTGAACACGTCTTCATTCTCAATTCTCACGAGAACAAGATTTAGCTGCAGAAAAAACATTGCGTGTGAACATAGCCATAGCTAATGTGATTTCAGAAAACTCATGCACATCTTGCTTAGTCTTTCCTTGCAAATCTGAAGCTGTTTTATATCATCATCATATCAATTCTTTCAACATTTTTGCATCTGTTCTAATAAATGAGAAAATAGCTATAAATAATAAATGCAGTATTTTTCATGTCAGGACAAACGTTTTGGATGCAGAAAGCACAATCACGGGATTCCAGTGATGTTGGCGTAACCAGGGAAATCAATCAAATTGAGTGGGTGGAGACGCCCGTGACTGAACAGAAAGTGAAGCACACCCCTATGCCTAAATGAGCTTGTATGATCTAACTATATAAAGTTCTTTTTGGACATCATTACAGTGCCATTTTTAATGAAAAAACAAGTTAGCGATGCAAATAGCCTCACTAACATAGCACTTGGGACAGTTTACATGCTTGACGTGACAGGTTCCCTTTAATCAGCAAACGGAATGAACATTAATGCAATTCTTGCACGTCTTGATTGTGTCAGTATGCATGGATTATTATAGAAATGATTGTGGATATGCAACAGGGCGTTTTAATGCTATTAATAGGACTAAGAAATGATTCTAGCAAAATACACTGTGAATTGGACAGCAAAGCGTGGGTTATCTCCTGGAGGCCAGGGCCCACTGGGCATTATATGGTTACATCATCATCGCAACTTTATAACATGAAATAAGATCTGGCCTGGACACGGCTAGAAGTACTAGACTACAATGAAGAGGTTGGAGATGCAGCGCGCCTACCAATGGAAAGAAAAGGACCAAACGGCCAGAAGGGGGGCATTAGTTAAAAAGATTGCAATGAATGATATTCACCTCCGCAGCAGCCCTGCTGCCCACTAATGGCTCATCTTCTATCAGTTATCATGAGCCACATCTTCAAGACTTAGGGTACTGTTACACTTAGCGATGCACCAGCGATCTCGACAACGATATGGATCGCTGGCACATCGCTAAGTGGTCGCTAGTAAGCTGCCACACAGGCAGATCTCACCAGCGACATAGCAGGGGCCTGGGGTTGTTACTTACCTGTCAGACGCGGCGATCCTGACGTCCTCCCACCCGCATCCACACGTCGCTCGTCGGCGCCACAGGAAGCTCAGCAGGAAGCACCCAACGAGAAATGATCCAGGACGTTCTCGCGCGACCAGCGATGAGCAGCAGGGGAGCCGGTCGGAGGTAAGTATCAGACATAGCAATATCGCTAGCAATATCGCTGTTACGTCACAAAATCGGTGACGTTACAGCGATATTGCTATAACGGGGGCTTTATGTCCGCATCCAGTCCCCTGGAGGTCACTGCGCGTGATAAGGTAATGACAATAACAGTGTAAACTTATGACACACAGTATCTTCCAAGACTTGGATGTATCCATAAGTCCTGGCCTATAGTAAAGAGGCTGGAGCTGCATCACCCCTGATGGTAGAAAGAAGAGGATCAAATGAGCAGCTATAGCAGTGCGGTATTATTTTTTTTCCTGGTCCACGCCCCCAGGAAGAAGGAAAGAAGGAAGAAGCACTCGCGAAACGCGCATCAGGTTTTGGAGGCACAGCGCGCCACTAGACACTGTATTTATGCAGCGGATACAGGCTCAGTCAATATAGATAGGACAGGGGATGCTTATCATCTGCCCTTCCTTAGTTAGACAAGGGATGCAGAGATTGTAGAAGACTATGGTGATTTCTAATGATGGCAAAACCATGTTTCTGACCGATCTGTCACCCTCTGTGTTGTTTTGCATGCACGTTGCACTTTCTCTAAGCAGTGGAATGTTGTTATACGCAGGCTAAACTGCTATCCTAATGTTTGTGTATTTTTATTAGTTAAAAGCAATAGAGCTATTCACTGAATCTTATTGGTATATTTATTGTGCAGACATCACAGAGTGTCTTTATTATTGAACTTACATAGTAATTGACATGTATTAATCATGTGATTGGATTTTTCTATCGGTATTCATGTGCCCCCTCTTTTTCAGCTGGCCTCTTTTTGCATGGTTTGAGGCACCAATTTTTATTATTGTTATATTTTGTTCTATTTTAGCTGGTTAAATAAAATTGATTTGTTTTATAAATTGTTTTGAGAGACATTTCTTGATCCTGATATGGTTGACTGACTGTAAGATCTATATGTTTACTTATATATAAAGCTACAGAACACATCTAGTTTGTAACCCGGGGACTGCCTGTATAATGAAAAATTAGACAACACTCAATCTTTTTTTTTTTGCTAAATGGAAGAAAGCACTTAGTTAATTTATTTTCAACAAACTTGTTGCTGGTTCACTTATTAACATTTACAATTCAACTTACACCCATTAACACAGACATTTATATGCTTTAAGGTTGTAGGATTTACAAAACTGCAGAGAGCAACCTGCAGCGGAACCAGTATATCCACCATAAACAAAGAGGCAATATTCTGCGGCCTCTTGTGTTCTCCACTGGGGCTGCTTTAATGAGAGGACTGGACCTTGCATTGCGATTTATTCATGCTGTAAAGTTATTCATTTCACGAAGGCCCGGGAAGCACCATGTCAGCATAATCCATTCACGCGATGCATATTTACCAAGATTTGAGTCTTTATTGTTCCACTAGGCTAATAAAAATACATGGAAACTGGTAATACCGCTTTCAGGGGGTCCCTGCAGAGAGGACAGGCAGCAAGAAGCTGATTTCAGAGTCCAGTAAAAGAGAAGTTTGAGAATTTTAAGAAAAATACTTGTGTGCTAGGAATTTTAAAATGTAAAATTCATGAAGAGAGGACAAGATAGTGATAGATATATAATAATCTTTATATAGCACAAACTTATTCAGCAGCACTGTATAATTCAGAGGGTACATGTACAGACAAAATCAGAATAAAACATTTATTAATTCAAATTACACAAAAAGGTAAAAGTGGCTTTTTTTTTTTACATTATCCAACCACCATATTTTTATGTATAAAAAAGAACACATGAAGATGCTTGAGCCAGAGCCAGTCTCTCAACCATTATCTGTGTATGTAAAGGTATGAAGCCCTTTTGAGGAATATAGATGATATACAGTGGGGGAAAAGTTTAGTCAGCCACCAATTATGCAAATTCTCCCACTTAAAAAGATGAGAGAGGCCTGTAATTGACATCATAGGTAGACCACAACTATGAGTCAAAATGAGAAAACAAATCCAGAAAATCACCTTGTCTTATTTGGCAAGATTTATTCTGGAAATTATTGTGGAAAATAAGTATTTGGTCACCTAAAAACATGCAAGATTTCTGGCTCTCACAGACCTGTAACTTCTTCTTTAAGAGGCTCCTCTTAAACCAGGGGAAGAGTCTTGAGGAGATCATTTGCATATTCCCAGTGCCTTCTGGGATAAGTGAAGAGTCTCCGCGAGCTCAACGATCACTGGGTTTTGGCGGTTGCAGCTGAAAAGAGGAAATCGGAAAACCAGGGGAAGAGTCTTGAGGAGATCATTTGCATATTCCCAGTGCCTTCTGGGATAAGTGAAGAGTCTCCGCGAGCTCAACGATCACTGGGTTTTGGCGGTTGCAGCTGAAAAGAGGAAATCGGAAAACCAGGGGAAGAGTCTTGAGGAGATCATTTGCATATTCCCAGTGCCTTCTGGGATAAGTGAAGAGTCTCCGCGAGCTCAACGATCACTGGGTTTTGGCGGTTGCAGCTGAAAAGAGGAAATCGGAAAAACCGCGCGCCGATCGGCGCGCGAAATTTGGCTCATCTTTCATCGTTTTTAAGAAATCTCAAGATGGAAGAGGCCAGGAGCCATTTGGTGAGCTGCATTTCTTGCTACATGTTCACAGATTTACCAGTGGAAAAGCCAAACTTCACATGCCACAAATGCAAGCTTGTGTCCCTGTTGGAGGAAAAGTTGCAAAATCTCGAAGAGAGGTTAGCTACGTTGAAGATCATTAAGGAAGGTGAAGAGTTCTTGGACAGAGCAGAATTATCTCTTCATGTTACAGAAAGAGAAGAAATTCGAAGTGCACCTGAAGAAACAGAGGAATGGAGACATGTGACCCAGAGAAGCAGGAGGATCAGGAGGCAGTCAGCACCCATACTGCTCAGAAACCAGTACCAGGCTCTCACGCAGGAAAACGATGAAGAAATACATCAGGATAAGACTTTGCCAACAAACAGCAACCTTGTACGCCTTCAGAGTCCTCCTGGATGGAGAAAGAAAAATGTTGTGAAGAAGAAACGGAGAGTGGTGGTCATGGGGGATTCCCTGCTGAGAGGAACAGAGGCCGCTATCTGCAGACCGGATATAACTACAAGAGAAATGTGCTGTCTTCCAGGTGCAAAAATTAAAGATGTGTCTGACAGGATATCAGGACTCTTCAGACCTACAGATGACTACCCATTCCTGCTACTACATGTGGGGACAAATGACACCGCAAGAAACGACCTGGAAATCATCTGCAGAGACTTTGAAGACTTAGGCAAGAAAGTGAAAGAACTGGGAGCGCAGGTGGTCTTCTCTTCCATCCTCCCAGTGGATGGCCATGGAACAAGGAGGTGGAATAAGATTCTGCAGGTGAACAACTGGCTACGTCGATGGTGCCGTCAGCAACGATTTGGATTTCTGGATCACGGAGTGAACTACTTATACGATGGACTACTTGCTAGAGATGGGGTGCACCTTACGAAGACTGGAAAGCATGTATTTGGAAGTCGCCTTGCTACACTTGTAAGGAGAGCTTTAAACTAGAACAACATGGGAAGGGAAGCAAAAGACCAGAAAAAGCCATACACCTGACAAATGCTATTGAGAACTCTGCTATTAGAAGTGGAAAGGAAGAACAAAGACGAAAGAATCTAATTAATAAAAATATTGGAGAAAGAGAAACCAATCACAAACTAAAATGTTTCTATACTAATGCACAAAGTATGGGCAACAAACAAGGAGAATTGGAACTACTAACACAGGAACAGAAATATGATGCAATTGGAATCACTGAAACTTGGTGGGACAATACACATGATTGGAATACAAGACTAGAAGGATACAACTTATTTGCAAGAAACAGACTTGATAAACGAGGAGGGGGTGTCGCATTGTATGTTCGAAACGCGTATATCTGCACAGAGATTGAAGCTTCAGAGACTGGGAGTTCTGTGGAAACTGTTTGGGTAAGAATACAAGGACAGAACAATGGAAAGGACACCATTGTAGGCATTTACTACAGGCCGCCTGTGCAAGCCGAATATATAGATGAACTCTTTATGCATCAGATGGCCAAGTTCTCCAAAAAATATGACATAGTTGTCATGGGAGATTTCAACTATCCAGACATTTGTTGGGAATCTCTCTCAGGCAAAACTAACAGGTCAAGGAAATTCTTATCCTCTCTTGCTGACAACTTTATCTTCCAAAAGGTAAGGGAGAAAACAAGGGGAACTGCTACCTTGGATCTAATCCTTATAAACAGGGAGGAAATGGTTGAGGAGGTAAAAGTGGCTGGGACCCTAGGAGGTAGCGACCATGCTATTTTAGAATTTTGGATTACTAGAGGTGGAAGACCTGTGAAGACTCAGACGTCAAGGTTAGATTTCAGAAAGGCAGATTTTAAGGGATTCAGAAAGAGAATTGGAGGGATCCAATGGCTGGATATCCTTAAAGACAAAAATGTCCAGGAAGGATGGGAAATCTTGAAAAATGAAATTCTCAAAGCACAGTTGTTAACAATTCCGAAAAGAGGGAAGAATAGGAAGCATTTAAGGAAACCAGGATGGATGAACACAGAACTTAAGCACATGCTAAAAAGGAAGAAAAAAATGTTTATAAAATGGAAAGAGGGAGGCATATCTAAAGAAGAATATAATGCTGTCTGCAGAACCTGCAGGGCACAAATCAGATTATCTAAAGCTGAAAATGAACTGAGGCTTGCAAGAGATGTCAAAAGCAATAATAAAGGGTTTTGGGGATATGTCAAAAGTAAAAGAAAAGTCAAAGATGCTATAGGATTTTTACAGGATGAAAATGATGAAATGGTAAGACAGGATGTTGAGAAGGCTGAACTTTTAAATTCCTATTTTGCATCTGTTTTCTCTCAGAAAGGAAATGCAACATCAACTGTTATTCACTGTCCTATTAAGGGAATAGAAGAATCCAGGATATCTATAAACAGAAAGATAGTGAGGAAACACTTAGCTAACCTAAATGAATTCAAGTCTCCAGGTCCAGATGAATTACACCCCAGAGTACTGAAGGAGATAGCAGAAGAAATTTTTGAACCCCTCTCCATAATCTTTGAAAATTCTTGGAGAACAGGAGAAGTGCCAGAAGACTGGAGAAGAGCAAATGTTGTTCCTATCTTCAAAAAGGGGAAGAAGGTGGACCCAGGCAACTATAGGCCGGTGAGTCTGACTTCTATACCAGGAAAGATCTTTGAACAAATTATTAAACAACATGTATGTCAATACCTGGATAAGAATGAAGTGATTAAACAGAGTCAGCATGGGTTTCTAACTAATAAGTCATGTCAGACTAACTTAATTTCCTTCTATGACGGTATCACTGATTGGGTGGATCAAGGAAATGCTGTAGATATAGTATATCTTGACTTCAGCAAAGCATTTGACAAAGTCTCTCATACAATCCTTATTGAAAAAATGACTAAGTATGGAATGGACAAGGCAACTGTTAGGTGGATTCATAACTGGCTTAGTGATCGGACCCAAAGAGTGGTCGTAAATGGCTGCACATCCAGTTGGAAGAATGTCTCAAGTGGGGTACCACAGGGCTCTGTCCTGGGCCCTGTATTGTTCAACATCTTTATCAACGATTTAGATGAAGGAATTGAGGGTAAACTGATTAAATTTGCTGATGACACAAAGCTAGGAGGGATAGCTAATACTAGAGAAGAGAGAGAGAGGATTCAAAAAGATTTAAATAAACTGGAGAAGTGGGCAGCAACTAACAGAATGGTTTTTAACAGGGAGAAATGCAAAGTACTACATCTGGGCAATAAAAATGAAAAAAGCATATATAGAATGGGAGGAATAGGGCTAAGTGACAGCACATGTGAAAAAGACTTGGGTATACTAATAGATCACAGACTGAATATGAGTCAACAGTGTGATGCAGCAGCAAAAAAGGCAAATGCAATTCTAGGATGTATTAACAGAAGCATACAGTCTAGATCACGTGAAGTCATTATTTCCCTCTACTCCTCTTTGGTCAGACCTCATCTGGAATATTGTGTCCAGTTTTGGGCACCACATTTTAAAAAAGACATCAACAAACTGGAGCAAGTTCAGAAAAGAGCGACCAGAATGGTGACCGGTCTGCAAACCCTGTCTTATGAGGAAAGGTTGCAGGATTTGGGAATGTTTAGTTTGCAAAAGAGAAGACTGAGAGGAGACTTAATAGCTGTCTACAAATATCTAAAGGGCTGTCACATTGTAGAAGGATCAACTTTATTCTCATTTGCACAAGGAAAGACTAGAAGCAATGGGATGAAACTGAATGGGAAGAGACACAGATTAGATATTAGAAAAAACTTTTTGACAGTTAGAGTGATCAATGAGTGGAACAGGCTGCCACGAGAAGTGGTGAGTTCTCCTTCAATGGAAGTCTTCAAACAGAGGCTGGACAGACATCTGACTGGGATGATTTAGCGAATCCTGCTCTGAGCAGGGGGTTGGACCAGATGGCCCAGGAGGTCCCTTCCAACTCTACGATTCTATGATTCTATGATTCTATGATTCTATGATTCTGTCCTCCACTCATTATCTGTAGTAACGGCACCTGTTTGAACTTGATATCAGTATAAAAGACACCTGTCCACAACCTCAAACAGTCACACTCCAAACTCTACTATGGTGAAGACCAAAGCGCTATCGAAGGACACCAGAAACAAAATTGTAGAATAATAAGAAAATACTTTTTTTCCCCACTGTATCGCGATGCACAGGTCCCTAAATATGGAGCAATAATCCTGCATATCCAGAGTAGCCAGTGAATTCAGACAGATAGTTCTTTCAAGTTGAAAACCCTTTCTGGTATATCATAGGTAAATAATGTTTATATATAAACATAGATCATGTTCATCATACATCTCTTTATCAAATATATAATCCTAAAGCCCCCGTTACACATAGCGATATCGCTAGCAATATCGTTGTAACGTCACCGATTTTGTGACGTAGCAGCGATATTGCTAGCGATATCGCTATGTCTGATACTTACCTCCGACCGGCTCCCCTGCTGCTCATCGCTGGTCGCGCGAGAAGGTCCTGGATCATTTCTCGTCGGGCGCTTCCTGCTGGGCTTCCTGTGGCGCCGACGAGTGACGCGTGGACGCGAGCAGGAGGACGTCAGGATCGCCGCGTCTGACAGGTAAGTAGCGACCCCCGACCAGTGAGTTCAGACATTTAAGAAATTTATCTAAAGGGGCTGCCTGGAATATCTGACATACAAAGTGTCTATTGTGGTAGATCGTCTCACTCAGCTGGGCGCGAAGATAGACAAGAAAATGCTGTCTCTTAAAGTTCTTCACTAGTTTATTATCCCCTTAGTGACGGAGCCAATTTTTAAAATTCTGACCAATATCACTTTATGTGGTGGTAACTCTGGAACGCGTCAACAAATCCCATTGATTTTGAGACTGTTATTTCGTGGCACATTATAATTTATGAAATTTGGTAAATTTAGGTTGATATGTTTTTGTGTTTATTCATAAAAAAAATCAGAAACTTGACAAAAGTGTAAAAAAATTGCAATTTTCAAACTTTGAATGATTATCCGTTTAATCCAGATAGTCATACCACACAAAAACATTAATAAATAACATTTCCCACATGTCTGCTTTACATCAGCACCATTTTTAAAATGCTAATTTATTTTGTTAGGCTTTTAGGAGGTTTAAAAATGTAGCAGTAATTTTTCATTTTTTCAAGGAAAGTTACAAAATTTATTTTTTGAGAGACCTACCCAGGTTTGAAGTGACTTTGGGGGTGCTATATATTGGGAAACCCCAAAAAGTGATACCATTTTAAAAACAGCACCCCCTAACATATTGAAAACTGCTGTCAGGTAGTTTATTAACCCTTCAGGTGATTTTCAGGAATTAATGCAAAGTGGTATAGCAGGAATGAAAAAATGTTTGTTTACCACCTAAATGTCGCTAACTTCTAAACCGGTCGCTATAGCCGGGAATCTCTGAGGCCGCTATTGTACTATGAACTGCTATGGAGAACATCAGGACCACACAATCATAATCTCGGTGTGTCAATTAGATTGAAGCGGAAGCCCCCACAATCTTTGAACCATTTTTCCGATGTCACTTTTGACAGCAGCAACTAAGGGGTTAAACAGATATGGACGGTGCCATCACTGATCATTTGTGATACTGCAAGTTGTCAGCTATAGTGGACAGCCGACAGCTGCTGGATTGTCACCTGTATGGGATAATATTCTCTTATATCTCTGGTCAGTAAAAAGAAGTATTGGCTGTCATTAAGGGGTTAAACATGCAGCATAAACCATGGCGAAGTAAAAATAACATGGCACTTTGGGCAAAAACAGGAAAACAAAACAATGTAATAACACAAAGCATTGTATTTGTGGTAGCATGGATCCACCCGCTCAGGGTTAGCAAAACAAACTGTTCAGGGTAGCACAAACAAGGACATTTCTCTACAGTTAGCATCTCCAGACACACTGAAGACTGAATTCCTCAGAAGACCAACTATTTAAATCCCAAACCACACCCTGGGATGCCTCAACTCCCAACGCATTTTTCCCCTCTTATTTTAGGGTTTCATCAGGGGACAGGTTTCCCACCGGTAAGACTGCCCTCGTGGCCTAGGTCGCACTGGGTACTTGATGATTCAGTATTTCCTAAATATAAAGAACCAAGGGTCAATCTGAAGCCAGCTTTATAATGCACTATATGAGCCTCCATGCTGCCCCCCTTTGTCAACATGGTGGCAAATAAATTAAAAAGTACATCAAATAAAATCACTAATTTAAATTAGCGATGAAGTTGAGGGCCTAACAGGAGTTACAGGAAAATTATAGAATAAGCCCTCAGAAACATTGTACTAATAAATGTGAAAGACTATGTACAGATGCTGGAGTCCCTGTTAAAAGATGAGAAAACTTATGATGTCTTAAAAAGTGATTGCACTGATACCTCACAGAACTAAGTACTCTCTTGAAAGATGCATTCAGAGATAAATTAATATAATAACAGTGGAAGAATTAAATGTTATTCTCAATTCACTCTACACGAAGGCTACAATTTATGCGCTGCCTAAAGTGCACAAAAGCATTAAAACTAAGTAGGAGTGGTAGAGCTGATGGTTTGCTCCTCTAAAGGGTTAAATGTATTTTATATGCATGTTATAAAGGGGTAATACTCACTGGGGCTGCAGTCTAGCCTATGCAGGGTTAACTGTAATAGCTGGCCCAGTTTGGGAGGTTGAGTGTTAGTGTCTGGTTCAGGAACTGTCAGACAGTTGAGGGATAGTAGTGTATAGTGTCAGCAGCAGTCTCATGCATTGGGCTGCTGGGGACAATGTGGGCCTGAATGATACTTGGGGAAGTGGATTGCCATAAATGGAAATGCCCTTCCGTGTGATTCAATCTACCAGCCTGGGGGAACCTCGAGATGGACATCAGGGGCCTTGGGCGTACTCAACTTGTAAAGCTACAGGAAAAGACGGACTCGGACTACATAGGACAGAAGGTATTGCAATCCAGGTGCACTGCTAGTGGTGGAGAATTCCCAGTGCTAAAGAAGATAGCAAGAGGGACAGTCCACCTATACCGAGAACCAGGGCTGAAGTTGTGTCTGGTACCTGTGGGAAAGACTTCTCCTATATGCCTGTTTGTAAAGACTGACAACTGTCTAGTAAAAGTTTGATTGTTTTTATATAACCTGTGTCCCCTGAATTGATTGCTGTCAAGGTTCCAGATGAGGAAAAACTGGAGCCAATGGAGGCCTGCAGGCCAGAAATAAGTGTGATGCACCCCACACACAGCAGCACATCGGGACGGGGACATGTATTGTCTGTAGAGTGCCAGAGTAAGTGGGAACAGCAACTCACCCATGACTACCTTGTTTGGACTCTTTACACCTATATCAGGCAGACCCTTTATATCTGGTAATGACTTTCACTGAGGGGGCTAGCTGCTATTTGAATGAGTTACTAACCACTTTTGTTCATTCTTTGTCATCTATTGTCAGGTACACTATAGATATGGTCCAAAAACTTTGTGACATTATTGTGTCAAACACAACTATTCTGACCAGCCTTGACGTAGAAGCCTTATATAGCAACTTCAGGCATGATAAAAGTGTCACGACAATTTTTACTCACTAGAGGAAGATAATTTAAACCACCTAGTGAGTTTATACTCACACTATTATGTTTTGTATTGACACACAATTATTTTACCTTTAAAACTACCTTTGCTCTTGAGATAAGGGGTACCGCTATGGGACTGACTTCTTGTGCACCGACTTCTGCAAATCTATTTTTAGGGTGTGGGATGATAATTGTTTTCAATAGGTATTTCATTTTTCACATTAGTCACATTTTATTTTGGGGAAGGTACATAGATGATGTACTAATTTTATGGGATGGTGACACCAATTTATTTCTTGACTTTGTATCAATCCTCAATAATAATGACAGTGATGTACTTTACACACAAAGTTGGCAACAAATATATTATTTTGGACCTGATGATTTTTATTGATGTAGATGGCAACATTCATACGAATATCTATCCTAAACCCTCTGCCACTATTAATTTACTCCACTATAATAGCTGGAATTCTCCAGCTATAAATGTGTGAATTCTAATGGGGCAAGGTATCAGGTCATGATGCAACTGTTCTGATGATAAAATCTTATACCTTGACCACATAGTCATTTTGCCCCTACCAAGGGAAGAATGAACGAAAAAAAAATGGTTAGAAGGATTACAGGATGGCTGGCTCTAACCTATGTGGATCATGTAGCCTTCGCAAATTTTTTCCCAAAATGAAAGAATTTACTAATCTCCTGGATAATAGAAGGATCTTCATGAGGGATCAGATAAATTGTAAGGCTGGAGTAAACTAGTTTAACTTTTAAGGATGGTTTATATATCTAAGGAAATATTTACCTGCATATTTTCCTACTCATGAAAGGTTTTGATAAGGAATATATGACACAATTTTGAGACATTACCTATTTAAGTATGCTTATTTCCATAATTTAACCACCCACAGGCCAGCCCTGAAGCACAAACAGTCTGTCTCATTCTCTCTGTCTCTATGATGAGGAATATGTTTGTGCTTCGGGGAGGCCTGTGGACAGGTCTTTCTTTGGTTTCTCTGGCTTAGAACAAACATGAAGAAAAGACTCTGTCTGCAGTCCCGCCCCGGAGCACGGGCATCTCATTAACTGAAAAATTGTAACACTGATTACACAAGAACTAGAAGACAGGTTTCTTAACCTCAGGTATCATTTTAATCAGTTTAATACTGTCAACCTGACATTGTCTATAGTTTACTTAGCAAAATCCTGCTGACAGGTTTGCTTTAATGAACAAGTTGCCCACTTTATGTATGCCCCCCGCCAGAGCAAGGCATACTTTTCTTTGATTAGATCCAAACCTTTTCTCCCAGACATATCTCTCTTGAGCCAAATGCCTACAAATTTAAAGAGCTAAGAGGATCTAGCACTACTTTCAAGCAGCCTTAATGCTGATGCAGATGCCCATGATACTTGGTCCCTGTACAGAATGCAATGCACAGACTGTCTGCAGGTTTCCAGGCACAGACTTGCCAGCCTCATATATGTCTATGACGTTGTCACGTTTGAGACGGATGAGCCATGTCTGCATAAGCCCTTAGACTGATGGGAGGAATAATCAGTCAAATATGAAGGCAATCGGCAGTTTCACATGTATGCTATGAAAAAGCAGGTGCAAACTGCTGTGGCTACATAATCATATGAAAAAGTGCAGTTGCATGCTGTGTGCACCAAAGTATATGCAATCATTAATCTGCAACTTTGTAGAATTACACTTGGAAGCTGGGTTGCCTTACTTTGAGGTTAGAATTTGACTTACAGTGGCTCGTAAAAATTTGGGCACCCCTGGTCAAAATTTCTGCTAGTGTGAACAGTTAAGCAAGTTGAAGATGAAATGATCACTAAAAGGCCTAAAGTTAGACACATTTCTTTTTTATTTTACACAAAAAAAAATATATATATATTTTCATCTTTTACATTTTAAAAATTACAAAAAGGAAAATGGACCAATGCAAACGTTTGGGCACCCTTGGAGATTTCTGTGCTCTCATAACTTTGACCAAGGTTTCAGACCTTAATTAGGCTACTGAGTTATGGCTTGTTCACTATCATCATTAGGAAAAGCTAGGTGATGCAAATTTCCCAGCTTTATAAAAACCCCAGATTCCTCTAACCTTGTGCCAAAAACAGCAGCCACATGGGTTCTTCGAAGCAGCCAACATAAAAAGAATTGTGTAGTATGAATACAACAATCTCTAGTTTACTAGAGTTCACTCATGACTTCTAGTTATAGGATGACCTTCATTCATTACTACTTGACCCAAGCTAGAGTAACTATATCATTCAAGAAAAAAAAACAAAACAACGCATTATTTTGCTGTTAAATAGCCAGTGCTTTATTTAAAACCACATAACCATGACAATCACAATAAGAGTCAGGTCAAATGCTAGGTAAGTATATTCTGTGATGCACGTATATCATGAGTTTCTGTAGCTACCTGACATATAGCCACCGGCAGACAGCAATCCAGGTGTGCCACACTCTGACTTGCCACATTAGCAAAGCAAGTCCTCTTCAATAACCAAACCAGAGATTCTTATTGCCATTGATGTCGTTACAATTATTATATCCTTGAGGCTGGTTCCCAAAGCTCAGCTTGTTTTCCTCAATTTTTTTACAGCTTCTAGTTATAAAAATTAGTCTACTATAACTTGCTTCCCATTTCCACCTGACTCCCCAACCACAGCATCATAGCTGTGACAATAGACAAAGTTTATTTTTCCCTTAAAGCGAACCTGACAGCAGGATTTTGCTCAGTAAACTACAGACATTGTCATGTTGATGCTGTTATACTGATTAAAATGATAACTGAGGTGAAGAAAACCATCTTGTAGACCTTGTGTAATCAGTGTTGATGAGGAACATGCTTGTGCTTCAGGCCCGCCTGTTGGCAGGTCTTTCCTTGGTTTCTCTGGCTTAGAGCAGGAAAATAAGACTGCCTACAGTTCCGTCTTGGAGAACGGGTATATCATTAACTGAAAACTTCTAACACTGACTACACAAGAACTACAAGACAAGACAGATTTCTACGGATTACAAGATGGATTGATTCACCCCAGGTATCATTTTAATCAGTTTAACAGTGCCTGACGTTTACTGAGCAAAATCCTGCTGACAAGTTTGCTTTAACGCTCATTTTGATTTTAATTTTTTTTGTTGATTGATTAGAACAATACTTTTCAAAAATAAATCAGGCAAACAGCTATAAGATCCACTAAGTCTCCAACTCATGAAGAATCAAAATACAATGCTCAGGAGAGGAAATTTCCCCTGTGGAGGAAACCTCTTGGGAACCATGGCTAAAGGACTGTCCTTTCTTTGGATTTAGAAGGTTAATGAAAATTTTCAAATTAACATGTTTTCAAAATGACATGATAGCATATGTACAAAAAAGATTACAGATAAAGCATGCAATGATACATAATCAACTTAAACGGAGAAACAATGATACATAAATCAACTTAAACGGAGTAAGTACGTTCCTGACTTCTAATTAATCCCCTCCTGTGTGTGCAAGCAGTGTCCCTGCTGCTCCTCCCTCCTGATCACACCTGGGCCTGTTTGATGTGCATTTGAGCTGTTATAACTTCCTAGAGATTGGTCTGCCTAGACCCTGGTTTGCCATTGCAAGGATGCCATTATAAGGATAACAAATGAAATATGCCAGAAATGAGCCAGAAGTGACCAGAAGGTACGCCAAAACTCTGTTTAAATATACCAAATTTCTTTCTGTCTGCTCCACACTTACTCTTACCATGCTGAAATATGCTCTAATGGTTTTGCCTCCATTACTCCTGACTCTCCTTCGCTATCCACAGACCCCAGCACCCTCTAACCAAGTAATAATCTCTCCTTCCATCTTGCCCCCCATCTGACCTCCTCCGCTGACCTGCTCCTCAACTTCAGATCGCTCCTAATAACACACAAAACACGTCTCCCACTCTCCTCCCACTTGCTCTGCCTCTCCTCCCTGCTGGTGACATATCTCCCAATCCTGGACCCCCACAGCTCATACCTCCCATTACTACCCCCTTCTATCACTCCCAATCCAAAAAAACGCCCAAAATCTTTCCAATCTCAAATCCATGCCTTTGACGCCCACCACCCTGCTCCCTCTCTGTGTATCACTCTGGAATGCCCGCTCTGTCTGCAATAAACTCCATGCGATTCACGACCTCTTTACCTCTCGCAATTTTTTCTTCCTTGGCCTCACTGAAACATGGCTGACATCCTCTGACACCGCCTCCCCTGCTGCGCTATGCTATGGCGGCCTCCACTTCACGCACATGCCTCACCCTGGCAACAGACATGGAGGAGGAGTGGGCCTTCTCCTTTCTTCCAACTGCACCTTCAACCCAATCCCACCTCTTCCCTCCCTTGTCCTCCCTTCTTTTGAAGTTCACTCTGTCAGCATCTACTCTCCCTCCAACCTTCAAGTGACTGTCATATACCGACTCCCAGGCCCCACCACTCCCTTTATTGACCAATTCTCCACCTGGCTCCTTCACTTTCTCTCTGCTGACATACCCACCATCATCATGGGTGACTTCAACATCCCCATTGACACCCACCAGTCAGCAGCTTCCAAACTCCTTACTTCTTCCTTTGGACTTACTCAGTGGTCCTCCTCAGCCACCCACACAGACGGACACACATTGGACCTGGTCTTGACCCATCTCTGCTCCCTATCTAACTTCACAACCATCCCTCTCCCTCTATCTGACCACCATCTACTCACTTTCTCATCCCTGTCCTCCTCACCTATCACCCATGTCCAGCAACATGTGCACCCCCGCAGAAACCTTGCACATCTAGACACTCACACACTCTCTGACTCTATCCTACCACTGTCCTCCATATCCTCACTCCATGACACAGACACTGCCACTAGTTTCTACAATGTCACTATTGCATCAGCCATCAACTCTGTCGCCCCTGTCATGCATAACAGAGTGCGATGAATCAATAGACAACCCTGGCATAATAACACCACTAAAAAGCTTCGGCAAGCATCCAGAATTACTGAACGGTGCTGGAAGAAACCGCATTCCCAAGACGACTTCACTGCACTCAAATAAGCAACACTTGAATTCAAATCAGCTCTCACCTCTGCTAAACAGGCCTACTTTACATCCCTTGTATCTTCCTTATCCCACAACCCCAAACAGTTGTTCAATACTTTTAACTCCCTCCTCCGCCCACCTTTGCCCCCTCCAACTTCCCTAATCTCTGCCGAGGACTTCGCCATGCACTTCAAAAACAAGATAGACCAAACATGGCAAGTCTTTATTGTTCAACCACCACAACCCCTTTGCATACCAGATCAATGCCCAAACCCCATCACCTCCTTATCCAACATCACTGAAGGGGAGCTTGCTCATCTTCCCTCCAAATCACACCTCACCACTTGTGCACTTGACCCCATCCCATCCCACCTCCTCCCCAACCTCCCCACCACTCTTATCCCATCTCTAACCCACCTCTTCAACCTATCACTAACTTCCGGTACCTTCCCTTCTGCTTTCAAACATGCTACAATCATGCCTTTACTCAAAAAGCCAACCCTCGACCCATCCGCTATGTCCAGCTATCGCCCAATATCGCTGCTCCCATTCACTTCCAAACTCCTGGAGCAGCACATCCTGTTATGAGCTCATTTTCTCCTTCACCTTTGATGTCCGATGAACTCCCTCTGCTGGTGAAAGGAGGTAGTGAAATTGATTTGGATGGGAAAAACCTGTCATCTGAACAGGTGGAGTGTGATTGGACATCATTGTTTGCTCAGCCTGTCTTTCTGTCTGTGTTTGTGTTTTCATCTGTTTTCATCGTCAATACATGTTGGGGGCTGTCTATTGCTTTGGGGTCTGCTCTGGGGCAGTTTAGATTTCCCCTTTCTTTCTTCAGGTTTATTTAGTTCTCCGGCTGTGAACGAGGTGTCTAGGACCACCGTAGGAACACCCCACGGCTACTGTTAGTTGTTGTGAATAGGATCAGGGGTCTGCAATCCGCTAGCTACCAACCTCTCTGGTTTTCTGGACTTAGCTTGTATTTTTGTTTTTTCCTCCTCCGGTGACTCATTCATAACACATCCACACTGAACTTTCCTCCCATCTGTCATCTAACCTGCTCTTTGACAATCTACAATCTGGTTTCCACCCCCATCACTCAACTGAGACAGCCCTGACCAAAATTATTAACGACCTACTTACAGCCAAAGCGAACGGACAATACTCTATACTCCTCATTCTAGATTAGTCCTCTGCCTTCGACACAGTTGACCATTGCTTCCTACTACAGATCCTCTCTTCCTTTGGCATCAAAGACCTTGCCCCATCCTGGATCTCCTCATACCTCTCCAACTGCACATTCAGTGTCTCCCACTCTCACACTACCTCCTCATCCCACCCTCTCTCTGTTGGAGTCCCCCAAGGCTCTGTTATAGGACCCCTACTCTTCTCAATCTATACACTTTGCCTGGGGCAACTCATAAAGTCCCACGGATTCCAGTACCACCTTTATGCCAATGATACTCAGATCTACCTCTCTGGCCCAGACGTCACCTCTCTGCTGTCCAAAATCCCTGAGTGTCTGTCAGCCATACCCTACTTCTCCTCCCGCTTCCTCAAACTGAATGTGGACAAATCTGAACTGATCATCTTTCCCCCATTTCACAGATCTTCCTTACCTGACCTATCTATAACAATAGATGACATCATGCTTTCCCCCGTACCAGAGGTCCGCTGCCTCGGAGTAACCCTTGACTCTGCCCTGTCCTTCAAACCGCACATCCAAGCTCTCTCCACTTCCTGTCGCCTCCAGCTCAAAAATATTTCCAGAATCCGTCCCTTCATCAACCCTCACTCTACTAAAATGATTGTGCATGCCTTCATCACCTCCCGTCTCGACTACTGCAACATCCTTTTCTGTGGCCTCCCTGCTAACACCCTCGCACCTCTCCAGTCCATCCTTAACTCTGCTGCCCAACTAATTCATCTCTCTCCTCGCTACTCCTCCGCTTCTGTCCTCTGCAAATCTCTTCACTGGCTCCCACTCCCTCAGCGTATCCAATTCAAATTACTAATACTGACCTACAAGGCCATCTATAACCTGTCTCCTCCATACATCTCTGAATTAATCTCCCGATATCTTCCCTCACGTAATCTCCGATTCTCCCAAGACCTCCTTCTCTCCTCCACACTTATTCGCTCCTCGCCCAACCGCCTCCAAGACTTCTCCTGAATAGCCCCATCCTCTGGAATTCTTTGCCTCAACATGTCTGACTATCAACCACACTCGGATCCTTCAGACGGAACCTGAAAACCCATCTCTTCAGGAAAGCTACAGCCTGCAATGATCCCCGCTGCCCCCTCACCACTACTGGAGCCACCGCCTCACCATCACTGGAGTTGCTGTAACCCCCCAACCTACTGTCTCCTTCCCCACCATCCTGTAGAATGTAAGCCCAAAAGGGCAGGTTCCTCTCTCCCCTCTATATCAGTCTGTAATTGTTAGTTTGTTTACTGTAAGTGATATCTGTAATTTGTATGTAACCCCTTTTCATGTACAGCACCATGGAATCAATGACGATATATAAATAAATATTAATAATAATAAGTTAATTATCAAATAAACAACTGCATAGTGAAACCAATAAGAGTCAGAACGAATTGCTGCTGCAAATTGTTCTACTGAGAGAAAGTGGAAAAGACAGTGAGATAGGAAGTTATATCTCTTTATAAAACTCATCTTCTCAACACCAATTTCTAAAAGGGAATCCCTTAGCTTAATTCCATCAACATACAGTACCTTTCAAATATTTGGACACACTTGTACGTACGGTGATTTTTCTTGTACTCATTGTAATGTGCACAATATAGATTCAGAATTTGTGCAGCAAAACCACAGAAGTGAAACACGGAGTAAACAACAAATGTGAAACAAACTAGAATATGTGTTAAATTACACAGTCTTCAATTTTACACCTGCTTGGCATTCTCTCAAGCTTAATCAGATAATCCTCTATAATGGCTTTCCAACAGTCTTGAAGGAGTTCTCAGACACTTTGAGCATTTGCTGGCTGCTTTGCCTTCACTCTGTAGGCTAACTCATCACAAACCATGTCAATAGATTTGAGGTTGAGTGAGTGTGGGAGGAACGGCCCCCGTCGAGTGTCTGGGCCGGAACCAGAGGAGCCGTCATCTGGGTTCCGGGGGAAACTGTTCCCGGGGGACAGGATTCAAGGACGGACCGTTGTGACTGACAGGTGGGCTGGAGGAGGGACTGGTATAAAGGAGGCGGGGAATTCCCCAGACGATGAGTCAGCAGACTGGGACAGACACAGCAGGAGAGCGTGGGAGCGACTGCCAGCTAGAGCGACTCACCAGCGCCAGGGAGGACGCTGACTGAGGACTCCAGAGGGACAGTATCCAGAGAGCTGTCCGAGACTTGTTGCCCCTCTCCAGACCACGGCTACTGCGGCCCCAGCACGCACGCTGTTGCCCCCCTCTGCCCGTGACTGCGGCCTACCCACGGTCGCCCGCGGCCGCCTCCCCTGAGCTCGTGACCGCAGCCTGTTCCCTGCCACCCGCGGTTGCCCGGCTTTCACCAGTGGCCGCAGCCAGCACCGTGCCGTCGGCGGCCATGGCTGTCCCGCTCCGGTCCGCAGCAGGAACCGGGCCTCTCTTGATCGCGGACTCCCCGTCGCAGCTGTTAGCTGCGCAGGTGGCCTGTCACTCGCCACTATACATCACTGCCGCCTGCCCAGGTCCAGGCGTTGCGGCCCATCCGTCCAAGGACTCCGCCGGGGCCTGTGGGGCTCCAGTGTCCTCAGCGCGCCAGAGAGCGTGAAGAGTGCGTCAACACCTCAGCAACTGGGCCCAGCAACTATTTCGCCGAAAAACCACCAGCCCGAACGGCGAGGGACATCTGGATGGCTAAGTAGACTCTAGACTTAAGGACCCGTAGTCGGCCAAACCGCGGCCCTATAGTGACCGGTCGTTGCCGGGAGTAGTCGTGTGCTGCGTTACTGTGTTTGCTTGTTTAGAGCCCCTGTGTGGGCAACCTGTGTTACCCCTGTTTCGGTGATCAGGCCATGACTGAGGAAAGTCCCCTCAAGTCCCATAAACGTATTCTTAAAAAGCACCGTAGTTGTCTCATGACTCGACACTGCATCCTGCGTACCTGCGAGTACCACATGAGTGTGGAAGCTATGTCATCTGATGCATCACTCCATACTTCTCCTTCTTGGTCAATACAAAGCTGACTAATGATGGGCAAGCATGTCCAGCACTGCACAAAACTCGTTTGAACATCAGGATGATTGGGCTCGCTCGTTACTCTGCCAAGTACCGTGTGGTATGTGGTATGTTCAGACCATATCCCTTCATGGTCAGGCACAGCCATTTCACAGCCCATAGCAGGGGCACATTTATAAGATTATCTCAGCACAGGAACATTTTATTTAAACACATCCAATTGTGGAAATGTTTATTATTCCAAGGTATATTGAATAAAAAGGACTTTTGCTCGTGGGAAAACCCCTTTAACTATAGGCCTTTTAGAGATCATTTCATCTTCAACTTGCTTAAAACTGTTTATAATAACAGTAATTTTTGACTGGGGTGCCCATACTTTTCCATGCCACTGTATATGCCTGCAAACCTTCCGGTACTAATAGGGAAAAGAAAATATGCATCCATGAAAAGAAAAGGACTTTTGTTTTTCGGTTGCAGCAGCAGTAGACCTTTAGATAGACTGGAAGTCATTCAACCCTGCCTATATGCCTGTAATCCCAAACCATCCCTTCTAGATTAACTCTCTCTATACTGAATGCAGGTAACAGCAGGATCACTGGTGGACACAGACAGAAAAGGGCCCCTTTGCAAAAACAATAATGGGCCATTTGGAGCCCAAGAGCTCCTAAAAATGCAAAGTTGCACCATTTTTGGAGGTAGAAATGGGCTCCCTTACCTCTTGGGCTCTTTTGCGGCCATACAGATTTCACCAATGATACTTCCGCTCCTAGGTGGTGTTAAAGCGTATAGAAGAAAAGCTGCATTTATCAAATGGATGAAGGGCCCAAAATAAATATGTGGCGCCCCAGGTTGGGTTGGAGAAGTTTTCCCCAAATGGTTCAGGACTTTCTTTTCACAAACGTCTCCCAGGAGATAAATGAAGTCTATTTGAAGCCTCTGGGCAACCTCATGCCCTGAGGCGGCACAGGAGGAAATGTAATCCACCTTAGCTGGAATGTTATTAAAAGAATTCACATCTGCCAATGCTGGCAGCAGAGGTCATAGTTTCTGGGGCAACCAAGGAGGAGAGAGACACCAGGTCCAACAGAAGCAGGGGAAGACTATCAAAAGTATGGGACAGTTTAATTAGACCCTCCCAGTGCCGAGACTCTGATGCGTGACAAGGAGGGAAAAGTTTTGGAAGATGATGAAGGAAAATCTAAGTGATCCTTCCAATGTTTTCCGTGATTCCTCTATGCTGTACAACTATTTACAAAATTTCATAAATTTAATACAAGTGATTTCTTTTTATTCCTGACTGAGATGTGAAACTGCTGCATTTTTAAAATAATCAGCATGTTAATTCTTTTAGCATTTTTGCAGCATTTATTCACCATTAAAAGTAAAATGCTACATGTGAGCATAGCCGAAGGGGTAGAGAAGGTTTTTTTTAAACTTTTTAATTTTGCCTTTTATACTAGTCACTATGCAGGAAAAAATGTTTCCTAACATTTTTTCCTGTAAAATCCAATTTATCTTTGATTCTGTATGTTTTATTGTCAGTCCTTAAAAGTGTTGTAATACGCTGACATTGTTCCCAGCAATAACCTGGGAGTAAGAGATGCATCCGGGGGTCTTTTCCAATTAATCGATTTTCCTGCCCTCCCTTCCCACCTGTTAGGGTCTGCCGGAAGAATGCTCGAATTTCCCATAGACTTTCATTATACTCGTTGCTCGAATCGAGCCCATCCGAGTATCCAACCTGATCGATTTGAGTATCGACTATCAAGCATCCGAGCATTTTAGTTCTTGCTCATCACTAATGCTAACTAACAAAATTAGGGAAGTAGGAATTAAAGATTTGGTCATTTCAGACCACACACTGCTCTTACTGATGGTCACTTTATAGACTTTTTGAAGGGATGGTGTTTGGAATATCAAGTAAAGAATGCCATTCCTAAAAACTATCCACATTTATATTGGGATACCGCTAAAGTGGTATTGAGAGGAAGAATAACTTCTTACTTAGCCACTAAAGGATCTAAGACATTTACAGAATATAGATAGGCAGTGGAGAGGGTGAGAAAAGCTTTCAGTGAATACATTATGGATCCCTCACCACAACATAGGAATTTTGGAAAAGTCAGATTTTGACCTATAGTTGATAAACTAGAAAGGTCAAAAGGAAATAAAAAAATAATATTTTTGATTCGGACATGAGGGGGATCTTTGTTATCCAATCTGGCAAAATGTGTGCACACACCATTCATTAATTAGAATTTTTGGGCATAGAGAGGAAAAATTACAAAAAGACCTGAAAAAGATAAACATAGTTTTAGCTGATTACTACAAAAAATACATATTGTGAAGGACTCCGTAAGGATTTAGAGAAAGGGAAGTTCATTGTTGTTTCAAGAGCTCCCATCTTTAACAGAAAGCTATTAAATGACATTAAAGGTCATCAAAGTAATAAAAATACTGGCTAATAGAGTAGCAGCTGGTCCAGAAGGTTTAGGCGTTTTATAAGAGCATGTTGATAGAACTTTCACCAACATTAGTAGAAGTATGTAATGGGATGCTAAGGGAGAAAATATTCCTTACATCAGAAGAAATGGCATAAATAAATATTTTACATAACCTGGGAAGGGATCCTTCTTCTGGGAAGAGATGGCTTCTTACAGACCAATCTTATTAATAAACCAATGTATCAAAATGTTTAAAATTGTAGCTAATTGTTTTGCTGATCTAATGGCTAAATTAATGACATAGCATTAAATAAGTTTGTAAAGGGCTGCTTGGCAGGAACAAATATAAGGACGGTACTGGCGGTACAAGACAGTGTATCGAGAGGGAGCTTTCTAAATAAACAACTGTTGTGGGCAAATCAGACCCTTATCCAAAGACAGCAAAATACTAAGGAATGGAGACAAAAAGACATATGGACAGTGAGAGACTTATTGGAAATGAAAATGATCTCAATATTGATGTAGTATGAACTTACTGTAATGTATGAGATGCCCATGAATCAATATTTGCAATATATTCAGTGTGCAAACTATTGTAAATCTTTAGTGAAAGATGTAGGTAAAGTAGAAAAACCAAGGGGAGTTTGTTGAGCTAATAGGGCCACACAAGGTTTTCGCTCATACACCAAACAGACTTTATTACCCAAGAGCAAAAAAAAAAAATAGCTTTAAAGAAGCTCTCCTCCCATTAAATATTTTTATCCTTTTAATAAATTGCAATCATCATATTATATAGCAGTGTGTACATACAATTGCTCTTTTCTACACAGCTAATTCTTTCCTTTTCCATTAGGTCTGTGACATCAGGTGATTAAAATCTGACTAGCTGAATCCTGCTAAAGTGTATGTAGAAACAGGAAATCCATTTTCCCTGTATGACACATAGGTCGTTGCAAACATTATTGGCAGGGGGGACGAGAGAGAAGATTTGTCAGGACTAGAAGAGGGGAATGATATCTGCAAGTAAAAGAGACTTCCTGCTTCTACATAGAACAGATATAAGAGAAGAATTAGCAGGGTAGAAATGCAAAATGAGCAATTGTACAGTTGAAACCAGAAGTTTACATACACTATATAAAAAGACACATAATGCATGTTTTTCTCAATATTTGACATGACATCAGAATAAACCTTTCATGTTTTAGGTAAATTAAGATTACCATAATTATTAATTTCTGCCAAGTACCAGAATAATGAAAGAGAGAATGTTTTAAGGCATTTTTATTACTTACTGCAAAGTCAAAAGTTGATATACACTTAAGAATACAATGCCTTTAAACAATTCTGGGCTGCCCATATGATGATGTCATGTGTTTGGAAGCTTCTGTTTTTTTTTGGCAACATCTGCATTAATTGGAGACACACCTGTGGATGTATTTTAATGCACACCTGAAACTGCTTTTTTTGTGTAGCAACATGGAAAAGTCTCAAGAAATCAGTCAAGTTATCAGGAAGAGAATTGTAGACTTGCACAAGTCTGGCTCATCCTTGGGTACAATTTTAAGATACCTGAAGGTGACTTATTCATCTGTACAACCAATTATATGCAAGTGCAAACAAGAAGTGAATATTCATCCATCTTACCGCTCAGGAAAGAGACGGGTTCTGTGTCCCAGAGGTGAACGTGTTTTGGTCCAACATGTGCATCTCAACCCAAGGACACAAGCAAAAGACCTTGTGAAGATGATGGCAGAAGCTGGTAAGATTGTGTCAATATCCACAGTGAAACGAGTACAGTATCAACATGTGCTGAAAAGCTACTCTGCCAGGAGGAAGCCATTACTCCAAAAGAAACATAAAAAGCCAGATTAATGTTTGCAAATGTACATATGAACAACGACCTTAATTTTTGGAGACATGTCCTGTGGTCTGATGACACTAACATTGAACTTTTTGGGCATAATGACCATCATTACGCTTAGTGGAAAAAGGGAGAAGCTTGGAAGCCTAAGAACACCATCCTAACTGAAACATGGGGGTGACAGCATCATGTTGTGGAGTTGTTCTGCTGCAGGAGGGACTGGTGCACTTCACAAAATAGATGGCATCATGAGAAAAGATGATTATATGACTATACTAAAGCAACATCTTAAGATATCAGCCAGTAGGTTAATGCTTCGGCAGAAATAGGTTTTCCAAATGGATAATGAACCGAAGCATACTGCCAAAGTGGTAACAAAGTGGCTTAAGGATAAAAAAGTCAATGTTTTGGAGTGGCCATCACAAAGCTCTGATCTCAATTCTATTGAAAATTTGTGGGCAAAACTGAAAAGGCAGGTGTGAGCAAGGCGACCTACAAACCTGGATCAGTTACACCAGTTTTGTCAGGAGGAATGGGCTCAAATTCCGACCAACTATTGTGAGAAGCTTGTGGAAGGATATCCCAAATGTTTCACCCAAGTCATTCAGTATAAGGTCAGTGGTACCAAATACTAATGAAATGTATGCAAACTTTTGACTTTACAGTAAGTAATAAAAATGCCTTAAAACATTCTCTCTCTCATTATTCTGGCATTTGACAAATATAAATATATATGGTAATCCTAATTGACCTACAACAGGAAATGATTATTCTGATTTAATGTCAGATATTGAGAAAAAATGCATATTTGTCTATTTATATAGTGTATGTAAACTTCTGATTTTAACTGTATCTTTATATGCCACAACAGTCCAATATAAATTACAGTGGTTTGCAGAAAGCTAATTCACAGTGGGGAGCTCTCAGAAACACTGTGAATTCTTCATATGTGAGGTCCAAGACATCTGAAAATATATTTTGGTGGTAAAAAAAAATTGAATGTTAAATTGTACCTGAATGCAAAGACAGATGCCAAGAAGATTCACAGATACATGTGTTGCCGAGTCACCATACCCTGGGCAGATGCTGCTAAGGGAACACATAGAAGAGGTACAATTAAATGCATTATCACTCACCCATAAAGTAATAAAGTTGCCTTTATGCTTTGGTGAAAATATTAATTCTTTGTGCTAATTCTGTGGTCTTGAAACAAGGCCAAATTTCAGTATATAAATATTTAGTGCTACTATTTTTCTCCAGCCAGGAGTTCACATTTCAGAATCCAACTTGTTTGTGCTAATATAGTGTGCTACAGAAAGCAGGTTACATTTTAGTATATTAATTCCTTTTGTGTGGTCCAGCCAGCAAGCCATATTTTAGCATGGGACAGGGCTCCGAACAGTGTTTTTAGCTTAAACAATAATCAGTAACAGGTGGATGAGTCACCAGTGTAGGCCAGGTGGTCTGAGAGCCCTGACAAAATTGAGGCAAGACACATGAAGGAGACCTAACTTGAAGTCCAAACATTTAAAAAAATTAGAGGCAGACACCACAAAAGAAGCATCATTTTTTTAAATGTATTTATTGTACTCACTTATATACTGTAGCTCCAATAATTACACACAGTGCTGTACAGACAATTTCACCTGAGTAGAAATAGCATAAAGGAGCTCTGACACCCTCTCTGCTACAGGCAACCAGCCAGATGGAGACCCAACTTGTAGTCTCCACATTTCATAAAATTTTTAGTGACATAGGCAGCAGTAGCAACAACAGGCACAGAAGCCATGGCAAAGGTGTGACAGACTGCAATAACGCAAGATCAATGCAGCCCACCAAAAATGACACCATCACCTAGTCTGCTCAGTCTGCAAAAGTCATTGAAGATCCATACAAGAAAAAGGGAAGAAGAATCCAGCTCCAAGGTAAAAAAAATTCAAAAAACTTTATTAATATTCAGTAAAAAATAGGGCTACAAGATAAAATTCAATACAAAGGAGGGAGAGCACCTGAGTAGCTCTGAACGCGTTTCGAACATGTAGTGTTCTTAGACGTGTTCGAAACGCGTTCAGAGCTACTGAGGTGCTCTCCCTCCTTTGTATTGAATTTTATCTTGTAGCCCTATTTTTTACTGAATATCAATAAAGTTTTTTGAATTTTTTTTTTTTACCTTAGAGCTGGATTCTTCTTCCCTTTTTCTTGTCTGAACCCAGTGTCTTGGCAGAGACACGAATCCATTGCTCGGGGTCCTCAGAATATTTTGGAATCTGCAATTGGGGTGAGCTGAAATTTCTCTTTCATTGGAGAGTCATGACTTGTTCATCTTGACATCTTGATTAAAGTTAGGCAGTCTACACTTCAAGTGGACAGCCATCAGGACACCACCAGCAGTGCTGAAGACAAGACAAAACCTCCATGGCGTGACGGGTGAGCTAAGGCCACTCTTCCATTTTTGAAGACCAAAATGTAAAAGGCTCCAAACCGCCCCTGATAGCATTAAAATTGAGCTCCAGATACTCCTGGCATCATCCTCTCCGGTAGTTCAAAATGTGACAGACTTGTACTCTGTTCTGCTGGTGCAAGGGCTGGACTAAAAAATGTGTTAAATGCCTCGCAGAAATTGCTTATGCCACTTACACTGCAGCTGATAAGGTTTTGGCGATGACGCCTTGATGTTCTCGGGTTTGGATGTTTACAACTGGGATGCAGGGCGAAGAAAAGATGTGCACACTGCTATGTGGGTGGTGCTGGCTGAACTTGGTTGTACCCAAAGGTAATAATAGAAGATGCAACACACCACCACAGATGCAGAACATTATTCTCATATCGGATCCCTTAAAGGGACCTCATCCACTTTTTCTTCTGACTTCAGTGAGGTTTGAGAAAGACTCGGAATAGGGTCGAAATGTTACCTTACCATTATTTGATCCTGCTTTGGTGTTTTGGTGCTTTTTTCTACATATGTAAATAAACGACTATGTTTTGCAAGGGAACTAATTTTCTGAGTGCGGCTGTTTCTTCATCTTCTATTACAACTGGGATGCACACTGTGTATCTCACAGCTGTCTTGGAGAAAACCACTCTTAAGATTGTCTACAAGTGTATTTTGATACTGGAGCATGCGTGCATCCCTTTCAAGGGGGGGAAGCATCTGGCTACTGTAATTGTATTCTTGTGCTGTGGATCTAAGAGTGGCAACCCAGTAGTCAGCAATATTTCTAACCCTAAGATTACGGGCATCGTGTTGAAGATAGTGCAGCAAGAAGGCGCTCATGAATCAGGCACTTCCACGAGGTCCATGTCCATTCTGTGTGGTCTGGTTAAACACAAGGTTGCTTCCTCCATCCCCTCCCACCAACCACGGACAACAGAGAGCGTATCATTATTCTCTTCATCTCCTGACTGTTGCACGTCCATCACCTCGTCCTCCTCAATTTGTTCCTTGGCTCCTGCATCTTCACTAACAGTTTGTCTGGTACCACGAGCCCCCCTTGGTCACTGTAAGCCATCCACCCATGGCGGCAGCCTGTGCGATGACTGTCCAGAAATTTGAGATATTGTTATTAGTGATGAGCGAACGTGCTCGCCACTACTTCTTACTCGCCTGAGTATCACGGTACTCGGTGTACATGGCGAGCACTGAGCATTTCTGGGATTACTCGGCAGGAACTCGGGTCTCCACCCAGCATTTTTGGCGGACTTTAGAGACCCAATCACGCTCCAGGGATTGTCTGCCAGGCAATGAAATGCCGCAGCCATCTTTGTTGTGATCGTGCAGTGATTGGCTGGCCGCACAACATCATCAGAGGTATAAGAGACCGGACGCCGCCCTGCTCGGTGCATTCAGCTCCGAATTGAGAGAGTGTAGGGAGAGCTGCTGTAGAAATAGGGTCAGAATTGGGGATTTATTAGTTAGTGTGGGGTCTACCATCCTAAAATACTCACATCCAGCTAAAGCAAAAGTCCTTCTAAGGACTAATTCCGGAGTATATAGGTTCCAGTGTTAGGTATGCAGGGTAGTGTATGTCGCACAAAACAAAAAAAATGTATACAGTCTGTTATCTCAGTCTGAGGCCTGGTGAATCTGTGGTGGAAATTTATTTGCTTCACAGGCATACGTTGCCTAGTTCTGTCTGCCTACCTTGTTCTACTCATTATTTTGGGTTTTCAAAAATTAACACAAAACCTAAAAAAAAATTAATACAGTCTGTTTTCTCAGGCTGAGGCCTGGTGTATCTGTGGTGGAAAAATCTTTGCTTCGCATGCATACTGATCACATATAATTTTTCTCCAAACAAATCCATTTTTAATGAGCTTTACAAATATTTCAGTGGTCAATTTAAAATGTGCAAGGCCAGGGTCAAGGGACGAGGAAGTGGACGTGATGCTGATGGTGCATGCAGAATACAAGGCCGTGGCCAAGCTGAAAGCGGGCCACAGCAAAGACCCACATCTTCGCGTTCAACCTTCCTGTCCCAGTTTCTAGGGGACCACACCACTATTGAAGCCAGAGCAGTGTGAAACGTTTGTTGGTTGGATAGCAGATAATGCTTCCAGTCACTTAGCCTCCACCACCAGCACCATGTCTTCCACACGGAATATAGAGCCAGCGGGTAGAGAAACGCAATGCTTTACTCACACTGGAACCAGAACAGGTAAGTAACATTTTGCAATCACACCCCCTACACTTGGTATAGTGTATGTCCAATCTTGACAGATTTACTTCTTTAATTTCCCTGTGACAGATAGATGTTTTGTAACAAGGGCGACCAGGGGAGGGTATCAGAGCCAGGTTCTTAAAGGTACAGTACAGGAATAGAGTCCACTGAGCCAACTGTCAGCGAGCACTCCCCTGGTCCCTTGTACATAGAAAGTTGGGACCAACACAATCTTCCTTACGACATATCTTGTTCTTGCTCCAGCTGCTGCAGTCCGGGCAAAACAGAGGCAGAAGAGGCAACTGTTGTCCAATGGGGAAAACAACTTGTTTAATGTTACAGGTTATCTAATATATAAAGCTCAATGTGGATGTGTGTGTGTGTATGTATGTCCGGGATTGGCATCCGCACCGTCACAGCTACAGCCACAAAATTTGGCACAGTCACACATCTGGACCCCGAGAGCGTCACAGGCTATGTTGTGAGGCAAAATTTTAACCCCGCGCGTTCCAATTCACCAAACAATTTTGCCCCTATCTACATAATGGGGAAAAAGTGAAAGGAAAAGTGTTGGAGGCAAATTGACAGCTGCCAGATATGAACAAGGGGGACTTAAAGAATGAGAGCGATGGCGCCAAATAGTATATACCGTACAGTTGCTAAGGTGGGGCTCTGACATGGGATACTCACCACACACGGGGATATGAACACATACAAAATGCGCCACACACTACCACGTGCTTCAACACATATACCACCCTCAGCACACATTTCACCACACATACACCAACCTCGCCACATAAAAGTCGAAACACAAAAGTCGCCACTCAAAACTCGCCACGCTGTCCCAGAGCTGTTTAAAAGATGAAATATGAGCTGTGATTGGTTGCTATCAGCAACAGTTTTCTTTGTAGACAGTTGTGGTAACTGAGGTCTATTATTCTTATCATTTCTATGGTGTTATCGTCCTTCTGTAAAGCTGGAAATAACACAATTTATTACCGTGCCAACACAGACCACCCTCTGACACAGACTACAGGGGGAGCCCAGTATCACACAGGAGATGATTAGACACATGGCTCAGCAGTCAGTATCACACAGGATAGGATTAGATACACGGCTCAGCAGTCAGTATCACACAGAATAGTATTAGATAAAGAGCTCAGCAGTCAGTATCACACAGGATAGGATTAGATACACGGCTCAGCAGTCAGTATCACAAAGGAGAGGATTAGACACATGGCTCAGCAGGCAGTATCACACATGATAGGATTAGATACACGGCTCAGCAGTCAGTATCACACAGGATAGGATTAGATATACAGCTCAGCAGTCAGTATCACACAGGATAGGATTAGATACGCATCTCAGCAGTCAGTATCACACAGGAGAGGATTAGACACATGGCTCAGCAGTCAGTATCACACAGGATAGGAATAGATACACGGCTCAGCAGACAGTATCACACAGGATAGGATTAGATACGCAGCTCAGCAGACAGTATCACACAGAATAGGATTAGATACACAGCTCAGGAGCCAGTATCACACAGGATAGGATTAGATGCATGGTTTTTATGTGCAATATAATCATTATAGTTTGCTATAACCACAGTTTGTTACTATGCCCAGGCAACGCTGGGCTCTTCAGCTAGTAAAGAACAAAGTGACAAAAATACATCACTGGAGTCCTGATCTCTCCCTGACGCTGGATACATCTGTACCCACAACGGCTGCAGAAGCCGGAGATCACAAAAATCCACACGCTGGAATCTGGGTGCCTGAGACATCTTCAACATGGGGCCCTCCTGGAGACCTGTGGTGCAGTCCTTTAATCCTTATTATGTGGTCCTTCAGAATCCAGGGCAACAATTCTCTCCTGTCCGGATGCCTGGCAGTGCCCTGGTCTTATACGTCTGCCATATTCACTGATCCTGGCAGTTCTGGAGGGGAACAGCAGTTTCCTGTGGCCTTACTGCTGCTGCTGGCCCAGCCCCCTGTTAACTATTACTGTCCCTAACTCTTAGGACATTTAAGGAGCACACCACATTAGCACCACATTAGCACAGCAGACAGATTGGCCCTATAACATGACATAACACATCATAATACAGATACAGCATATACATGAAATTACTTCACAACACAGGAAACACATATAATACATTGCAAAGGTATAACATAGGGACATAGCCAGTGCATTATGGGAACCACACAGCAAGGAGGAGAGAGTGCACCTGAGGGGACCTGCCACCTACTTAGAGTTTCACATATGCCCTGACTAAGTGAATAAGTAAACATAATTGAATAGCTTTTAGTGCCCCTCCATAACTCATAAAATCTACTGAAATATAATGGGTATTATAACTAGATTAACACCAAGTTTGTGGTGTGCGCTCAGCATTCACCTGTTTTTGCCATACATTTACCCAGTTTTCCATCAAAATACTATTTCATTTACTTGATGTAAAAGCATACAGTAGTTTCACTCTTTAAAGCAGCCATGGACAAGAACACAGTAGACCTTTCTGTAAAGATTTTTTTTTTCCTTTTTTTAACAAATCAATGGGTATCTCATCCAGCTGTATAGATATTCCATTCTTTTATTATAGGACATGAGTTTGAAAAATCATTTCAGGCTGGTGATGAACATTCAGTTCATTCTAGCAGCAAAATAGAATTTCTTAGCAATCATATGCAAGCTGACAATTCAAGGACATACACTTGCTGGGGATTTTTTTTAGTAATGATCTTTACAACCATGCATGCAATGAAAATACTAATGCATATAAAGAATAGCATATTCATCACGGTACGCAGCTGCAACATGGTTCACAATAAAGTTTGCATGCCAGAAGCTTTGACAAAGTCATATTCTTTTCAACTACTCGTTGCTCTATTGACTTTTTACCTGCCCAAGAAGAACCACAAATTCTTTAGACTTGTCCCTGTAACAAAGCAAAGAAGAGCCCCATGCTACAATGCTCCAGCTCTCATCCTCCTCCCACCAAATCAGATGTCCCTGCTCAGATACTTCCCAAAGAACACAATGTTCAGCAGAGGCCTCTTCATGTCACAGACTCAGCAACTACACGTATATCACACTGGTCATTAGTGAGCATCCTTCTCTTCTAACTTGGCCCACAGCACAAAGAGGAGACAGGACACAAGCCATAAAACTGAAGTCTCTGTCACCTGCTGTCACCTCAGTGAGGATTTATCTGGTCCTGCACTGTCCTTTCCCTGGATGGCTATGAATAATGAATGGATGGCTCTCTTTCTAAAACAGTAACAAGACTAGAACGTGCTTGAAGAAAAAAACTTTCGGCCTCAAATGACTATTTGTGTCTGTTAAAGTGTGAGAGACAAGACCTGTCCTTAAGTCTTACCAGGAAAGAGGGTCAACTTTAATTAAAATCTGTACAAATGAGTTTATGATCCATCAGTTTGCTTTCTACACATTGGATATCAACCAAAACCAAACTTCAGATGTAGGCTAAAATTGTACATTTAACTACAGGTCAGTAAACATCAACATAAAGTCATGAGAAAAAACATGTGCACCTTCTTTGAATTCTATGGTTTTACATTTCAAGACGAAATGAAAAAACATCAGGTCCTAACAAGGCTTTAAAATGAGGTAAATACAACCAAACAACAGCACATTACATTTTACACCGGGTGACAACTATACTTATTTACCAAAAGCTAGGTAAAAGGCAGAAACAGTGTGCAAACAATTAAGGATAGAGATGAACGAATTTGTTCGGATTTTGTCCCCGAATCTGATTTTCACATATTCGGGCCATATTCGAACACTATTTGTCCGAATGTTTGTCTTACGATCGGTTCCGAACATATTCGGTAATTTCTACTCCCATTGACTCAAGTGATGTTCGGCTGTGTTCAGCAAATATTGCAAAAACATTTTTTGATTCTGATCATATTCGGAACCGAATCTGAACAAATTCGCTCATCTCTAGTTAAGTACTATCTTACTGCTTCTATATTAATTAAGAGGGTAATAGCCATTTGCTACTATAATTAAATGCCCTTGATTAATTCATTAGAAAGTGTGGCTACCTATGCAAAAGCTGAAGTTTTGGCAGTTTTCTGGTCTTGCACATTCATGCTTGTATTAAACTAATGCCAAGGAGGAAAGACATCAGAAATGATTTTAAAGAAGTATCCATCTTGGAAAAGTTATAAGGCCATTTCCAAACAATTTGGAGTCCATCATTCTACATTATGAAGAGTTATTCATAAGTGGAAAACATTTAAGACAGTTGAAAATCTTTGCAGGAGTAAACATCCCAGCAAATGAAAACTTGATTCCAGTTCACCCAGTTGCTCTATGTTCATCCACCTGGGGCTCAGACACCAGCCTCGCCCTGGCCTCACATCAAGGATAATAGAGCACCATGCTGGCACATGCGCAATACTGTTTTTTGGCCTTGCCCACAGTTGGGCAAAGCATACTGCGCACACATGAGAGTCCATTTGAATGCGCACTGGCAAAATCTCTACGCGATCGCAGAAATTCACCGAAAGGAATGTGTAGAGCAAGCAAGGAGGGGGGAGAGACGGAGAATAAGCCATGCCCATCGGACTGGACCAACCATATTAACATACAGCGCGGGATGAATAAAAAAGGTATGTATGGATCATACATGGGGAGGCAAGGGGTATCAAAAGTACTTGTGTAATGCATAGGTGACACTAAATTGAATGATATTTTTACCTGGTAGCCCAAAAAAGTGGTGACAGATTCCCTTTAATTTAGGGGGCTGAGCCAGCAGCCTCTGGGGAAGAGGAAGCTCCTGCATCCTGGTCAGAGCCCAGGACAGAAGGAGCCCCCCAGTCTAGAGCAAATGTGCATCCCCATCCAGGACAGAAGAGACCCCTGTCTGGATATGTGCCCCACCAGAGACTTTTAAATCCAGAGAGCTTACTGGGAGTTATGGACTCTGCTGCTGCAGCCGTGGCTGTGATTAGGGACAGAACAGGAATTATACGTCTCTTGTTTATTTCTACTTCTTCATCATTAAAATACAAGTTGCCACTGTTGGGCCCTATCAGTGTGAAGTGTGATTCATCCGGAGGACGCTGTCCTGTAGTGGAAAACAACCGCAGAACTGAGGTAACCCACTGTGACCCAGGGCTGGGATTAGAACTGTAATTTTATGTGCACGGGGCTGGGGTGTGGACTGACTCTGCTGCAGTAGACTCGCCCATGACTATCACCTAGTGCCACCTTGTTACAAAGGCTTCCACTGAAAGGATTAGCACTAGTCAATCTTTCTAGTAGATTCCAGGGATTACTTTGGCCTTCACCTTTTAACCATTACACAGGGATCTAGAATCAACCAGGGGTTCCTGAGTTGGGTCCACAGATTGTGCGGCACTACAGGCCCCAACCACCTTAGGCACTCTGGCTGACCAGAGTCTGTGCTGCATTGAGCTTCAGGTGTTCCTCCATCACCAGTGCCACCCAAGGAATGAATACAGAAAGGGACTGATGATAAAAGCAGATGTCGCAGGAACATATCCAGGTGGATATGTGATATCGCAAAACTTTGGCTACATTTATTAATATGGATGCTAAGGTTGGACCCCCATCAATCAGTAAGTTATATCAGGCACCTGGGATATACCATAACATATTGTTTGGGAAAAATGCCTTCATGAATATGGGATGTTTAGGGATGGTTAGACATACCATAGTGGGTAAGTGAGGTGGAAAGTGCTGTATACAATATTATTTAGAAGCATAAAAGGCAGTGTATGGCCATCAGTAAGTCACATTGAGAGTCTAAATCAATTATTTGAACCTAGATTTATACTTTTTAAAGACAAATGTTTGCTTTAGATGTGGGCAATCCGCCATGAACTAAAGTCAGAACTCAAATTCCCATTGACTGACAGAAAACACAGTTTCTGAAAATGGCAAAATGATTGTAAGAAGAAAATGAGTGTGGATAAATGGTTAACTTTTCCAGATATTCGATACTTAATAGGACATTTTTATAGACTTATCTATAAAAGCTGTGCTTGTCCACTGAGATTAGGCATTTTGTGTCACTCTACATCTTATTCTAGATTTTACTATAGAGCATGTGATATTTTGATAGGTAATTTGAAGGTGACTTTTTCCCTCTTGATAGCTTTGAAGGAGTCATGGTCCCTCCACAGACGGTCTATTGTGCCATACTATTAAAAACTGTCAGAGAAGTCATTCTGCGCAGACAGCATGTGATTAGATGGTCGGAGCACCTGGTTGAACAGGTGCCACTAGTACTTAATTCAGACAATGACTGATGAATATTTATGACTTCCATCACACTTGTAGGACTTGCATGCATTGAACACAAGAGCTGAGCTAAAGGACAACTATGAAAAAGTTCACAGGAACATATAATTTTTTAACAAACATTGTCTTATTTCTCATAAATTGCCTACAATTAAAGAGTAACCTTTGTTATTTTTATTTTCACAAATCAATGGTTCATGTAATAAATCTTATCAGAGAAATCTGCTTTTTTCTCAAATTTCCCAATTCATGGATTAAAGGGGTTGTTCAGGCTTATTACAAAAGTCTGCAGTCACACTATGTGACTGCAGATTTGTAAATTCTCACATTGAGTGTAGTGCACGCTGTGAGAATTCTCCAGTGCCGGTGGTGAGACCGATCAGTTACGTGTCTATAAGTATATGATATGCATACAGTCATAGCTGTAATTATAAGAGATGGGCGAACCTTTTAAGCTTCGGTGCAGTTCGGACTGTCTTTCGCCAAACATTTCGCCGAACATACCCAAACCCAATTAGATTCAATGGGAGGCAAAACCAAATGCCTAGGTAAACAGCTAAAATTATGGCATGACACCATGAAAGTGGCATCAATTGACCCACAGTAGACATTTGCAAATGGCACAGCAGCAGTCAGTCATAGGCCATGCATGAGGTATCAGGTTCTGACCCAACATTTACAACTTGGAATTGAAGTTTTAATGAGGACCTGGTGGTTAAAGGAGCGGTATAAGCCTTCTTAACTGGGAGACATCATATCTGATGCAACACCTCCAATTTATTTATTTATTTTTTATGCCAGCCACACTCAGGTGGCACAAACATCAGTTTCATACAGTAATAATAGTAGTGAAAATGTAAGGAAAGTAACTCAGGTAGTTGACCTACTTACACAGGCAACCCACCAGATGGAGACCCATCTTGTAGTTTCTACATTTCAAAAAAATAATTGTCACACACCACAAAAGTGGCATAAATTCCACAGAGAAGAAACAGTATAATAGGCCTCTGTACTCCTTCTACCTCAGGCATCGCACCAAATGGAGACACAACTTTGAGTCTCCAAATATCAAAAGATAATTCTACTACAAATCAACTTTCCTAACAATGACTTTTACTGCATCTATCACACAGAAGGAGATATCATTCAATCTCCCACTATGCACTGTATTTATATGACTCCCAGATGTTCCCCTACCATTTGTCGAAATTCCCTTGTTGTTTTACCAACATAATCAGAAGGGCAGGTACATGTGGACTTCTATACCACTCCAGTGCTTTTAGGGTATGTGCACACGTTGCTGATCGTCATGTGTTTCCATGGCGTTTTTGGACGTGCGGAATAGCATCAAATCCGCAGTGCAGAGTGCACACAATGATAATCAATGGGAAATCCAAAAATGCTGTGCACACGCTGCAGAAAAAAACGTGCGAATTTGCAGAGTTTTGTTTTCCACAGCATGTCATTTCTTTTTGCGGATCTGCAGCGTTTCCGCACTAATTGACTTGCATTGAGTCGGGTACTTCCGCAGCAAAACCGCAGGTCTTAAAAAGATCTGCGGTTGGTTTTGCTGCAGATGAAACGCTGCAGATCAGGAGGAGGGAAGTGTGTGGGCGGTGACTGTGTGGTGTCTATGTGCGGGGTGGGGTCTGCGTGTCTGTGTATAGGTCTGCGGGGCTGTGTGTGGTGTCAGTGGGGGCTCGCAAGGTTGTGTGTGGTGTTGGTGGGGCTGTGTGCGAGGTCGGCAGAGCTGTGTGGGGTGTCAGTGGGGGTCGGCGGGGCTGTGTGCAGTGTCGGCAGTGTTCGGCGGGGCTGTGTGCGGGATCGGCGGAGCTGTGTGCGGTGTTGGCAGGGGTCGGCGGGGGTCAGCGGGGCTGTGTGTGGGGTCAGCAGGGCTGTGTGTGGGGTCGGCGGGGCTATGTGCGGTGTCAGTGGGGCTGTGTGCGGGGTCGGCGGGGATCTGTGGGGGTCTGCGGGGTTGTGTGTGTGTGTAGGCAGGCATTGTCCGATAGGACTACAAATCCCATCCGGCTATGCCTGCTACAGTGACAGTGAGTTAGACGTTAGCCAATGATGGGACAGTTGTAGTCCCATCATCCGGCTAATGTGTTGAATAAAAAAAAAAAACAAATACAGTACACATATAGTTTATACTCACCATGTTCTGCCAATCCCCGAAGACCTCGCTCACGTGAAAAAAAATTAAAATAATAAACAAACACTATACTCCCTGTGCCCGACGTAGTCCAATTAATACGATTGTCCCATGATGATCTACCGTGGAGAGCTGTCACATCAGCTGATATGACCGCTCTCCAGGGGCTCCAGTGATACAATGACGGAGATAATCCTCCGTATTGTATCACTCCGCCGACGACAGGTCACCTGTCATGCTGTAGTGCCGTAAAGCAAAATGCTTATCTTCGGATTGACTCCTTTCCATTATTAACTGGGCTTACTGTCACCTTACAATAGCAAGGTGATATTAACACCTTATTACCCCATATGCCACCACTACACGACAGTGGGAAGAGAGGGGCTAAGTGCCAGAATTGGCGCATCTTAGAGATGCACCATTTCTGGGGTGGTTGCGGGCTGGTATTTGTAGCTAGATAGATATATCTATCTATATCTATCCATAGATATATCAAAAGATAGATATATCTATAGATATATCTATGGATATATCTATAGCTATATGGATATATCTATAGATATATCCATAGATATATCTATCTTTTGATATATCTATGGATATATATAGATAGATAAATAATAGCAAGGCCGATGTTTATTAATGAACAATGTTTAATATCTATGGATATATCTGTAGATATATGGATATACAGTGGGGCAAAAAAGTATTTAGTCAGTCAGCAATAGTGCAAGTTCCACCACTTAAAAAGATGAGAGGCGTCTGTAATTTACATCATAGGTAGACCTCAACTATGGGAGACAAACTGAGAAAAAAAAATCCAGAAAATCACATTGTCTGGTTTTTTTTCATTTTATTTGCATATTATGGTGGAAAATAAGTATTTGGTCAGAAACAAAATTTCATCTCAATACTTTGTGATATATCCTTTGTTGGCAATGACAGAGGTCAAACGTTTTTGCCCCACTGTATCTATAGATAGATATAGATATATCTATCTATAGATATATCTGTCTATCTATTCATTCATCCCATATCTATCTATCTATCTATCTATCCATTTATATATGCCATATCTATCTATCTATAGATTTGTCTATCTATCTGTCTATCTGTGTATAATGGAGCGTAGGTTGGACAAATGTAAAAGAGGAGGTTGGACCAGAAATGACATCACAAATCTTTTTTTTTTTCGTTAAATAACATATCTTTATTTAGCTTACAAAAACGTATCCAATCTGCATCAAAAACGCATGACAAACGTGCGGATTTTTACCTGCATTTTCTGCCAAGAGGTGCAGATTCTGTGCAGAAAATTCCGCAGGCAAATCTGCAACGTGTGCACATACCCTTAACAGTTATAGAAGTCTCTAATAAAGAATCTTTTCCAGACACAGAGCTAGTGAATAATTTACATTAAAAAAGAAAGTGAATACACCTTTCTACTACAGGAAACCCACCAGATGGAGACCCAACTTGGAGTCTCCACATTACAAAACATAATTGTCACACAGCACTAAAGTGCCATCAATTTCCAGAGTTCAAACAGTATAATAGGTCTCTGACACACCTTTTACTACAGGAAACCCACCAGACGGAGACCCAACTTCGAGTCTCCACATTTCAAAAAATAATTGTCACACAACACTAAAGTGGCATCAATTTCCACAGAGTAGAAGCAGCATAATAGGCCTCTGAGACACATTTTACTACAAGCAACTCAGCAGATGGCGAGCCTACTTGGAGTGTCCAAATTTAAAATAATTGTTTGCAGCATCAGCAGCAGTAGCAACAGTAGGCACAGAAGACACCACAAAGAGGGCACAGACTGCAAAACGTGAGATCAATACACAACCCAAAAAATGACACCATCGCCGAGTCTGCCCAATCTGCGACTGGGGTGCAACCAGCGTCGGACTGGCCCACCGGAGAACCGGAGGATTCTCTGGTGGGCCCTGGCATCTGGTGGGCCCTGGCACCTGCTGGCATACAGGGCCAGCAGTTGCCTAGGGCCCCCGCTGCTCCAGGGGCCCCCAGCCAGTGGTGTGTCGCACACCATGCAGCTGCTATGGGGGCCCCTGCCAGTCAGGAGGCAGGAGCCCCTGTCCCCGCTGCTAAAGAGAAATGAAGCAGTGAATATCATTTCAGGTCTCCACCCCCAGAGGCCCCGCCCCCAGCCCAGTAAGCTGCTCTGCAGACTGCAGCTGTAAATCAGGGCCGGCGCCGCCCTCAGTCCTCTCTGCTCCTGGCTCACAGCCAGTGCGCGATGACGTCACTACATCGCGCACCCGCTGTGTGTCTGGCAGAGGGGGCAGCTCCTGACACTGAAGC
>NW_027361697.1:57102500-57247500 GCF_039654945.1 Dendrobates tinctorius
TTTAACTCTATGCAGCTACATAGTGGGCCCCAAGAATGATTTTCTCTGGTGGGCCCAAGGTGTTCCAGTCCGACGCTGGGTGCAACAGTCATCGGATATCCATAACTTGTTCATTTTGATGAAAGTTATGCGGTCTACAACTTGAGGGGACAGCCGGATGCTCATATCCGACAAAACACCACTAGCAGCGCTGAAGACACATTACTCAGAACAATCGATAAATAATAGCTGGTACAGACACATCACCTGATAAGAGCAAGTGCGGCAAACAAAGCATCTTATCAGGTGATGTGTCTGTGCCAGCTATTATTTATCTATTGTTCTGAGTAATGTGTTTTATCTGATATTACCATGTATTTCCTGGCCAATGTGCATTCCTATTTGCCCAGACTAACTTTATGATATTCTGCCTGTTATATGTACTCACCTTTGATTCAATGATATGTGTTTACATGATATTAGGCATTCATGGTCCGCTGTGCCCTTATACACATTGTGGTGGATAATTAGCGCTTTAGCATGTTTTACTCTTCCTTGCCCTTACACAAATAAAGCAATTTTATACTATAGACCTATGGTTGTCTTTTGGATTTGTTCCTCCCCCTTATCTAGCAAATTTTAAGTGGAAGTCTGGCTTTCTGATTTGCCACTGAAACACAGTTTTAGCAGAAACTATTTGGAGCAGCTAATTGGGTCTCGTGGTTGCACCAGTATATTAGACCTAACAATTTTTATGTAGAAATCTGGCCTTCTGATTTGCCACTGAAATAAGGCTTAGCCAGCTTTGACCCAAGCGATTTGGAGTAGCTATTTGGGTGTCATGAATGCAACACTATATTAGGCCTAATGATTTTTAAGTGAAAATCTGGTCTTCAGATTTGCAACTGAAGCACAGTTTTAGCACAAACTATTTGAAGTAGCAAATGGGGCTCCCGGAGACTGCCACACAGTTTTTGCACAATCTACTTCAATGCTGGAAAATCGATTTCTCACAGAACAGGATCCTATCTATCTCACCGCAAAGTTCACTTTCAGCACACGCACTAGCACAGGAGCGACCTATCTGCACTGTGACACTGAGCAAATGGCGCCAGCAAAACAAAATGTCCTCTTTTTATATGGCCAGGGACATGTGACTTAGGCAACCAATCACAGAAGACCTTGTGTCATGACATTGTGGATGGTTTCTGGTTGCCAGAATCAACACACAAAGTTATGTGAAAAAAAAGCATGCTCCGCTCCTATAATCTCTTCAGACACTCCTTGAACCTCTTCTCACCTCCTTTCCTCATCAAACATGTTCCCACTTACCCCACGCTCATCCTACAGCAGCACTATTGTAGCTAATATCGACCTGTGACTGACTTTTGCCGACTTTGAGTAGAAATGCTCGTAAAAACGAACATAAACCCGAATGTGATAAGTTCGTGCCGAATTTGAGATTGGCGAACGTTTTCCAAACACGTTCGCTCATCTCTAGTAATGGTAAAATCCATAAAGCCATCTCTTAAGAAGGAATGTGTCACCCTCATATTGAACATATTGGATTAATTAGAACTTGGAAAGTGAAAAAGAAATCACACATAATTTGAATCCCTATTGAACTAGGACCTCCTGCAGTATACAGGTAATTAAAGTGGGATATCTGCTGGGATGCCAGACACCAAGTCTTTGTTCTGCATATTCAAGAGGTTGAGATGTGAAAAATCTATCATCTCCTGAGATAACGCTTCCTTTCTTCAAAGCAACATTTGACAATTACAGCCAGGCACAGCCTGGCTCCGGTTTCTTGTTATGAATATTTTTTTTTGGCAGTCATAGGTCTATAATTATGGGAGATATATTATCGGTATTGTGACTAAGTGGCTAACGTAACACATTTAGTTACATCGCTGTGAGTCCTGCAAATCACACCCAGATGAATGATAATATATATAGTGGGGAAAAGAAGTATTTGATACACTGGCGATTTTGCAAGTTTTCCCACCTACAAAGAATGGAGAGGTCTGTAAATGTGTATCATAGGTAAACTTTAAATGTGAGAGACAGAATCATAAAAATAGAGAAAAAGAAAATCACATTGTATGACTTTGCATAACTTATTTTCATTTTATTGCAGGAAATAAGTATTTAATACAATAGAAAAACAGAACTTAATATTTGGTACAGAAAACCTTTGCAATTACAGAGGTCAGACCTTTCCTGTAGTTCTTGACCAAGTTTGCACACACTGCAGCAGAGATTTAGGCCCACTCCTCCATACAGATCTTCTCCAGATCTTTTAGGGTTTTGGGGCTGTTACTGGGCAGCATTAACTATTAGCTCCCTACAAAGATTTTCTATTGGGTTCATGTCTGGAGACTGGCTAGTCCACTCCAGGACTTTGAAATGCTTCTTACAGAGCCACTTCTTATTTGTGCTGACTTTATGTTTTGGGTCATTGTCAAGCTGGAAGACCCAGTCATGACCCATCTTCAATGCTCTTACTGAGAGAAGGAGGTTGTTGGTTAAAATCTCATGATACATGACCCCATCCATTCTCCCTTCAGTATGATGCAGTAGTTCTGTCCTCTTTGCAGAAAAGATCCCCAAACTATAATATTTTCCTCAACATTCTTCACGATTGGGGTTCTTCTTCCTCCAAGCACAGCATGTGGAGATGATACCGAAAAGTTCTATTTTGGTCTCAGCTGACCAAATAATCTTTGTCCATGTCTCCTCTGGATCATCCAGAAGGTCATTGGCAAACTTCAGACTGCCCTGGACATGTGCTGGTGTAAGCAGGGTGACCTTGCGTGCCCTGCAGGATTTTAATCTACTGTATGATGGCGTAGTGTGTTACTAATGGTAATGTTTGAGACTGTGATCCCAGCCCTCTTCAGGTCATTGACCAGGTACTCCCTTGTAGTTCTGGATTAATTCTAGACCTTTCTCTGAAATATCCTTACCCCACGAGGTGAGACCTTGCATGGAGCCCCCGACCAAGGAAGACTGACAGTCATCTTGTGTTTTTTCATTTTCTAATAATTGTGCCAACAATTTTTGCCTTCTCTCCAAGCTACTTGCCCATTGTCCTGTAGCCCATCCCAGCCTTGTGCAGGTCTACAATTTTGTCCCTGGTGTCCTTAGACAGCTCTTTGGTCTTGACTAGAGTTGAGCGACTTTGGTCGGATCGGGTTTCATGAAACAAAATTTGTTTCAGATGAAGCTGGTCTGACTAGGGCAAAAAAAAGTTGGAGTTTCGTCCGAAACCCGACCCCAGTGCAAGTCAATGGGAAATAAAAGTCGGCATTGAGCGGATGACAGCCTCATCAATTGGATTAGTGGGCAGTTTTTATCTGGGTACTTGATGTGACAATTTTTATATATACTTCATATACATAACATAGCGGTTTTAGAAAAGGGCATAATTTGCTACAAATTTATATGTAACTGGTTCTACTGTGTGTGAGTGTTATGCATCTATTCAGACTGTCTGTACTTTCTACCTTTCCTCACATGCATATATCATTGTATAAATCTACTTTACTGCATTCATGAAGATATTCTAAGCAAATGGATACAGGCCGTCTGGCCCTCTGTTTCTAATCTGTCGTCTTATAGGATGATATAGGAGATTAGGGATAGCCATCGCATGAGCGGGGGTGCCATTCTCGTATTTCTTAGGGTGCCAACCTCCGCACCTAGGTAGGGGTTCAGATAGTCTTTTTGTATAGGGCCAGGTCACTCTTTTCTTCACATCGGCTGTTTGAAATTGTTATCAGATGGTAACACATATTATCAATTTTTATACATCTTCTTTATGTCCATTTCCCCTTTTTTTTCCGTTTTTTGAGGTTTTTGGGCTATAATAGTGTTGTGCAGTTTTTAACTGCTATGATTTAGGTTTTTCTGACCACGTGATTGGATTGGCAGATTCATCTGGTTAGATTTGGTGTGACTGTTATACCTTATCTCTTTACAGCAATACAATAGCCCGTTTTTAACTAGGCTTTATAATAGGGGACATCTGTGCAATTTTATATTGTTATTTTTGTACTTAATAAAAGTTATATCTTAATAGGGTTTTTTTCAGTTAGTTAGATCTTTATATTCTTAAAAAGCTATTTCTGTTTTCTCCATGTTCAGGATTTTGAATGCCCTTTGTTTTCATCTTTTTATACTTCCTACTGTCTTATTTATCAATGGTTTCTTTTAATTCCTTGACATTTTATTACCAGAGGGTATACGTTTTCTGTAGGAATTCTAGTAGTATTTCCTTAAACATGCTTCATTTATGTCTGGTATCCCCAGTTACCATGACATGGTCCCAGTCTACTCAATGAAGTTATTTCCTTAATTTTTTTAAATCAGCTTTCCTAATGTCCCAGGTTTTTGCATTTCCCCTTTATAATGTTTGATTGAAAATTACACTGAAACTTACCATATTATAGTCACTGCTTCCAAAATGATCCCTGACCTGTAGTTCTGAAATTGTATCTGATCTATTTGACAGGACCAGATCCAGCAGATTATCTTCACTGGTTGGTTCATATACCAGCTGACAGAGGTAATTGTCCTGCACAGTGGATGAGAACTTTCAGCTGTTAGCACAACCAGAAGATTCTGTTTCCCATTGAATATCTGGATTGTTAAAATTCCCCATAATAAGAACCCTATTATTATATGCTGCCTTTTTTATTTGTTGCAGCATTTCATCCTGTACATGTTCAGCTACATTAGGAGGCTTGTAGCAATCTCCAATTAGCAGCTTTCCATTATTTCCATCTCCATGTATATTGACTCTACATTGTTGCAGCTCCCCCAATGACATCATTGAGCACAAGTTTTAAGTCGGATTTTACAAAAATACGCACTCCTCTCATCTTATTTTTTTTATTTTTCATGTGCTTTCTAAATGTAGTGTAACCCTCTATGTTTATCACCCAGTAATGGCTCTCATCCAGCCAGGTTTCCGTAATGCTCACCACATTATATTCTGTGACCGACATGAGTCTCTAGTTCACTCATTTTGTTTGCGAGTTTTCTTGCATTTGCCAGCAGACATTTAACACCATTAGCACATTTGATACGCCTACTTACTCCCTACTTTCCTTGCATATCTTAGAGTCCCGTTATACTAAACCACGCACCAGCGATCTCGACAATGATACGACCTGGTCAAGATTGCTGGTGCGTCACTACATGATCGCTGGTGAGCTGTCAAACAGGCAGACTCACCAATCAGGACCAGCAAGGACGCTGGTATCCAGGGTAAATAGCGGGTAACTAAGAGCGCGCCTCGCTTAGTTACCCGCTGTTTACCCTGGATACCAGCGTGCTCGCGCTGGGAGCTGGTATCCAGGTTAAATAGCGGTGCTTAGTTACCTGCTGTTTACCTTGGATACCAGCTCCCAGCGCGGGCACGCTGGTATCCAGGGTACACAGCGGGTAACTAAGCGACGTGCATGCTTAGTTACCCGATATTTACCCTGGATACCAGCTCCCAGCGTCTGCTTACAGTGCTGGGAGCTCGCTGATCGTTGGACTCCCGCTGCCACACGCAGCGATGACGCATCAGCAATCTCCCTAGCAATCTCGCTTATTGTGAATTACCCCTTACCCCCTTCTAAATCCTCATTGACCCCTATTGTCTCAAGCTTTTTGTCTACTCTATCCCCTTATTTGCACATCTACCCTCCCTCCCCCAGATTCCTCCATCCCTCTGACCATTTTTTCAACAAGCACAGTTGCACCCTCCCCATTGAGGTACAGCAAGTCCCTAATGTACAGCCTGTAGAGAAGTCAGCCTAGAATCATAGAATCATAGAATCATAGAATCGTAGAGTTGGAAGGGACCTCCTGGGCCATCTGGTCCAACCCCCTGCTCAAAGCAGGATTCGCTAAATCATCCCAGTCAGATGTCTGTCCAGCCTCTGTTTGAAGACATCCATTGAAGGAGAACTCACCACTTCTCGTGGCAGCTTGTTCCACTCATTGATAGTTCTCAATGAACTCAAACCCTTCCTTCCTACACCAATTATTGAGCCACTTAGTTATCTCCACAAGCTCCTGCTGTATTTCTATTGGCGCTCGTGGCACTGGCAGTATTTCTGAAAACACTACCTTGGAGGTCCTGGCCTTCAGCTTCTCACCTGGTTCCCTGTAATAATTTATAAGGACCTGCCACCTCCCTCTAAGGTTGGTTTCAGATTTGTGCTTTTTACATGCAGCGCATGGTGCCGCTAAGCCCCGCCCCCTGCCCGCCCATCCGGTCATCGCTTCCTACTATCGCACACGGCTGCATGCGATCTGCGCACCCTATCTTTAGCATAGGGTGCGCAGACCGTGCACTGGCCGTGCGCTAGTAGGATTTTGGCGTGCGCTGCGCACTTTTGAAGGTGCGCCGGTGTGCGCCAAACGCACCATGTTGCATTTTGGTGCGCTCGGTGCACAATCAAAAGTGCGCAGCGCACGCCAAAATCCTACTAGCGCACGGCCAGCGCATGGTCTGTGCACCCTATGCTAAAGATAGGGTGCGCAGATCGCATGCAGCTGAGTGCGATAGTAGGAAGTGATGACCGAATGGGGCGGGCAGGGAGCGGGCAGGGGGCGGGGCTTAGCGGCGCCGTGCGCTGCATGTAAAAAGTGCAAATTTGAAACCAGCCTAACTTTGTCATTGTTACCGCTGTATACCATGACCTTTTTTTTGCAAGCCCCACCCAGCAATCTGGCTATTCGATCTGCAATATGTCGAACTCCCGGCAGACACCACACTGTTCGGCATTCATGGTCTCAGTGGCAATTGACCCTGTCTGTCTGCCCAATTATAGAGTCCCCTACCACCAATATTTGTCTGGCCTTTGCTGCACTCCTATTTCTCTCCTTCCTACAGCAGTTGTTTTCCGGGTTGCTAGGAGCAATGTCCTGTTGTACTGATTCCCATCTTGGGCCTGCATTCCTAATACCAGCCAAATAGGCATATTTACTAGGTTTTACCAGATCAGGACTGGGCTCCCTAGCACTTTTCCCCCTACCCCTTCTTGTAACTGTCATCCAGTTACCTACTTCTGGGTCCTGATCTTCCCCACCTCCACCCTCCTCCACATCATTGACCACAGCCAGCGTATGCTCTGTGAGTTCTAAACTTCTCTCCAGGTTTGCAATGCTCCTGAGTGTTGCAAGCTGCACATTTAGATCCATTATCTGGGCTTCCAAACATGTAAAATAATGACCGAGTGCAGATGTATTCACCGTCAAACGGCTGTTCATGGAGCATGCGTTAAATGGGGACAAACAGTACAGATAAAAGAAGTAAAACAATGGAAAATACCAAACCATGCTCTTATGTTAAACTATGATACTTTGCTTAACTATGCACTTATCTACCCCCTCTGAACTTTAATACCGCCTCTGCTCCACTCTGCTGCCTCGCTTACACTCACTGGAATTTGCAGTCCTACAGGCAGCACATCAAAGCACAGGTGTTCTCCTAGAAACTTCTAGAACAAACACTCTGCACTCAGACACTTGGTCACATAGTCAGGGCTGGCTCCAGGTTTTTGTGGGCCCCGGCGAAAGTGTCTCAGTCGGCGCCTTTAACACGTACCACAATTCATGATGCACAGATACGGCAAAGAAATATAGGTATAGTGCAATGCCAAAGATATCACTTACTTCTTACATTACATGAGTGATCTCTATTACAATAGCTCAGAAACCAGCAAATCCTCGCAGAGCACAGTGCGTGCCCTAGTAGGGATTCAAAAGTTTTCATTTAAGACTGGACAGTATAGAACTCCATACAGTATTCTGGGCATCACATAGTCTTCCATACAGTTTTGTGGGCCCATATATTGCTTCATACAGAATAATGAGCCTCATATAATGCTCCATACAGAATAATGAGCCCCAAATATTGCTTCATACAGAATAATTAGCCACATATATTGCTCCATACAATATAATGAGCCCCATATATTGCTTCATACAGAAAAAGGTTCCTCATATAATGCTCCTTATATAATAATGGGCATCATATAATGCTCTATACAGAATAATGGGCCCCATACAATACTCCATACAGAACTCCATACAGAAAATGGGCCTCATATAGTGCTCCATACAGAATAATGGAAACCATATAATACTCCATACAGAATAACGGGCCAAATATAATGCTCCATACAGAATAACGGGCCCAATATAATGCTCCATACAGAATAATGGGCCCAATATAATGATCCATACTGAATAGCGAGCCCAATATAATGATCCATACAGAATAATGAGCCCCCATATAATAATCCATACAGAATAATGTACAACATATAATACTTCATACAGAATGGGCCCCATATAATGCTCCAAACAGAATAGGCCCCATTCATTGCTCCATACAGAATTGGCCCCATATAATACTCCATACAGAATAATGGACATCATATAATGCATCATGCTGAATAATGGGCCCCATATATTGCTCCATACAGAATAATGGACACCATGTAATGTTCCAAACAGGATAATGGGCCCCATATAATGCTCCAAACAGGATAATGGGCCCCATATAATGCTCCAAACAGGATAATGAGCCCCATATAATGCTCCATGCAGGATAATGGGCCCCATATAATGCTCCATACTGGATAATGGGCCCCATATAATGCTCCATACTGGATAATGGGCCCCATATAATGCTCCAAACAGGATAATGGGCCCCATATAATGCTCCAAACATGATAATGGGCCCCATATAATGCTTCAAACAGGATAATGGGCCCCATAAAATGCTCCAAACAGGATAATGGGCCCTATATAATGCTCCAAACAGGATAATGGGTCCCATATAATGTTCCATACATATAGAATGGGCTCCATATAATGACCCATAGAGAATAATGGGCTCATCACCCCCGCTGGGCTCATTCTCATCTCCGCTGGGCTCATTTCCCCCCCAGCTCACTCTCATCTCCCCTGCTGGGCTCATTTCCCCCCCGCTGGCTCTCTCTCATTTCTCCCACTGGGCCTATTTCCCACGCTGGGCTCATTTCCCCCGCTGGGCTCACTCTCATCTTCCCCGGGGGCTGGGCTCATTCCCCCCGGCCCCATCGCTGCTCATTCTCAACGCCGGTCACCTGAGTCCAGGCGCACGTACCTTTTTCCTGTGAGAGCGCGCGGTCACATGGTACCGCTCATTAAGGTCACGAATATGGGCGCCACACCTATTAAAGTGGAGTGATGGCATCCATATTCATGACATTAATGAGTGGTAACATGTGGACAGCGCTCTCACAGGAAAAAAGATAGTGGTGAGTATGATGTTTTGTGGAGGGCGGGGGACCGACCCCAGACTAATAAATAAAAAAACAAAAAACTTGTTCAGGTGCCTAGTGGGCCCCCCGTCTTGACGCCAACCCTGCACATAGTTCAATCACAGGCTACTCCTTTTTTTTCCTTTAGACAAGCTTTAACACACCCCCAGACAAAATATCGTTCCCCAACAATAATAGTTACACAATTATTACAAACTATGATATTTTATTTAACTATGTACTTATTATTATTATTATTTATTTATATAGCGCCATTAATTCCATGGTGCTGTACATGGGAAGGGGGGTTACATACAAAGTTATAGCTATTGTTACATACAAATTATAGATATTGTTAACAGTAAACAAATTTACAATGACGGACTGTCCTTGCGGACTTATATTCTACGGGATAGTGGGGAAGAGACAGAAGGTCGGGGGTGCAGCAGCTCAGGCGGTGGTGAGGCGGCAGAATGGTTATTGCAGGCTGTAAGCTTTCCTGAAAAGATGGGTTTTCAGGTTCTGTTTGAAGGATCCGAGGGTGGTGGATAATCGGTCGTGTTGAAGCATGGAATTCCAGAGGATAGGGGATATTCGGGAGAAAACTTGGAGGCGGTTGTGTGAGGAACGAATAAGTGTGGAGGAGAGTAGGAGGTCTTGGGAGGATCGAAGATTACGTGAGGGAAGATATTGGGAGATTAGTTCAGAGATATAGCGAGGGGAAAGGTTGTGGATGGCTTTATAGGTCAGTGTTAGTAGTTTGAACTGGATTCGTTGGGGAATTGGGAGCCAATGGAGGGATTTGCAGAGGGGAGAGACAGGGGAGTAGCGAGGAGAGAGGTGGATTAGTCAGGCAGCAGAATTGAGGACAGACTGGAGTGGTGCAAGGGAGTTGGCAGGGAGGCCACAGAGGAGAGTGTTGCAGTAGTCAAGGCGGGAGATGATGAGGGCATGTACAAGAGTTTTAGTAGATTGAGGAAGGGATGGATTCTGGAAATATTTTTGAGTTGGAGGCGACAGGAGGTGGCAAGAGTTTGGACGTGTGGTTTGAAGTACAGGGCAGAGTCAAGAGTTACTCCGAGGCAGCGGATTTCAGGTGCAGGAGAGAGCGTGATGCCGTTTACCATAATATATAGATCAGGTAGGGAAGATACGTGAGATGGAGGAAAGGTAATGAGTTCAGTTTTGTCTACATTGAGCTTTAATTAAGAAGTGAGAGGTGAAAAAGGAGGATATGGCTGATAGACACTCCGGGATTCTGGACAGCAGAGAGGTGACATCTGGGCCAGAGAGGTAGATCTGAGTGTCATCTGCATACAGGTGGCACTGGAAGCCATGGGACTTTTTGAGTTATCCTAGGCCAAGAGTATAGATGGAAAAAAGTACGGGCCCAGGACAGAGCCTTGGGGGACTCCAACAGAAAGGGGGTGGGATGAGGAGGTAGTGTGGGAGTGGGAAACGCTGAATGTGCGGTCAGAAAGGTATGAGGAAATCCAGGACAGGGCAAGGTCTTTTATGCCAAAGGAATAAAAAATCTGTAGCTGTAGGCAGTGGTCAACTGTGTCAAAGGCAGAGGACAGGTCAAGAAGGAGGACGATGGAGAACTGTCTGTTAGCTTTGGCTGTAAGTCATTAGTAATTTTGGTCAGAGCAGTTTAAGCGGAGTGTTGGGGGTGGAAGCCAGATTGCAGGATGTCAATGAGGGAGTTAGATGAGAGGTGGGAGGAAAGTTGAGCATGGACATGCTGTTCGAGGAATTTGGAAGCAAACGGGAGCAGTGATATGGGGCGATAGCTGGGCCTAGCAGTTGGGTCAAGGTTTGATTTTTTGAGGATGGGTGTTATGGTGGCATGTTTGAAGGCACTTATCTACCCCCATGGCTGCCACTAGGAATTTCAGGGCCCCATACAGGCAAAATTTTCGGGGCCCCCTTTAAACTCCACCCAGGCTCCACCCCAGCCCCGCCTCCACCGCTCAAACTGTCCACAGTCCCACTGCTTTCTCTTGGAAAAACTCCACTTCTCACCAATCACACATTAACAGTTCCCATCACCAGATCACACATATAGCCGGCAGCTTTTCTTTTGGCCAAAAGATTTTGTAAGCCGCCATCACAACAATGTGCCCAAACTTGGCCGAGCTCTACTCTATGCTAACCTATTAAATATTTGTTAAAATATGCAACACAATTTAGGTATATTTTTATTTATTTTTCAATTTTTAAAATGACCAATAATCTCACATTCAAGGGACAAATACCACCGCACCATGTCCAGACCACATATTACCACCACATAGTGACCTATAATACCACATACAAGGAACAAACACCGCCACACCATGACCAGACCACATATTACCACCACAAAGTGACCATATAATAGCACATGCAAGGGACAAATACCGCAACACCATGTCCAGACCACATATTACCACCACAAAGTGACTGAATACTACAATACTAATCAGTAATAAAAAACATAATATTATCACCATAACTGCCATTATACACAGGAGATCTGTGCTTAGTATGCCGTGTCTGTGTACAGGTAATACAGTGATCAATGACATTATACACAGGACCTCTGTATACAGTATACAGTGTATAGTGTCAGTGTATAGGTAACACACTAACTCACCAGTGATGTCTCTAGGTGAAGTCCTTCATCTTCGCTTTTCATCTTTCATCCAGCACAGATCGCCATCACTTCTTCCAGCCAGTGCTCGTCTCTGCAGGAATAACAAGGTTATCTAGAGCTCTGTTTGCAGAACACATTAGTTATTTTTTTCCCAACTTCTACATTACATCACATGAAGAAAAAAAGGCAACATAGTATCACTTTACACAATAACAGGACCTTCCCCCATTTAAAACAGTATACTCAAAAAATAAAATAAATACATCACTGCAGTAATAATATCCCTTAATTAGCCTCTATGGTAATAATATTCCCCATCCTGCCCCCCGTGTGTCTCATTCCTGGCTTCAGCCATATTTTCTCCCATCCCGCCCTCATGAGTATCCATTGTGCCCCATATGTTCTACCCATCTGTCTCCATCATATCCATTCTGCCCCATGATCCTGCACCATGTGTCTCTCATCCTGCCCCCTCCTGTGTCTCACATTCTGCCCCCTCCTGTGTCTCACTGTCACATTCTGCCCCCTCCTGTGTCTTATTGTCACATTCTGCCCCCATGCCTCACATTCTGCCCCCTCCTGTCTGTCACATTCTGCCCCGTGTCCATTCTGCCCCCTCCTGTGTCTCACTGTCACATTCTGCCCCCATGTCTCGCATTCTGCCCCCATGTCTCGCATTCTGCCACATCAAGTCTTGCATTCTGTCCCATCATGTCTTGCATTCTGCCCCCATCATGTCTGGCATTCTGCCCCCATCATGTCTCCATTCTTCCCCCATCATGTCTTGCATTCTGCCCCATTTCTGCATTCTGCCCCCATATCACAGTCTGCCCCCCATGTCAAGAATTCTGCCCCCATCATGTCTGCATTCTGCCTCCATGTCTACATTCTGCCCCCATGTCTTGCATTCTGCCCCCGCCCCATGTCTCAGTCTGCCCCGGGCCCCCCGGATCACCGCTTTCAATAAAAATAAAAATTAAAAAAGAACAAAACAAGTTCTTCCTAGCTGGCCGTGCTCCAGTGGCGAAGCTCCCTCCACGCAGCAGAAGCGCGCACTCACCGGCGACTGACAGTGATGTCAGCTGCCAGCCTCTGATTGGCTGGAGGCTGTTAACTATTGACATGCGGGCCGGCGGGCCCGCTTGTCAATAGCGTTCAACTGCCTCACCGCAGCGCCGCTAAGGGCCCAGTTTAGCCTGCCGGTAGGTACCCGGTGAGCAGATGAGACGTGGCCTGATGTGGGCCCCCTCTGCCCACCGGGCCCCACACGCCAGTCAGGGCAGTAATGCCCTGATGGCAGCCATGTCTACCCCCTCTGCACTTTAATACCGCATCTGCTCTGCTCTGTTTGTTTCTTTACAAAATACTGACCTGTGGAGACAGGTTTTCTGAAAATGGAACTCCCTTTTAGACTGTGTGCAAACGGCATTTTTAAGACACCAGCAGAACTGCTGAGATTATCAAAGCAAAACCGCTTCAGGAAAACACCAGTGAACATTTTCCCGAAGCATCTTTTCTGGAGTCTTTTCAGGTGTTTTGTGGTGACTTGGCCACCAGTGTCTTTGCTTTACAATTTCAAGTATTGAGAAAGTATAGAAAGTATAGAAAAAATCCGCCCGAAGATTGAGCATATTGCTTCTTTTAAGCACTTTAAGGTTTTCCAACCCTGAAGGTTAAAAGAAGTAACATATCCTGGAATGTGTACACAGCAGTTTGGGTTTTACATTGCTGTAAGTTATGTTTATTTTTTACAGCATATTGTCACATGAATTGCAGGTGGAATCTGCCTGAACAAGAGGTTGTGTGAACACACCATCAGGTATTATCTTCTGGACCTCAAACAACCGAGGTAGCACTGTTCTATAGTCGAATTGGTTTAGAGACTAAAACAGTTGATCTCAACTAATTGTGTGGTACTGAAAATGAATATGATATCTAAATTTGCTAACTGGCTGTATTATTCAAGATCTAGAGGAGGTTGTAATTACTTACTACACCGTTCATGCATGCTTATAGAAAAAATGTGTCTTTATTATTTCATCATCATTATTGCATTGTTAGTAACTATTCTATTACATCATCTATTTAGTCTATTGAGCTTTCAGCATTCTATCATCTGAGGATGATGAATCAAAAAACACCAACTCATCTCCAATGACGTAATTCTAATCACAGTTGCATCTAATTTTAAAAATGCATTATGTGTAATGTAGCCATTAGCCAGTTTTAGGATGTCTTAGGCTGGTTTCATATATGCGGACGGAGGGCTGCAGACTTCCTCCGTGAAGTCCCGCCCCTGCCGCGCCTCCTCCGGTCTGCTCCGCCTATTTCTGCATGCGGCTTCATGTAGCCTGCGTACCCTATCTTTAACATTGGGTATGCAGGCCGTGCTGCAGTATGTGGATGTCACCGCATGCGTCGTTTTGACGGTGCAGCGTCCAGTGCAGAACGCATCATGTTGGAATTTTATGTCAGCGCTGCATTGTCAAAACAATGCATGCGGCGGCATCCGCATACTGCGGCATGGCCTGCGTACCCAATGTTAAAGATAGGGTACGCAGGCCGCATAAAGCCACATGCAGAAATAGGCGGAGCTGACCGGAGGAGGCGCGGCGGGGAGCTTCACGGAGGAAGTCCGCAGCCCTCCGTCCGCAAATGTGAAACTAGCCTTAACTTAGTTTCTTAGCATATTGACATGTTGCTATGTTTTTTTCAGATATGCCTCATTTTTGCTTTAGCAAAGCAGATAGTGCTTGCTGCATATACTGAGAAGTCACTTTTGCATCACAAAGGTGAAACTTGACTACTGTGATAAGGAAAGTCTACAACCTGTATATTGGCTGCAGATTAGAAGATCAGGACAAGAGTTGTGCTCCACACATGTGGCAGTAAACACTGACGAGCAAAAGAAGGGTAACAATTAGTGTTGAGCATTCCGATACCGCAAGTATCGGGTATCGGCCGATATTAGCGGTATCGGAATTCCGATACTTAGTTCCGATACTTTTTTCATATCGGATTCCGGAATCGGAATCGGAATAGGAAGTTCCCATCATGCTATGAGCCTGCTTGCTTTGATTAAGCCAATGGGAATCCTCCGAAGTGTGGGCACATCCTGTTAGGCATGTAGGCATGTTAACTATTGGCATGGCTGTGATTGGCTGCCGAAATGATGTCATGATGCACTATAAAAGCCACCGCAGCCGCCATTTCTGGTCACTCTGCTGTGAATTCAGTTAGGGACAGGCTGCTGTAGAAGACTGTGAGGGACAGTTAGAAATAGCGATTCCACCAAACATCTAGTGCTTTACCCAGCCTACATAAACCACCACTGTAGCCTTCTTTGCCCTAGCAGCAGTGTTCACAGCTGTCTGCAAGGGCTGTGTGAGTGCAGCTCACGCTGTGGAGTGGGTCCTGCAGCCACGTCAGGCTGTAGGCCACCCAGTGTGATCACTGCTGCCTCATACATCTTTTATTTTTTGAGCTGCATTTTTTACATAATTTCAATCTAGTGTGCTTCCATCCGTATCCATATACGTTGGTTGCAAACACTAGTAGTAGACAGCGGAGCCTTTCTGCAGCCTTTCAGTGCTAGTGTCCACTTTGCTGCACTGTTCACGGCTGTCTGAGAGGTCTCTGACTGTCTGTGAGTGCAGCTCACGCTGAGTAGTGTGTCCTGCAGCTACGTTTGGCTGTAGGACGCTCAGCGTGCGTCAGTGCCTCACACATATTTTTATTTGAGTGCAGCTCATTTTTTCTTCTATTAGTGTGCATCCATCCGTCTCCATCTACGGTGGTTGCAAACACTATATAGGAGTACACAGCGGAGCCTTTCTGCAGCCTGTCAGTGCCAGTGCCCACTTAGCTGCACTGTTGACGGCTGTCTGAGAGGCCTCTGACTGTGTGTGAGTGCAGCTCACGCTGAGTAGAGTGTCCTGCAGCTACGTCTGGTTGTAGGACGCTCAACGTGCGTCACTGCCTCACACATATTTGTCTTTGAGTGCAGCTCATTTTTTCTTCTCCTATTAGTGTGCATCCATCCGTATCCATCAACATTGGTTGGTTGCAAACACTATATAGGAGTAGATAGAGGAGCCTTTTTTTCTGGCTTGTGCCCTGCCGGCGCAGCCAGATTAGTATTACCCAATTTTTTTGGAGCCTCATCTTTTGCATTGTAGGTTACCTGCCTGCATTGTAATAGCTCCAAAAAGTTGGTGATACTATCAGTTTCAATTCTTTGTTCACATACTTTGAGTTTGTTTCCAACAAAGAAACCACAAAAAAAGTTCACCAAACACTACATTTGGAACTTGTGTAGGCCACATCAGCTCCTATTAAAGTCTAGTCCACACACACACACTTCATAAAATTAGTGTTTCTTGTACCTGTAACCAGCTGTTCAGGAATAAGCACACTAAGGCCCCCCTTTGTACTTTTTTGCCTATCTTAAGCAGTCTTGCAAGATGAAGAAGGCAGGGAGTAAGGCGCGTGGGCGTGGGCGTGGGCGTGGAGTTTCAGCAGGGAGAGGACGTGGGGATTCTGCAGGGAGAGGACGTGGGGATTCTACAGGTAGAGGACGTGGGGATTCTGGGCCTGCTGCGGGCACCAGTGGATCAGCATCCCCCAGTTTTAGCAGGCAACAGTCCTTTATGCGCAGCTTTGTAGGACCTCAACGTACCCCACTGCTGCGGGAGGAACAAATTGAAGCCGTTGTCGGATGGATGGCAGCTAACGCATCGACTTCAATTACTTCCGCATCCTCTCAGGGTCAGAGCACCGAAGAGCAACCATCTGTCTCTTCACCACCTGCCAAAGTGCCCAGGCAGTCAGAGAGACATGGACAGGAGCCATCACAGTCTCTACTTCTGTTCTCGGAATCTGTTGGCTTGGAAAGAGGGGGCCAGCCAAGCAGCATTCCTGAATGTGAAGAAGAGGGAGTATGCAGTGATGCGCAACTTCTTTGTCCCTCTGAATCTGAAGAGGCGAGTGGGCCAGTGCCTATGGTCAGCACACCTCAGTACGCATCAGATGATGACGAGACTCAGTTGCCACTTTCTGGTGCGTACGGTGCTGGCGAGACAATCCCAGAGAAGCAGCTGTTTGAAGAGGGGAGGGAAGATGATGAGGTCCTTGACCCATCATGGCGTGAGCAACAGGAAGGTGGTGGGAGCAGCTCGGAGGAAGAGATTCCCCTACCGGCCAAAACAGGAGGCAGAGGGAGGGGGAAGACTTGGTTGCCTGTACCCTCCACTTCGGCACCCGTTAGGAGCATTCCTCCTTCCAAAGGCAAACCGGGCGCTCACAAGAGTTGCAGTGCGTGGTCCTTTTTTGACACAGTTGCAGATGACATTTGCTTTGTCAAATGCAAGCTGTGTCATCAGAGAGTCAAAAGAGGGAGAAATGTCAGCAACCTCAATACCACAAATATGTGGAAACATGTGCGCACCAAGCACGAGTTGGAGTTGCAGAGACACCCTGAAGACGTAGGCCAACGTACAGCACCACCTACCACCTCTTCAGTTCGTGTTGGGCCCTCTTCCTCCAGCTCACACACTGCTGGTTCGGCTTCCTCACAGGATCGCCAAGGAAGAACCTCTGCCACTGTTGTCCGGAGACCCTGTCAGATTACACCCATAGCAGCACGTTCCCATCCATCACAGCCATCGGTAGCACAGGCATGGGATAAAAGGCGCCCCTACTCGGCAAACCATCCCCGAGCACAGTCTCTGAATGCTGGCATTGCCAAACTTCTGGCAGTTGAAATGCTGTCATTCAGGCTGGTGGACACTGACACCTTCCGGGACTTAATGGCATTGGCAGTCCCCCAATACAACGTGCCCAGCCGCTTTTATTTCAGCAGGCGAGCCGTCCCTGCCCTGCAGAAACATGTTGAGGGCAAAATAAAACATGCTCTACTAAACACCGTTAGTAGCAAGGTCCACCTGACCACCGATGCGTGGACCAGTAACCATGGACAGGGACGATACCTTTCCCTCACTGCCCACTGGGTCAATGTTGTGGAGCCGGGTACGGATCTGGAGAGTGGCGCTGTACGTGTTCTTCCAACGCCACGGATTGCAGGACTCCAGTCTGTACACATAGACTCCTCCTCCTACTCAAGTTCCTCAGAAACAGCAGAGCAGGAGCCTGTTACGACCGATATGAGCACAGCCGTGGCCAAGCGTCAACAGGCTGTACTCAAATTAATTTCTTTGGGGAATCGAAGCCACACAGCGCAGGAGCTCTGGAATGCTATCAAGCTGGAGAGCGATGTGTGGTTTGGGCCAGCGAATCTCCAGCCGGGCTTGGTAGTGTGTGACAATGGCCGAAATCTGGTGGCAGCTCTTGGCCTAGGCAACCTCACACACATCCCATGTCTGGCACATGTTCTTAACTTGGTCGTGCAGAGCTTTCTGAGGGACTATCCGGATCTTGCTGCACTGTTGCACAAGGTCCGCATAGAGTGCGCTCACTTGCGACGTTCCAGCACGGCAAGATCGCGCCTCGCTGCTCTGCAGCGACGATTTGGCCTTCCGGAACATCGCATCATATGTGACCTACCCACCCGGTGGAATTCAACGTTACATATGTTGGAGCGGTTGTGTGAGCAGCAGGCAGCAGTCATGGAGTACCAGCTGCATCAGGCGCAAACAAGTCGCACTGTGCGCCGTTCACACTTCAGCACCATTGAGTGGGCCTCTATGAAGGACATCTGCCTCGTTTTGCGTGCCTTCGATGAATCCACGCGGATGGCGAGTGCAGATGATGCACTAGTCAGCATGACTGTCCCCCTTATCTGCCTGCTTCAACAAACACTGCAAGCACTAAGGGATGAGGTTTCAGAAGAGGTGGAGGATGAGGAGTCCCAAATGCCATCTGCTTCTGGACAGTCTGCGCTACGTGTTTCCTCACAAAGGCCTAGGCAGGGGACACTTTGTGAGGAGGATGAGGAGGAGTCGATGGAGGAGGAAGACATCTCTCCAGAGGAGGGAGGTACACAAACCTCTACTCAGTATGTACAGCGAGGGTGGGGTGATGCAGAGCAGGCCGAGGTCACGCCTCAAACAGGGGACAGCGGTTCTTTGGCAGTTGGGAGTCTGCAGCACATGGTTGATTTCATGCTGCAGTGCCTGAGAAACGACCGCCGCATCGCCCACATTCTCGTCTCGGCTGATTATTGGGTGTACACCCTCCTAGATCCTCGCTACCGGGACAGCGTACAAAGGCTCATACCAATGTTGAACCGGGAGCGTAAAATGCGGGAGTACGAAGAGTCACTGGTGCAGTCCATAATGTTTTCCATTCCATCCGACAGCATTGTTGCTAGTGCTTTACAAAGCAGCTCTGTGCGTCGAGGCAGTGGAGGAAATTCTGCACAAAGAGGGAGCAGAGGCAGCGCCGCAGCACAAGGCAAGACCACTATGGCCCAAATGTGGCAAAGTTTTGTGTGTCCACCACAATTATCTACACCATCAGCGACGCCTCGAGTCAGCAGGAGGCAACGCTTCCGTCAGATGGTGTCAGACTACATGTCTTGCCCTGTCGCTGTACTCCCAGATGGCTCTTCCCCCTTCAAGTTTTGGGTCTCTAAGCTGGATACATGGCCAGAGCTTAGCCAGTATGCATTGGAGGTGCTGGCTTGCCCTGCTGCCAGTGTATTATCGGAACGTGTCTTTAGTGCCGCAGGTGGTGTACTAACAGACCGTCGCACGCGACTATCTTCCGATAATGTTGACCGGCTGACTTTTCTGAAAATGAACAAGGCCTGGATCTCCAAAGACTTTGCCATTCCTCTTACAGACTAAATTAGTGGTTGGCAACTGTATCCAGGTCTGCTGGTGTGTTCATTTTTCTACCACCTGAACTATAATCCCTTTGCTTCAACACAGCCAGTTGTCGCTCAGATGTGTCGTCTGCACAGAGAAACACACTAGCTCCTGTGTTAGTGGGGTTCAGTAATGCCAGCTGATCCCCTGCTGTGTGGACGGCAAAGTCACCAGCTCCATCAACATTCAAACCACTACTGATTTTTAACCGTGCCCAACTTAGGTCTCTGGCTCCACTGTCTCTACTATTTCCCCTGACCTCCAACCCCGCCATCTACATCTCTGAAGTGGCGTCAGCACAATCTACACTTGTTCCTGTGTTCCTGTGGCTCAGTCCCATCAGTTTATCCCCTGATGTGTGTCCGGCAAGGTCTCCTGCTCTGTCCACATTCCCATAACCAGTAGTGGGAATGAGGACAGAGCTGGCGAACTTGCCGGACAAACATCAGGGGATCAACTGACGGGACTGAGCACCAGTAACACAGGAACAAGTGTAGATTGTGCTGACGCCACTTCAGAGATGTAGCTGGCGGGGTTGGAGGCCAGGGTAAATAGTAGAGACAGTAGAGCCAGAGGCCTAAGTGGAGCATGGTTAGAATCAGTAGTAGTCCACAACCTCCATAAAAACTGATGTCCATTGGCCTCTGCATGCCGCATGCGTAATCCTGGGCTCCAACAGCGTCAGTTGGTGTTCAGAAGTGTCGTCTCCACAGAGCCAAACACATTCGTTAGAGTGTTAGTGGGTTTCAGCACTGCCAGCTGTTCCCCTGCTGTGGAGATGGCAAGTCTCCTGCTGCCTTCACCTGCCAAAATCCAGTAGGCCCCAGCCTGCTCCTCGCCTAATCCTGGGCTCCAACAGCGTCAGTTGGTGTTCAGAAGTGTCGTCTCCACAGAGCCAAACACATTCGTTAGAGTGTTAGTGGGTTTCAGCACTGCCAGCTGTTCCCCTGCTGTGGAGATGGCAAGTCTCCTGCTGCCTTCACCTGCCAAAATCCAGTAGGCCCCAGCCTGCTCCTCGCCTAATCCTGGGCTCCAACAGCGTCAGTTGGTGTTCAGAAGTGTCGTCTCCACAGAGCCAAACACATTCGTTAGAGTGTTAGTGGGTTTCAGCACTGCCAGCTGTTCCCCTGCTGTGGAGATGGCAAGTCTCCTGCTGCCTTCACCTGCCAAAATCCAGTAGGCCCCAGCCTGCTCCTCGCCTAATCCTGGGCTCCAACAGCGTCACTTGGTGTTCAGAAGTGTCATCTCCACAGAGCCAAACACATTCGTTAGAGTGTTAGTGGGTTTCAGCACTGCCAGCTGTTCCCCTGCTGTGGAGATGGCAAGTCTCCTGCTGCCTTCACCTGCCAAAATCCAGTAGGCCCCAGCCTGCTCCTCGCCTAATCCTGGGCTCCAACAGCGTCAGTTGGTGTTCAGAAGTGTCGTCTCCACAGAGCCAAACACATTCGTTAGAGTGTTAGTGGGTTTCAGCACTGCCAGCTGTTCCCCTGCTGTGGAGATGGCAAGTCTCCTGCTGCCTTCACCTGCCAAAATCCAGTAGGCCCCAGCCTGCTCCTCGCCTAATCCTGGGCTCCAACAGCGTCAGTTGGTGTTCAGAAGTGTCGTCTCCACAGAGCCAAACACATTCGTTAGAGTGTTAGTGGGGTTCAGCACTGCCAGCTGTTCCCCTGCTGTGGAGATGGCAAGTCTCCTGCTGCCTTCACCTGTCAAAATCCAGTAGGCCCCAGCCTGCTCCTCGCCTAATCCTGGGCTCCAACAGCGTCAGTTGGTGTTCAGAAGTGTCGTCTCCACAGAGCCAAACACATTCGTTAGAGTGTTAGTGGGGTTCAGCACTGCCAGCTGTTCCCCTGCTGTGGAGATGGCAAGTCTCCTGCTGCCTTCACCTGCCAAAATCCAGTAGGCCCCAGCCTGCTCCTCGCCTAATCCTGGGCTCCAACAGCGTCAGTTGGTGTTCAGAAGTGTCATCTCCACAGAGCCAAACACATTCGTTAGAGTGTTAGTGGGGTTCAGCACTGCCAGCTGTTCCCCTGCTGTGGAGATGGCAAGTCTCCTGCTGCCTTCACCTGTCAAAATCCAGTAGGCCCCAGCCTGCTCCTCGCCTAATCCTGGGCTCCAACAGCGTCAGTTGGTGTTCAGAAGTGTCGTCTCCACAGAGCCAAACACATTCGTTAGAGTGTTAGTGGGGTTCAGCACTGCCAGCTGTTCCCCTGCTGTGGAGATGGCAAGTCTCCTGCTGCCTTCACCTGCCAAAATCCAGTAGGCCCCAGCCTGCTCCTCGCCTAATCCTGGGCTCCAACAGCGTCAGTTGGTGTTCAGAAGTGTCGTCTCCACAGAGCCAAACACATTCGTTAGAGTGTTAGTGGGGTTCAGCACTGCCAGCTGTTCCCCTGCTGTGGAGATGGCAAGTCTCCTGCTGCCTTCACCTGCCAAAATCCAGTAGGCCCCAGCCTGCTCCTCGCCTAATCCTGGGCTCCAACAGCGTCAGTTGGTGTTCAGAAGTGTCGTCTCCACAGAGCCAAACACATTCGTTAGAGTGTTAGTGGGTTTCAGCACTGCCAGCTGTTCCCCTGCTGTGGAGATGGCAAGTCTCCTGCTGCCTTCACCTGCCAAAATCCAGTAGGCCCCAGCCTGCTCCTCGCCTAATCCTGGGCTCCAACAGCGTCAGTTGGTGTTCAGAAGTGTCGTCTCCACAGAGCCAAACACATTCGTTAGAGTGTTAGTGGGTTTCAGCACTGCCAGCTGTTCCCCTGCTGTGGAGATGGCAAGTCTCCTGCTGCCTTCACCTGCCAAAATCCAGTAGGCCCCAGCCTGCTCCTCGCCTAATCCTGGGCTCCAACAGCGTCAGTTGGTGTTCAGAAGTGTCGTCTCCACAGAGCCAAACACATTCGTTAGAGTGTTAGTGGGTTTCAGCACTGCCAGCTGTTTCCCTGCTGTGGAGATGGCAAGTCTCCTGCTGCCTTCACCTGCCAAAATCCAGTAGGCCCCAGCCTGCTCCTCGCCTAATCCTGGGCTCCAACAGCGTCAGTTGGTGTTCAGAAGTGTCGTCTCCACAGAGCCAAACACATTCGTTAGAGTGTTAGTGGGGTTCAGCACTGCCAGCTGTTCCCCTGCTGTGGAGATGGCAAGTCTCCTGCTGCCTTCACATGCCAAAATCCAGTAGGCCCCAGCCTGCTCCTCGCCTAATCCTGGGCTCCAACAGCGTCAGTTGGTGTTCAGAAGTGTCGTCTCCACAGAGCCAAACACATTCGTTAGAGTGTTAGTGGGGTTCAGCACTGCCAGCTGTTCCCCTGCTGTGGAGATGGCAAGTCTCCTGCTGCCTTCACCTGCCAAAATCCAGTAGGCCCCAGCCTGCTCCTCGCCTAATCCTGGGCTCCAACAGCGTCAGTTGGTGTTCAGAAGTGTCGTCTCCACAGAGCCAAACACATTCGTTAGAGTGTTAGTGGGGTTCAGCACTGCCAGCTGTTCCCCTGCTGTGGAGATGGCAAGTCTCCTGCTGCCTTCACCTGCCAAAATCCAGTAGGCCCCAGCCTGCTCCTCGCCTAATCCTGGGCTACAACAGCGTCAGTTGGTGTTCAGAAGTGTCGTCTCCACAGAGCCAAACACATTCGTTAGAGTGTTAGTGGGTTTCAGCACTGCCAGCTGTTCCCCTGCTGTGGAGATGGCAAGTCTCCTGCTGCCTTCACCTGCCAAAATCCAGTAGGCCCCAGCCTGCTCCTCGCCTAATCCTGGGCTCCAACAGCGTCAGTTGGTGTTCAGAAGTGTCGTCTCCACAGAGCCAAACACATTCGTTAGAGTGTTAGTGGGTTTCAGCACTGCCAGCTGTTCCCCTGCTGTGGAGATGGCAAGTCTCCTGCTGCCTTCACCTGCCAAAATCCAGTAGGCCCCAGCCTGCTCCTCGCCTAATCCTGGGCTCCAACAGCGTCAGTTGGTGTTCAGAAGTGTCGTCTCCACAGAGCCAAACACATTCGTTAGAGTGTTAGTGGGTTTCAGCACTGCCAGCTGTTCCCCTGTTGTGGAGATGGCAAGTCTCCTGCTGCCTTCACCTGCCAAAATCCAGTAGGCCCCAGCCTGCTCCTCGCCTAATCCTGGGCTCCAACAGCATCAGTTGGTGTTCAGAAGTGTCGTCTCCACAGAGCCAAACACATTCGTTAGAGTGTTAGTGGGTTTCAGCACTGCCAGCTGTTCCCCTGCTGTGGAGATGGCAAGTCTCCTGCTGCCTTCACCTGCCAAAATCCAGTAGGCCCCAGCCTGCTCCTCGCCTAATCCTGGGCTCCAACAGCGTCAGTTGGTGTTCAGAAGTGTCGTCTCCACAGAGCCAAACACATTCGTTAGAGTGTTAGTGGGGTTCAGCACTGCCAGCTGTTCCCCTGCTGTGGAGATGGCAAGTCTCCTGCTGCCTTCACCTGCCAAAATCCAGTAGGCCCCAGCCTGCTCCTCGCCTAATCCTGGGCTCCAACAGCGTCAGTTGGTGTTCAGAAGTGTCGTCTCCACAGAGCCAAACACATTCGTTAGAGTGTTAGTGGGTTTCAGCACTGCCAGCTGTTCCCCTGCTGTGGAGATGGCAAGTCTCCTGCTGCCTTCACCTGCCAAAATCCAGTAGGCCCCAGCCTGCTCCTCGCCTAATCCTGGGCTCCAACAGCGTCAGTTGGTGTTCAGAAGTGTCGTCTCCACAGAGCCAAACACATTCGTTAGAGTGTTAGTGGGTTTCAGCACTGCCAGCTGTTCCCCTGCAGTGGAGATGGCAAGTCTCCTGCTGCCGTCACCTGCCAAAATCCAGTAGGCCCCAGCCTGCTCCTCGCCTAATCCTGGGCTCCAACAGCGTCAGTTGGTGTTCAGAAGTGTCGTCTCCACAGAGCCAAACACATTCGTTAGAGTGTTAGTGGGTTTCAGCACTGCCAGCTGTTCCCCTGCTGTGGAGATGGCAAGTCTCCTGCTGCCTTCACCTGCCAAAATCCAGTAGGCCCCAGCCTGCTCCTCGCCTAATCCTGGGCTCCAACAGCGTCAGTTGGTGTTCAGAAGTGTCGTCTCCACAGAGCCAAACACATTCGTTAGAGTGTTAGTGGGTTTCAGCACTGCCAGCTGTTCCCCTGCTGTGGAGATGGCAAGTCTCCTGCTGCCTTCACCTGCCAAAATCCAGTAGGCCCCAGCCTGCTCCTCGCCTAATCCTGGGCTCCAACAGCGTCAGTTGGTGTTCAGAAGTGTCGTCTCCACAGAGCCAAACACATTCGTTAGAGTGTTAGTGGGGTTCAGCACTGCCAGCTGTTCCCCTGCTGTGGAGATGGCAAGTCTCCTGCTGCCTTCACCTGTCAAAATCCAGTAGGCCCCAGCCTGCTCCTCGCCTAATCCTGGGCTCCAACAGCGTCAGTTGGTGTTCAGAAGTGTCGTCTCCACAGAGCCAAACACATTCGTTAGAGTGTTAGTGGGGTTCAGCACTGCCAGCTGTTCCCCTGCTGTGGAGATGGCAAGTCTCCTGCTGCCTTCACCTGCCAGAATCCAGTAGGCCCCAGCCTGCTCCTCGCCTAATCCTGGGCTCCAACAGCGTCAGTTGGTGTTCAGAAGTGTCGTCTCCACAGAGCCAAACACATTCGTTAGAGTGTTAGTGGGGTTCAGCACTGCCAGCTGTTCCCCTGCTGTGGAGATGGCAAGTCTCCTGCTGCCTTCACCTGCCAAAATCCAGTAGGCCCCAGCCTGCTCCTCGCCTAATCCTGGGCTCCAACAGCGTCAGTTGGTGTTCAGAAGTGTCGTCTCCACAGAGCCAAACACATTCGTTAGAGTGTTAGTGGGGTTCAGCACTGCCAGCTGTTCCCCTGCTGTGGAGATGGCAAGTCTCCTGCTGCCTTCACCTGCCAAAATCCAGTAGGCCCCAGCCTGCTCCTCGCCTAATCCTGGGCTCCAACAGCGTCAGTTGGTGTTCAGAAGTGTCGTCTCCACAGAGACAAACACATTCGTTAGAGTGTTAGTGGGTTTCAGCACTGCCAGCTGTTCCCCTGCTGTGGAGATGGCAAGTCTCCTGCTGCCTTCACCTGCCAAAATCCAGTAGGCCCCAGCCTGCTCCTCGCCTAATCCTGGGCTCCAACAGCGTCAGTTGGTGTTCAGAAGTGTCGTCTCCACAGAGCCAAACACATTCGTTAGAGTGTTAGTGGGTTTCAGCACTGCCAGCTGTTCCCCTGCTGTGGAGATGGCAAGTCTCCTGCTGCCTTCACCTGCCAAAATCCAGTAGGCCCCAGCCTACTCCTCGCCTAATCCTGGGCTCCAACAGTGTCAGTTGGTGTTCAGAAGTGTCGTCTCCACAGAGCCAAACACATTCGTTAGAGTGTTAGTGGGGTTCAGCACTGCCAGCTGTTCCCCTGCAGTGGAGATGGCAAGTCTCCTGCTGCCTTCACCTGCCAAAATCCAGTAGGCCCCAGCCTGCTCCTCGCCTAATCCTGGGCTCCAACAGCGTCAGTTGGTGTTCAGAAGTGTCGTCTCCACAGAGCCAAACACATTCGTTAGAGTGTTAGTGGGGTTCAGCACTGCCAGCTGTTCCCCTGCTGTGGAGATGGCAAGTCTCCTGCTGCCTTCACCTGCCAAAATCCAGTAGGCCCCAGCCTGCTCCTCGCCTAATCCTGGGCTCCAACAGCGTCAGTTGGTGTTCAGAAGTGTCGTCTCCACAGAGCCAAACACATTCGTTAGAGTGTTAGTGGGTTTCAGCACTGCCAGCTGTTCCCCTGCTGTGGAGATGGCAAGTCTCCTGCTGCCTTCACCTGCCAAAATCCAGTAGGCCCCAGCCTGCTCCTTGCCTAATCCTGGGCTCCAACAGCGTCAGTTGGTGTTCAGAAGTGTCGTCTCCACAGAGCCAAACACATTCGTTAGAGTGTTAGTGGGTTTCAGCACTGCCAGCTGTTCCCCTGCTGTGGAGATGGCAAGTCTCCTGCTGCCTTCACCTGCCAAAATCCAGTAGGCCCCAGCCTGCTCCTCGCCTAATCCTGGGCTCCAACAGAGTCAGTTGGTGTTCAGAAGTGTCGTCTCCACAGAGCCAAACACATTCGTTAGAGTGTTAGTGGGTTTCAGCACTGCCAGCTGTTCCCCTGCTGTGGAGATGGCAAGTCTCCTGCTGCCTTCACCTGCCAAAATCCAGTAGGCCCCAGCCTGCTCCTCGCCTAATCCTGGGCTCCAACAGCGTCAGTTGGTGTTCAGAAGTGTCGTCTCCACAGAGCCAAACACATTCGTTAGAGTGTTAGTGGGTTTCAGCACTGCCAGCTGTTCCCCTGCTGTGGAGATGGCAAGTCTCCTGCTGCCTTCACCTGCCAAAATCCAGTAGGCCCCAGCCTGCTCCTCGCCTAATCCTGGGCTCCAACAGCGTCAGTTGGTGTTCAGAAGTGTCGTCTCCACAGAGCCAAACACATTCGTTAGAGTGTTAGTGGGTTTCAGCACTGCCAGCTGTTCCCCTGCTGTGGAGATGGCAAGTCTCCTGCTGCCTTCACCTGCCAAAATCCAGTAGGCCCCAGCCTGCTCCTCGCCTAATCCTGGGCTCCAACAGCGTCAGTTGGTGTTCAGAAGTGTCGTCTCCACAGAGCCAAACACATTCGTTAGAGTGTTAGTGGGGTTCAGCACTGCCAGCTGTTCCCCTGCTGTGGAGATGGCAAGTCTCCTGCTGCCTTCACCTGTCAAAATTCAGTAGGCCCCAGCCTGCTCCTCGCCTAATCCTGGGCTCCAACAGCGTCAGTTGGTGTTCAGAAGTGTCGTCTCCACAGAGCCAAACACATTCGTTAGAGTGTTAGTGGGGTTCAGCACTGCCAGCTGTTCCCCTGCTGTGGAGATGGCAAGTCTCCTGCTGCCTTCACATGCCAAAATCCAGGAGGCCCCAGCCTGCTCCTCGCCTAATCCTGGGCTCCAACAGCGTCAGTTGGTGTTCAGAAGTGTCGTCTCCACAGAGCCAAACACATTCGTTAGAGTGTTAGTGGGGTTCAGCACTGCCAGCTGTTCCCCTGCTGTGGAGATGGCAAGTCTCCTGCTGCCTTCACCTGCCAAAATCCAGTAGGCCCCAGCCTACTCCTCGCCTAATCCTGGGCTCCAACAGTGTCAGTTGGTGTTCAGAAGTGTCGTCTCCACAGAGCCAAACACATTCGTTAGAGTGTTAGTGGGGTTCAGCACTGCCAGCTGTTCCCCTGCAGTGGAGATGGCAAGTCTCCTGCTGCCTTCACCTGCCAAAATCCAGTAGGCCCCAGCCTGCTCCTCGCCTAATCCTGGGCTCCAACAGCGTCAGTTGGTGTTCAGAAGTGTCGTCTCCACAGAGCCAAACACATTCGTTAGAGTGTTAGTGGGGTTCAGCACTGCCAGCTGTTCCCCTGCTGTGGAGATGGCAAGTCTCCTGCTGCCTTCACCTGCCAAAATCCAGTAGGCCCCAGCCTGCTCCTCGCCTAATCCTGGGCTCCAACAGCGTCAGTTGGTGTTCAGAAGTGTCGTCTCCACAGAGCCAAACACATTCGTTAGAGTGTTAGTGGGTTTCAGCACTGCCAGCTGTTCCCCTGCTGTGGAGATGGCAAGTCTCCTGCTGCCTTCACCTGCCAAAATCCAGTAGGCCCCAGCCTGCTCCTTGCCTAATCCTGGGCTCCAACAGCGTCAGTTGGTGTTCAGAAGTGTCGTCTCCACAGAGCCAAACACATTCGTTAGAGTGTTAGTGGGTTTCAGCACTGCCAGCTGTTCCCCTGCTGTGGAGATGGCAAGTCTCCTGCTGCCTTCACCTGCCAAAATCCAGTAGGCCCCAGCCTGCTCCTCGCCTAATCCTGGGCTCCAACAGCGTCAGTTGGTGTTCAGAAGTGTCGTCTCCACAGAGCCAAACACATTCGTTAGAGTGTTAGTGGGTTTCAGCACTGCCAGCTGTTCCCCTGCTGTGGAGATGGCAAGTCTCCTGCTGCCTTCACCTGCCAAAATCCAGTAGGCCCCAGCCTGCTCCTCGCCTAATCCTGGGCTCCAACAGCGTCAGTTGGTGTTCAGAAGTGTCGTCTCCACAGAGCCAAACACATTCGTTAGAGTGTTAGTGGGTTTCAGCACTGCCAGCTGTTCCCCTGCTGTGGAGATGGCAAGTCTCCTGCTGCCTTCACCTGCCAAAATCCAGTAGGCCCCAGCCTGCTCCTCGCCTAATCCTGGGCTCCAACAGCGTCAGTTGGTGTTCAGAAGTGTCGTCTCCACAGAGCCAAACACATTCGTTAGAGTGTTAGTGGGTTTCAGCACTGCCAGCTGTTCCCCTGCTGTGGAGATGGCAAGTCTCCTGCTGCCTTCACCTGCCAAAATCCAGTAGGCCCCAGCCTGCTCCTCGCCTAATCCTGGGCTCCAACAGCGTCAGTTGGTGTTCAGAAGTGTCGTCTCCACAGAGCCAAACACATTCGTTAGAGTGTTAGTGGGGTTCAGCACTGCCAGCTGTTCCCCTGCTGTGGAGATGGCAAGTCTCCTGCTGCCTTCACCTGTCAAAATTCAGTAGGCCCCAGCCTGCTCCTCGCCTAATCCTGGGCTCCAACAGCGTCAGTTGGTGTTCAGAAGTGTCGTCTCCACAGAGCCAAACACATTCGTTAGAGTGTTAGTGGGGTTCAGCACTGCCAGCTGTTCCCCTGCTGTGGAGATGGCAAGTCTCCTGCTGCCTTCACATGCCAAAATCCAGGAGGCCCCAGCCTGCTCCTCGCCTAATCCTGGGCTCCAACAGCGTCAGTTGGTGTTCAGAAGTGTCGTCTCCACAGAGCCAAACACATTCGTTAGAGTGTTAGTGGGGTTCAGCACTGCCAGCTGTTCCCCTGCTGTGGAGATGGCAAGTCTCCTGCTGCCTTCACCTGCCAAAATCCAGTAGGCCCCAGCCTGCTCCTCGCCTAATCCTGGGCTCCAACAGCGTCAGTTGGTGTTCAGAAGTGTCGTCTCCACAGAGCCAAACACATTCGTTAGAGTGTTAGTGGGTTTCAGCACTGCCAGCTGTTTCCCTGCTGTGGAGATGGCAAGTCTCCTGCTGCCTTCACCTGCCAAAATCCAGTAGGCCCCAGCCTGCTCCTCGCCTAATCCTGGGCTCCAACAGCGTCAGTTGGTGTTCAGAAGTGTCGTCTCCACAGAGCCAAACACATTCGTTAGAGTGTTAGTGGGGTTCAGCACTGCCAGCTGTTCCCCTGCTGTGGAGATGGCAAGTCTCCTGCTGCCTTCACATGCCAAAATCCAGTAGGCCCCAGCCTGCTCCTCGCCTAATCCTGGGCTCCAACAGCGTCAGTTGGTGTTCAGAAGTGTCGTCTCCACAGAGCCAAACACATTCGTTAGAGTGTTAGTGGGGTTCAGCACTGCCAGCTGTTCCCCTGCTGTGGAGATGGCAAGTCTCCTGCTGCCTTCACCTGCCAAAATCCAGTAGGCCCCAGCCTGCTCCTCGCCTAATCCTGGGCTCCAACAGCGTCAGTTGGTGTTCAGAAGTGTCGTCTCCACAGAGCCAAACACATTCGTTAGAGTGTTAGTGGGGTTCAGCACTGCCAGCTGTTCCCCTGCTGTGGAGATGGCAAGTCTCCTGCTGCCTTCACCTGCCAAAATCCAGTAGGCCCCAGCCTGCTCCTCGCCTAATCCTGGGCTACAACAGCGTCAGTTGGTGTTCAGAAGTGTCGTCTCCACAGAGCCAAACACATTCGTTAGAGTGTTAGTGGGTTTCAGCACTGCCAGCTGTTCCCCTGCTGTGGAGATGGCAAGTCTCCTGCTGCCTTCACCTGCCAAAATCCAGTAGGCCCCAGCCTGCTCCTCGCCTAATCCTGGGCTCCAACAGCGTCAGTTGGTGTTCAGAAGTGTCGTCTCCACAGAGCCAAACACATTCGTTAGAGTGTTAGTGGGTTTCAGCACTGCCAGCTGTTCCCCTGCTGTGGAGATGGCAAGTCTCCTGCTGCCTTCACCTGCCAAAATCCAGTAGGCCCCAGCCTGCTCCTCGCCTAATCCTGGGCTCCAACAGCGTCAGTTGGTGTTCAGAAGTGTCGTCTCCACAGAGCCAAACACATTCGTTAGAGTGTTAGTGGGTTTCAGCACTGCCAGCTGTTCCCCTGTTGTGGAGATGGCAAGTCTCCTGCTGCCTTCACCTGCCAAAATCCAGTAGGCCCCAGCCTGCTCCTCGCCTAATCCTGGGCTCCAACAGCATCAGTTGGTGTTCAGAAGTGTCGTCTCCACAGAGCCAAACACATTCGTTAGAGTGTTAGTGGGTTTCAGCACTGCCAGCTGTTCCCCTGCTGTGGAGATGGCAAGTCTCCTGCTGCCTTCACCTGCCAAAATCCAGTAGGCCCCAGCCTGCTCCTCGCCTAATCCTGGGCTCCAACAGCGTCAGTTGGTGTTCAGAAGTGTCGTCTCCACAGAGCCAAACACATTCGTTAGAGTGTTAGTGGGGTTCAGCACTGCCAGCTGTTCCCCTGCTGTGGAGATGGCAAGTCTCCTGCTGCCTTCACCTGCCAAAATCCAGTAGGCCCCAGCCTGCTCCTCGCCTAATCCTGGGCTCCAACAGCGTCAGTTGGTGTTCAGAAGTGTCGTCTCCACAGAGCCAAACACATTCGTTAGAGTGTTAGTGGGTTTCAGCACTGCCAGCTGTTCCCCTGCTGTGGAGATGGCAAGTCTCCTGCTGCCTTCACCTGCCAAAATCCAGTAGGCCCCAGCCTGCTCCTCGCCTAATCCTGGGCTCCAACAGCGTCAGTTGGTGTTCAGAAGTGTCGTCTCCACAGAGCCAAACACATTCGTTAGAGTGTTAGTGGGTTTCAGCACTGCCAGCTGTTCCCCTGCAGTGGAGATGGCAAGTCTCCTGCTGCCGTCACCTGCCAAAATCCAGTAGGCCCCAGCCTGCTCCTCGCCTAATCCTGGGCTCCAACAGCGTCAGTTGGTGTTCAGAAGTGTCGTCTCCACAGAGCCAAACACATTCGTTAGAGTGTTAGTGGGTTTCAGCACTGCCAGCTGTTCCCCTGCTGTGGAGATGGCAAGTCTCCTGCTGCCTTCACCTGCCAAAATCCAGTAGGCCCCAGCCTGCTCCTCGCCTAATCCTGGGCTCCAACAGCGTCAGTTGGTGTTCAGAAGTGTCGTCTCCACAGAGCCAAACACATTCGTTAGAGTGTTAGTGGGTTTCAGCACTGCCAGCTGTTCCCCTGCTGTGGAGATGGCAAGTCTCCTGCTGCCTTCACCTGCCAAAATCCAGTAGGCCCCAGCCTGCTCCTCGCCTAATCCTGGGCTCCAACAGCGTCAGTTGGTGTTCAGAAGTGTCGTCTCCACAGAGCCAAACACATTCGTTAGAGTGTTAGTGGGGTTCAGCACTGCCAGCTGTTCCCCTGCTGTGGAGATGGCAAGTCTCCTGCTGCCTTCACCTGTCAAAATCCAGTAGGCCCCAGCCTGCTCCTCGCCTAATCCTGGGCTCCAACAGCGTCAGTTGGTGTTCAGAAGTGTCGTCTCCACAGAGCCAAACACATTCGTTAGAGTGTTAGTGGGGTTCAGCACTGCCAGCTGTTCCCCTGCTGTGGAGATGGCAAGTCTCCTGCTGCCTTCACCTGCCAGAATCCAGTAGGCCCCAGCCTGCTCCTCGCCTAATCCTGGGCTCCAACAGCGTCAGTTGGTGTTCAGAAGTGTCGTCTCCACAGAGCCAAACACATTCGTTAGAGTGTTAGTGGGGTTCAGCACTGCCAGCTGTTCCCCTGCTGTGGAGATGGCAAGTCTCCTGCTGCCTTCACCTGCCAAAATCCAGTAGGCCCCAGCCTGCTCCTCGCCTAATCCTGGGCTCCAACAGCGTCAGTTGGTGTTCAGAAGTGTCGTCTCCACAGAGCCAAACACATTCGTTAGAGTGTTAGTGGGGTTCAGCACTGCCAGCTGTTCCCCTGCTGTGGAGATGGCAAGTCTCCTGCTGCCTTCACCTGCCAAAATCCAGTAGGCCCCAGCCTGCTCCTCGCCTAATCCTGGGCTCCAACAGCGTCAGTTGGTGTTCAGAAGTGCCGTCTCCACAGAGCCAAATACATTCGTTAGAGTGTTAGTGGGTTTCAGCACTGCCAGCTGTTCCCCTGCTGTGGAGATGGCAAGTCTCCTGCTGCCTTCACCTGCCAAAATCCAGTAGGCCCCAGCCTGCTCCTCGCCTAATCCTGGGCTCCAACAGCGTCAGTTGGTGTTCAGAAGTGTCGTCTCCACAGAGCCAAACACATTCGTTAGAGTGTTAGTGGGTTTCAGCACTGCCAGCTGTTCCCCTGCTGTGGAGATGGCAAGTCTCCTGCTGCCTTCACCTGTCAAAATCCAGTAGGCCCCAGCCTGCTCCTCGCCTAATCCTGGGCTCCAACAGCGTCAGTTGGTGTTCAGAAGTGTCGTCTCCACAGAGACAAACACATTCGTTAGAGTGTTAGTGGGTTTCAGCACTGCCAGCTGTTCCCCTGCTGTGGAGATGGCAAGTCTCCTGCTGCCTTCACCTGCCAAAATCCAGTAGGCCCCAGCCTGCTCCTCGCCTAATCCTGGGCTCCAACAGCGTCAGTTGGTGTTCAGAAGTGTCGTCTCCACAGAGCCAAACACATTCGTTAGAGTGTTAGTGGGTTTCAGCACTGCCAGCTGTTCCCCTGCTGTGGAGATGGCAAGTCTCCTGCTGCCTTCACCTGCCAAAATCCAGTAGGCCCCAGCCTGCTCCTCGCCTAATCCTGGGCTCCAACAGTGTCAGTTGGTGTTCAGAAGTGTCGTCTCCACAGAGCCAAACACATTCGTTAGAGTGTTAGTGGGGTTCAGCACTGCCAGCTGTTCCCCTGCAGTGGAGATGGCAAGTCTCCTGCTGCCTTCACCTGCCAAAATCCAGTAGGCCCCAGCCTGCTCCTCGCCTAATCCTGGGCTCCAACAGCGTCAGTTGGTGTTCAGAAGTGTCGTCTCCACAGAGCCAAACACATTCGTTAGAGTGTTAGTGGGGTTCAGCACTGCCAGCTGTTCCCCTGCTGTGGAGATGGCAAGTCTCCTGCTGCCTTCACCTGCCAAAATCCAGTAGGCCCCAGCCTGCTCCTCGCCTAATCCTGGGCTCCAACAGCGTCAGTTGGTGTTCAGAAGTGTCGTCTCCACAGAGCCAAACACATTCGTTAGAGTGTTAGTGGGTTTCAGCACTGCCAGCTGTTCCCCTGCTGTGGAGATGGCAAGTCTCCTGCTGCCTTCACCTGCCAAAATCCAGTAGGCCCCAGCCTGCTCCTTGCCTAATCCTGGGCTCCAACAGCGTCAGTTGGTGTTCAGAAGTGTCGTCTCCACAGAGCCAAACACATTCGTTAGAGTGTTAGTGGGTTTCAGCACTGCCAGCTGTTCCCCTGCTGTGGAGATGGCAAGTCTCCTGCTGCCTTCACCTGCCAAAATCCAGTAGGCCCCAGCCTGCTCCTCGCCTAATCCTGGGCTCCAACAGCGTCAGTTGGTGTTCAGAAGTGTCGTCTCCACAGAGCCAAACACATTCGTTAGAGTGTTAGTGGGTTTCAGCACTGCCAGCTGTTCCCCTGCTGTGGAGATGGCAAGTCTCCTGCTGCCTTCACCTGCCAAAATCCAGTAGGCCCCAGCCTGCTCCTCGCCTAATCCTGGGCTCCAACAGCGTCAGTTGGTGTTCAGAAGTGTCGTCTCCACAGAGCCAAACACATTCGTTAGAGTGTTAGTGGGTTTCAGCACTGCCAGCTGTTCCCCTGCTGTGGAGATGGCAAGTCTCCTGCTGCCTTCACCTGCCAAAATCCAGTAGGCCCCAGCCTGCTCCTCGCCTAATCCTGGGCTCCAACAGCGTCAGTTGGTGTTCAGAAGTGTCGTCTCCACAGAGCCAAACACATTCGTTAGAGTGTTAGTGGGTTTCAGCACTGCCAGCTGTTCCCCTGCTGTGGAGATGGCAAGTCTCCTGCTGCCTTCACCTGCCAAAATCCAGTAGGCCCCAGCCTGCTCCTCGCCTAATCCTGGGCTCCAACAGCGTCAGTTGGTGTTCAGAAGTGTCGTCTCCACAGAGCCAAACACATTCGTTAGAGTGTTAGTGGGGTTCAGCACTGCCAGCTGTTCCCCTGCTGTGGAGATGGCAAGTCTCCTGCTGCCTTCACCTGTCAAAATTCAGTAGGCCCCAGCCTGCTCCTCGCCTAATCCTGGGCTCCAACAGCGTCAGTTGGTGTTCAGAAGTGTCGTCTCCACAGAGCCAAACACATTCGTTAGAGTGTTAGTGGGGTTCAGCACTGCCAGCTGTTCCCCTGCTGTGGAGATGGCAAGTCTCCTGCTGCCTTCACATGCCAAAATCCAGGAGGCCCCAGCCTGCTCCTCGCCTAATCCTGGGCTCCAACAGCGTCAGTTGGTGTTCAGAAGTGTCGTCTCCACAGAGCCAAACACATTCGTTAGAGTGTTAGTGGGGTTCAGCACTGCCAGCTGTTCCCCTGCTGTGGAGATGGCAAGTCTCCTGCTGCCTTCACCTGTCAAAATCCAGTAGGCCCCAGCCTGCTCCTCGCCTAATCCTGGGCTCCAACAGCGTCAGTTGGTGTTCAGAAGTGTCGTCTCCACAGAGCCAAACACATTCGTTAGAGTGTTAGTGGGGTTCAGCTCTGCCAGCTGTTCCCCTGCTGTGGAGATGGCAAGTCTCCTGCTGCCTTCACCTGCCAAAATCCAGTAGGCCCCAGCCTGCTCCTCGCCTAATCCTAGGCTCCAACAGCGTCAGTTGGTGTTCAGAAGTGTCGTCTCCACAGAGCCAAACACATTCGTTAGAGTGTTAGTGGGGTTCAGCACTGCCAGCTGTTCCCCTGCTGTGGAGATGGCAAGTCTCCTGCTGCCTTCACCTGCCAAAATCCAGTAGGCCCCAGCCTGCTCCTCGCCTAATCCTTGGCTCCAACAGCGTCAGTTGGTGTTCAGAAGTGTCGTCTCCACAGAGCCAAACACATTCGTTAGAGTGTTAGTGGGTTTCAGCACTGCCAGCTGTTCCCCTGCTGTGGAGATGGCAAGTCTCCTGCTGCCTTCACCTGCCAAAATCCAGTAGGCCCCAGCCTGCTCCTCACCTAATCCTGGGCTCCAACAGCGTCAGTTGGTGTTCAGAAGTGTCGTCTCCACAGAGCCAAACACATTCGTTAGAGTGTTAGTGGGTTTCAGCACTGCCAGCTGTTCCCCTGCTGTGGAGATGGCAAGTCTCCTGCTGCCTTCACCTGCCAAAATCCAGTAGGCCCCAGCCTGCTCCTCGCCTAATCCTGGGCTCCAACAGCGTCAGTTGGTGTTCAGAAGTGTCGTCTCCACAGAGCCAAACACATTCGTTAGAGTGTTAGTGGGTTTCAGCACTGCCAGCTGTTCCCCTGCTGTGGAGATGGCAAGTCTCCTGCTGCCTTCACCTGCCAAAATCCAGTAGGCCCCAGCCTGCTCCTCGCCTAATCCTGGGCTCCAACAGCGTCAGTTGGTGTTCAGAAGTGTCGTCTCCACAGAGCCAAACACATTCGTTAGAGTGTTAGTGGGGTTCAGCACTGCCAGCTGTTCCCCTGCTGTGGAGATGGCAAGTCTCCTGCTGCCTTCACCTGTCAAAATCCAGTAGGCCCCAGCCTGCTCCTCGCCTAATCCTGGGCTCCAACAGCGTCAGTTGGTGTTCAGAAGTGTCATCTCCACAGAGCCAAACACATTCGTTAGAGTGTTAGTGGGGTTCAGCACTGCCAGCTGTTCCCCTGCTGTGGAGATGGCAAGTCTCCTGCTGCCTTCACCTGCCAAAATCCAGTAGGCCCCAGCCTGCTCCTCGCCTAATCCTGGGCTCCAACAGCGTCAGTTGGTGTTCAGAAGTGTCGTCTCCACAGAGCCAAACACATTCGTTAGAGTGTTAGTGGGGTTCAGCACTGCCAGCTGTTCCCCTGCTGTGGAGATGGCAAGTCTCCTGCTGCCTTCACCTGCCAAAATCCAGTAGGCCCCAGCCTGCTCCTCGCCTAATCCTGGGCTCCAACAGCGTCAGTTGGTGTTCAGAAGTGTCGTCTCCACAGAGCCAAACACATTCGTTAGAGTGTTAGTGGGGTTCAGCACTGCCAGCTGTTCCCCTGCTGTGGAGATGGCAAGTCTCCTGCTGCCTTCACCTGCCAAAATCCAGTAGGCCCCAGCCTGCTCCTCGCCTAATCCTGGGCTCCAACAGCGTCAGTTGGTGTTCAGAAGTGTCGTCTCCACAGAGCCAAACACATTCGTTCAAGTGTTAGTGGGGTTCATCATTGCCAGCTGATCCCCTGCTGTGGAGATGGCAGTCTCTCCTGCTGTCTCCGCATTCCAAAGACAGTAGGCCTCTGCCTACACCCTCCTATTTCCTGTGCTTCAACTCAGCCAGTTGTATCTCGGAAGTGCCGTCCACACGGAAAGAGATACTTGCTCCCGTGTCTCAGTGGGGTTCAGTAATGTCAGCTGATCCCCTGCTGTGTGGATGGCAGTCTCTCCTGCTGTCACCTCATTCAAAATACAGTAGGCCTCTGCCTACACCCTCCTATTTCCTGGGCTTCAACACAGCCAGTTGTAGTTCGGAAGTGCCGTCCACACGGAAAGAGATACTTGCTCCCGTGTCTCAGTGGGGTTCAGTAACGTCAGCTGATCCCCTGCTGTGTGGATGGCAGTCTCTCCTGCTGTCACCTCATTCAAAATACAGAAGGCCTCTGCCTACACCCTCCTATTTCCTGGGCTTCAACACAGCCAGTTGTAGTTCGGAAGTGCCGTCCACACGGAAAGAGACACTTGCTCCCGTGTCTCAGTGGGGTTCAGTAACGTCAGCTGATCCCCTGCTGTGTGGATGGCAGTCTCTCCTGCTGTCACCTCATTCAAAATACAGTAGGCCTCTGCCTACACCCTCCTATTTCCTGGGCTTCAACACAGCCAGTTGTAGTTCGGAAGTGCCGTCCACACGGAAAGAGACACTTGCTCCCGTGTCTCAGTGGGGTTCAGTAACGTCAGCTGATCCCCTGCTGTGTGGATGGCAGTCTCTCCTGCTGTCACCTCATTCAAAATACAGTAGGCCTCTGCCTACACCCTCCTATTTCCTGGGCTTCAACACAGCCAGTTGTAGTTCGGAAGTGCAGTCCACACGGAAAGAGATACTTGCACCCGTGTCTCAGTGGGGTTCAGTAACGTCAGCTGATCCCCTGCTGTGTGGATGGCAGTCTCTCCTGCTGTCACCTCATTTAAAATACAGTAGGCCTCTGCCTACACCCTCCTATTTCCTGGGCTTCAACACAGCCAGTTGTAGTTCGGAAGTGCCGTCCACACGGAAAGAGACACTTGCTCCCGTGTCTCAGTGGGGTTCAGTAACGTCAGCTGATCCCCTGCTGTGTGGATGGCAGTCTCTCCTGCTGTCACCTCATTCAAAATACAGTAGGCCTCTGCCTACACCCTCCTATTTCCTGGGCTTCAACACAGCCAGTTGTAGTTCGGAAGTGCCGTCCACACGGAAAGAGACACTTGCTCCCGTGTCTCAGTGGGGTTCAGTAACGTCAGCTGATCCCCTGCTGTGTAGATGGCAAAGTCTCCTGCTGCCTACACAGTTGTACCACTACTGATTTTTAACCGTGCTCCAATTAGGCCTGTGGCTCCACTGTCTCTCGTATTTCCCCTGTCCTCCAACCCTGCCAGTTACAGCTCCGAAGTGGCGTCTGCACAATCCACACTTGTTCCTGTGTTACAGGTGTTCAGTCTGGTCAGTTAATCCCCTGATGTGTGTCCGGCAATGTCGCCTGCTCTGTCCACATTCCCATTATGGGAATGTGGACAGAGCAGGCGACATTGCCGGACACACATCAGGGGATTAACTGACCGGACTGAACACCTGTAACACAGGAACAAGTGTGGATTGTGCAGACGCCACTTCGGAGCTGTAACTGGCGGGGTTGGAGGACAGGGGAAATACGAAAATCAGTGAAGCCACAGGCCTAAGTGGAGCTTGGTTCAAATTAGTAGTCTACAACCGATCTTAAAATTTCTTCAATGCAGCCTCAGCCTGCTCCATGCTTGTCCCTGGGCTTCAACACAGCCAGTTGTTGCTCGGAAGTGCCGTCTCCACAGAGTAAAACACTAGCTCCTGTGTTTGTGGGGTTCAGTAACGTCAGCTGTTCCCCTGCTGTTTTGATGGCAATCTGTCCTGCTGCCTCCCAATTGACAGCACATCAGGCCTCAGCCTGCTAAGTGCTTGTCCTGGGCTCCAACATCGCCAGTTGCTGCTCATAACTGACTTTGGCACGGGTACTCCCTCCTGCCCAGCTTGGTTCCAGCCCTGCCTGCTGTTTCCGGGAAGTGTCAATGTCAGTTTGCCACCCCAAGTTGCCATGTCGTGTTGCGGTTGGGTTAGCCGAGGCTAGGGTGCCAGCAGTTTAGGTGCTTCCTATGTGGACTGCGGGTTCTGGTAAGAAAGGCTTGTTCCATAGTGCCAGTAGGACAAGCACCCCCTGTAGGACTGTGTGATTCGGTAACTGCGGCCAGCTTGCGGCATGCCAACTTTGCTTTTCAGGGGTAACTTCTGCTACCCCTCCGGGTTCCAGCACCGTCAGCTGGTTCTCGTCAGAGCCTTTGGCCTAGGTGCCTCCATCTCGGTATCCGAGTTCCGGCAACGTCTGCTGGTCCTTGGTAGTGCTTTGTAGCACAGGTACCTCCTGCTTAGTAACCGGGTTCCAGCACCGTCAGCTGGTCCTCGGTTGTGCCATTGGCTCTTATTCCTTCTGCTGCCCCTCCGGGTGCCAGCACTGTCAGCTGGTCCTCGCTATTTCCATTTGCTCTTGCAGCTTATGCTACCCCTCCGGGTTCCAGCACCGTCAGCTGGTTCTCGTCAGAGCCTTTGGCCTAGGTGCCTCCATCTCGGTATCCGAGTTCCGGCAACGTCTGCTGGTCCTTGGTAGTGCTTTGTAGCACAGGTACCTCCTGCTTAGTAATCGGGTTCCAGCACCGTCAGCTGGTCCTCGGTAGTGCCATTGGCTCTTGTTCCTTCTGCTGCCCCTCCGGGTGCCAGTACCGTCAGCTGGTTCAAGAGGACAAAGAACAGGAAGACAACCACCAAGATGCAGAACAACAAGAGAGAGAAGACAAAGAAGCATAAAAAAAACAAAGCAGAAGAACATTAAGCATAAGACTAATACTCTGAGCAAATGATATTATCTTATTTATAAGCAGAAGAAGACTAAGCAGTGTATGGGGGTGAGTCCGTTCCTCCTCGTGGTGCCCCTGGAAAAGGCCTGCTGCTGCAGGCCAAACTGAACGCGGACAAATCCTGTTGTAAATCTTTTGTGACAGGCAGAACGGAAGGTGTAAACTTCTAACTTTTCTAGATAACAACTACAGGAATGCCTGACACAAACAAGAATATGATGAAGAAGAATAGGAAGAAGATGAAGAAGTTGAATATGTAGAATAATAATTGTTGAATAAGAAGAATATGAAGAATGTAAGAAAAGGAAGAAGAAGAAGAATGTAAAAAAAGGAAGTAGAAGAATTTAAAAAAGGAAGAAGAAGAAGAATGTAAAAAAAGGAATAAGAAGAAGAATGTAAAAAAAGGAAGAAGAAGAAGAATGTAAAAAAAGGAAGTAGAAGAATGTAAAAAAAGGAAGAAGAAGAAGAAGAATTTAAAAAAAGGAATAAGAAGAAGAAGAAGAAGGTAAAAAAAGGAAGAAGAATAAGAAAAAAGAAGAAAGAAGAAGGAAGAAGAAGACATACATGTCTGGCAAAATATAAATGAGGCTAACATAGTCAATATCTTTGTAACTCCTAACATCTTTAAAAAAAAAGGTTAATTCCTGCTATTCCATTGGATTGGGCTAAACATCTATGGCTTTAATGTCTCCTCCACCTCCCACAATACATTCTACATTATTCTTAGTTGTTTTTCTTCATGTAGAATTAACCTACAAGGAAAGAAAGGGTTTTTTTTAATTCCGATATTTTGGCCCCATTGACTTGCATTGGTTCCCTGTATCGGAATCGGCGATACCGATACTTTTTTTTAAGATCGGCCGATCCATTCCGATCCGATATTTTCAAGTATCGGCTGGTATCGCTCAACTCTAGTAACAATGTTTTTGAAGTTTTGACTTTCAGGCTCCCTATCTCACCAACCACTGCTGCTTCAAACATAAGATTGCCATAATTTTCTAGACAATTATCTTGGCTATCTCATACATAAATTTGACTTGCAACTATTTTGCATATGATTAGTTATTTTTGCATATGATTAGCCATTTTTCTTCCTGTATACTACAAATTACAACCTGTTCCCATGTTCTCACATTCCCTAATAGCTCAGTGCATTATTAGGTTGATTCCCGGGTGAAAAGCCACTAGTTTGAATTGAAGGGCAGCCATGAAGAAGGTTTGTCTGTTGGGCTCTCCATGCATGTGTTGTGACTGCCACGACACATGCAGCTGTGATCAGCAGGAGCGATCTAGGTATCCAGGTTCCCTCTGCAGCTTATTCGGTAAGCTGAAGGGAGGGAGCTGAACGTATTTGCTCATCTTTAGACAGTAGAAGACTGGAAACAGGTAATATGGAGCGATGAGATGAAGGTCAATAGATTAGGCTGTGATTGGTGCAAATGAGTCTGGAAGAAACAAGGGAAAAGGGGTTAACACATCGAGAAATTGAAGGAACTGTCAAGTTTGGTGGAAGAAACCTGATGATATGGGGTTGTTTCACAGTCAAAGGCATTGGATACTTGACCAGGATTGCTGGTGATCTCATCGTTGACCTATATGTGAGTCTCTTATAAGGCGAATTACTTCATACACTCAAGTACTATGAGTAGAGTTGAGCGATACCGTCTGATACTTCAAAGTATCGGATCGGAATGGATCGGCCGATCTTAAAAAAAAGTATCGGTATCGCCGATTCCGATACCGGAAGTCCCATTCAAGTCTATGGGACTTCCGGTATTGGAATAAGAAAAACCCTATTTTTGCCTTGTACAGCCTCTCTGGGGTCTGTACGGGCCTTTCGGGGGGGCTGTGCCGGCCTGCCAGGGGGTCTGTGCAGGCTCCGGTGGTCTGTGCCGGCCTGCCGGGGGGCTGTGACGGCCTGCCGGGGGGGCTGTGCAGGCTCCGGTGGTCTGTGCCGGCCTGCCGGGGGGGCTGTGCCGGCCTGCCGGTGGTCTGTGCAGGCTTCGGGGGTCTGTGCAGGCATCGTCCGATGGGACTACAAGTCCCATCGGGCGATGCCTGCTACCATGACAGTGATTGACACATTAGCCAATGATGGGACAGTAGTAGTCCCATCATCCGGCTAATGTGTTGAATGTAAAAAAAAAAAAAAAAAAATTACATGCTACATACATGCTACATACATACAACATGCATACTACATATATACTACATGTAACATACATACTACATATATACTACATGCAACATGCATACTACATGCATGCTACATACATGCTACATACTACATACATGCTACATTCATACTACATATATACTACATGCATGCAACATACATACTACATATATACTACATGCATGCAACATACATACTACATATATACTACATGCATGCTACATACATACTACATGCTACATACATACTACATATATACTACATACATACTACATGCATGCTACATACATACTACATGCATGCTACATACATACTACATGCTACATACATACTACATATATACTACATGCATGCTACATACATACTACATGCTACATACATACTACATATATACTACATGCATGCTACATACATACTACATGCTACATACATACTACATATATACTACATGCATGCTACAACAAATTCCCACGCAGCAATGGCATAAAGTGAGACTAGGGACTTTTTTTTTAAGTGGCGGAGGAATACAGTGCGGAAGGATACCTACCTTCCGTCATTGGATTCCTGCAGCCCGTAGAGATCGGCAGCATCAGCTGATGCTGCAGTTCTCTACCCAAGATCGTCGTGGGACACACTCGTGGACTGCTTCGGATCATGGGTGAGTATTTTTGTGGTTTGTTATGTTAATATTTATTCCGTACACGACAATGGCTTCGGGGAACAATGTGACAAGTATTGGTAAGTATGTTACTCTATGTTATATGTACTGTATGTCTATGTATGTATTGTATGAATGTATTGTATGTAGCATGCATGTAGTATATATGCAGTATGTATGTAGCATGTAGTATGTATGTAGCATGCATGTAGTATATATGTAGTATGTATGTAGCATGTAGTATGTATGTAGCATGCATGTAGTATATATGTAGTATGTATGTAGTATGTATGTAGCATGTAGTATGTATGTAGCATGCATGTAGTATGTATGTAGCATGCATGTAGTATGTATGTAGTATATATGTAGTATGTATGTAGCATGCATGTAGTATATATGTAGTATGTATGTAGTATGTATGTAGCATGCATGTAGTATATATGTAGTATGTATGTAGTATGTATGTAGTATGTAGTATGTATGTAGCATGTAGTATGTATGTAGCATGCATGTAGTATGTATGTAGCATGCATGTAGTATGTATGTAGCATGCATGTAGTATGTATGTAGCATGCATGTAGTATGTAGCATGTATGTAGTATGTATGTAGCATGCATGTAGTATGTATGTAGCATGCATGTAGTATGTATGTAGCATGCATGTAGCATGCATTTAGCAAGCATGTAGTATGTAGCATGTATGTAGTATGCATGTAGTATATATGTAGTATGTATGTTACAGGTAGTATATATGTAGTATGCATGTTGCATGCATGTAGTATATACAGTGGGGAAAAAAAGTATTTAGTCAGTCAGCAATAGTGCAAGTTCCACCACTTAAAAAGATGAGAGGCGTCTGTAATTTACATCATAGGTAGACCTCAACTATGGGAGACAAAATGAGAAAAAAAAATCCAGAAAATCACATTGTCTGTTTTTTTTTCATTTTATTTGCATATTATGGTGGAAAATAAGTATTTGGTCAGAAACAAGCAATCAAGATTTCTGGCTCTCACAGACCTTTAACTTCTTCTTTAAGAGTCTCCTCTTTCCTCCACTCATTACCTGTAGTAATGGCACCTGTTTAAACTTGTTATCAGTATAAAAAGACACCTGTGCACACCCTCAAACAGTCTGACTCCAAACTCCACTATGGTGAAGACCAAAGAGCTGTCAAAGGACACCAGAAACAAAATTGTAGCCCTGCACCAGGCTGGGAAGACTGAATCTGCAATAGCCAACCAGCTTGGAGTGAAGAAATCAACTGTGGGAGCAATAATTAGTAAATGGAAGACATACAAGACCACTGATAATCTCCCTCGATCTGGTGCTCCACGCAAAATCCCACCCCGTGGGGTCAGAATGATCACAAGAACGGTGAGCAAAAATCCCAAAACCACGCGGGGGGACCTAGTGAATGAACTGCAGAGAGCTGGGACCAATGTAACAAGGCCTACCATAAGTAACACACTACGCCACCATGGACTCAGATCCTGCAGTGCCAGACGTGTCCCACTGCTTAAGCCTGTACATGTCCGGGCCCGTCTGAAGTTTGCTAGAGAGCATTTGGATGATCCAGAGGAGTTTTGGGAGAATGTCCTATGGTCTGATGAAACCAAACTGGAACTGTTTAGTAGAAACACAACTTGTCGTGTTTGGAGGAAAAAGAATACTGAGTTGCATCCATCAAACACCATACCTACTGTAAAGCATGGTGGTGGAAACATCATGCTTTGGGGCTGTTTCTCTGCAAAGGGGCCAGGACGACTGATCCGGGTACATGAAAGAATGAATGGGGCCATGTATCGTGAGATTTTGAGTGCAAACCTCCTTCCATCAGCAAGGGCATTGAAGATGAAACGTGCCTGGGTCTTTCAACATGACAATGATCCAAAGCACACCGCCAGGGCAACGAAGGAGTGGCTTCGTAAGAAGCATTTCAAGGTCCTGGAGTGGCCTAGCCAGTCTCCAGATCTCAACCCTATAGAAAACCTTTGGAGGGAGTTGAAAGTCCGTGTTGCCAAGCGAAAAGCCAAAAACATCACTGCTCTAGAGGAGATCTGCATGGAGGAATGGGCCAACATACCAACAACAGTGTGTGGCAACCTTGTGAAGACTTACAGAAAACGTTTGACCTCTGTCATTGCCAACAAAGGATATATCACAAAGTATTGAGATGAAATTTTGTTTCTGACCAAATACTTATTTTCCACCATAATATGCAAATAAAATGAAAAAAAAAACAGACAATGTGATTTTCTGGATTTTTTTTTCTCAGTTTGTCTCCCCTAGTTGAGGTCTACCTATGATGTAAATTACAGACGCCTCTCATCTTTTTAAGTGGTGGAACTTGCACTATTGCTGACTGACTAAATACTTTTTTTCCCCACTGTATGTAGTATGTATGTTGTATATATGTAGTATGAATGTAGCATGTATGTAGCATGTAGCATGTATGTAGCATGCATGTAGTATGCATGTTGCATGTAGTATATATGTAGTATGTATGTTACATGTAGTATATATGTAGTATGCATGTTGTATGTATGTAGCATGTATGTAGCATGTAATTTTTTATTTTTATTTTTTTTTACATTCAACACATTAGCCGGATGATGGGACTACTACTGTCCCATCATTGGCTAATGTGTCAATCACTGTCATGGTAGCAGGCATCGCCCGATGGGACTTGTAGTCCCATCGGACGATGCCTGCACAGACCCCCGAAGCCTGCACAGACCACCGGCAGGCCGGCACAGCCCCCCGGAGCCTGCACAGACCACCGGCAGGCCGGCACAGCCCCCCGGCAGGCCGGCACAGACCACCGGAGCCTGCACAGCCCCCCGGCAGGCCGGCAGAGACCCCCGGAAGGCCCGAAATGACGGCGCATCATGATGCGCACACACCGCACATCATGATGACGTCAGGCTGTCAATCAACTTTGAACTTCCGATTCCGATACCGACATCCGATATTGAAAAAATATCGGATGTCGGTATCGGAATTCCGATACAGCAAGTATCGGCCGATACCCGATACTTGCGGTATCGGAATGCTCAACACTAACTATGAGTATGAAAAGGACAACATAGTGTTCCAGAAAGACAATGACCTGAAGCTTACTACAAGATTGGCAAAGAAATGGTTGAATGAAAATGAAGTAGAGGTGCTGGATTAGCCCTCACAGTATCTAGACCTCAACCCAATCGAAACGTGTGGGTGGAGTGGAAGAAAATCTTGTATCTATACCCAAGTGCATCGACCAGAATACACCAACTTTGAGAACATGTAGAAGAGACCTGGGATCAGATTTTGACATTCTTGAATCTGAAAGAGAGCATGCCCAGAAGGATTCAGGCAATGTTGAAAGCCAAAGGTAAATTTACAAAATACTAACAAAATAATAAAAATAAAAATTTAGATTTTTAGGAGCAAAATAGTAACAATGCAGTGACAAGACAAGAATCTGCATAACTAATCATATGCAAAATAGTTGCACGCCATATTTATTTATGAGATAGCAAAGATGATTATCTATAAAATTATGGTAGTCTCACGTTCGAAGCAGTAGTGGATGGTGAGAAATGGAGCCTACATACAGGAGAACTGCCGGTTCCAAAAGCATCAGAAACATTTTCAGTCGAGTCAAGTGAGGAAGAAGAGGCCACTTGGTGTCATGAAGCATCTTCCTTTCATGACCCAGATTTTTTGTCAGCAACCTCTACTGAACTACACCTTATAACACAAAGTGAACTCAATAATCTTCGTAGAGATTTGGATCTGCCCAAGAGTAAAGCCCCTGTCTCACATAGAGAGATCGCTAGCGAGATCGCTGAAGTTTCACCGATTTTGTGATGCAGCAGTGACCTTGCCAGCGATTTCGCTACATGTGAAACGCAGCGGCGACCGCCCCCCCGCTGGATATCGCTGATTGTGCTCGAATGTCCTGGGCCATTTTTGGTTTGTCGGCGTCCCTCTGTCCAGCGCGCATCACTGTGTTTGACCCTACAAGCGACCTCGTTGGTGACGCAGAACTCAGGGATGCATGCAGGAATCGTCAGAAAAGCTGCTGTGTGCCAAGGTACCAACGACCGCCGAAGATCCCTGAATGGTTGCTGCGTCGCTGAAGCGATCTGCCTGTTTGGCAGCTTACTAGCGACCATTTAGCGACGCACCAGCGATCCTTACCAGGTCGTATCATTGTCGGGATTGCTGGTGCGTCGCTAAGTGAAATGGGACCCTTAGGCTGAGCTCTTATGTTGCAGGCTACAGCAGTGGAATCTCCTAACGGGTGATATTCAGGTTTCTTTGTTCCACAACCGTGATAAATATCTTCTCCAATACTTCTTCATGGAGGGCAATCTTGTGGCATGAAACAACATCAACGGTTTAATGGAAGCTCTGAAGAAAAATCTTAATCTGGAGGAAATGAGGATCTTCATTGATTCATCCAAAACAATCCTAAAAGCCATCTTGCTGCATATTGGCACTACGCTACCATTGATTCCAGTTGGTTATGCAGTCCTCTTGAAAGAAGCCTACAGTATGACAACATGTAACAGCTTTTGAGGTGCCTGAAATATGACCAACATTTGTGGCCGCTCTGTGGTGACTTAAATGTGGTTGCCCTCTTACTTGGTCTTCAGAGTGGATACGCAAAGACAAAGAACTGTAGCTTTTTGCGTGAGTGGGATAGTCGTGCAAGAGAATATCATTACATTAAAGCTGGGTTCACATAGCATTTGGTAGGTCCGTTTAACGGATTGCATTACACCGCGGCATAACACAATGTAACGCAATCCATTAACGCTGCCATTGACCCCCATTAGGAGCGCATCGCTAGCGCATGCCATAAATCGGCATGCGCTAGTGATGTGCCGTCATTCTGTGATGGACCCTCGGACGCGGGCTGCACCATCCGGGGGTCCGTCACTGCTAGCGCAGATGAAGCATCTGCGCTAGCGGGCTCACATAACATGATCTCATTATGTGAGTAACGTTAATGCAGTCCATCAACGCTATGTGTTGAACGGACTGCATTAACGCTATGTGAACCTGGCCTTAAAGAAACTGGCCTCTCCAACATTCACTTCAGCTAGAAAAGAGTAGAAATATCCTCCATCCAGCACTTGTCCACCCACATAAGATATTGTTACCACCATTACATATCAAGTTGGGCCTAATGAAGAACTTTGTAAAGGCAAATGATAAAAATGCAAAAGCATTCAAGTGTCTCATTGATAAATTTCGAAGGTTGAGTGAAGCAAGATAAGGGAAGGAGTCTTGATTCGACCTCAGATTAGTAAGCTTCTTCAAGATGAGAAGTTTCTCTGTTTTTTACAGGGAAAGGAAAATGATCATGGCTAGCAATTACATTAGTGATAAACTCAAGGGCAGATAACTATGAAGAGTTGGTGAAAAATCTCTCCTCAAAAAAAAATGCCTTACATTGTTATCTAGACTTTTTCTTCCACCAAACTGTGGAGCAGTGAGCCGTGAGCATGGTGAGAGATTTCACCAAGATATTACGGCTTTAGAAAAAAGATATCAAGGGAAATATCCATCAATGCTTGCAGATTACTGCTGGACAATTGTAATAGATGATCCGATGCAGGAGTACAAGAGACAAGCAAAAAAGAGTTGTCACCAAATGATGACCAAATTTTGTAGTGTAATTTCTGTCATTTTTTATAACTTACAATAGTGTTTAGACATGGTTTAGTTATTTGAATTATTTGAATTGTTGCTGTGTTTTCTCTAAATATTCTGCATTTTTATATTTGCAAACATAATAATGTTTCTAAGTACCGAAAAGTGTATCAATTAATTACATGAAGCGGTAAAAGAAAAACTCCTTGTTTTCATAGAAACAAAAGCAAACTAAATATTTTAATTGTCAGATTTGAACTTAGGAGGTCAAAATCATTAAGAAATGGCTCATTTTATAACTTAGCCTGACAACTTTTGAAAATATGTAGAACAGTGTAATCTGAGTTAGGGAGTAACAGGTTTTGCAGATTTCAAGATTTAGTAAGTTTAAAAAAAAAAACAAACAAAATGAAAAGTAAATCAAAGAAATTAGTTAAATTTGCTGACAATTACATCACAAAACACACATGATGCCACTAATCCTCAAATAGTAGTTACATTTCACTGTCTACTTACATGAGACACCAAATATCAGGACACATTGTAAAACACATTCATCTCCATTATATGATGAAGAAAAATAGAGCTGGAGTTGTTCCAGACAGTGCCGCTGGTAGAGCAGTCATCAAAGGCTAGAAAAATCACTGTCTCTCCCTTAAATGTTGTGAGATGTTCTAACAAAAAACATCTTAGAAGCACAACATATTCAGTATAAAGTGTGTCCATGGCCATTTTTATGGATACAGCACACTTTCTTCCAGTCATTATTTGGTATTAAAAATTAATTGCTAGACCCTTTTCAGTTAATTGGGAAATAGTAGGAGTCCAGGCGCTGTAAGGTGCTTTTATCAAAAACTAGATCATCATTATTTTCATTGTGCTGGTAAAGTGGAGCAGTTCTAGAATGTTGCTAATTTATCCTGTAAATAGCTGGCTGCCAAATGGAAGTCCTCTTCTCTAAGGACCTGTGATATTAGGTCTTTACTAAGAAGATGACAAACTGTGAAGCAAGAACTTTCAGGTACACAAATACATAATTAGACACACATACACACACACACACACGTTTTTTCTGCATATATATATATATATATGTGTTCCCTTTATTTCTTTGAGCAGTATATATATATATATATATATATATATATATATATATATATATGGACAAATACATGAATATACACACAATGGTCACAGATCACAGAAATAACTTGAATCTGGCAAAAGTAATGATAAATAAAAAATCTATGAAAATGAACAAAAGAAAGTCAGACATTGCTTTTCAACCATGCTTCCAAAGAATTTAAAAAAAATAAATAAAAATCAACTAGGCCTGGACAGAAATGATGGTACCCTTAACTTAATATTTTGTTGCACAACCTTTTGAGGCAATCACTGCAATCAATGATTCCTGTAACTGTCAATGAGACTTCTGCACCTCTCGACAGGAATTTTGGACCACTCCTCAAGAGCAAACTGCTCCAGTTGTCTTGTGTTTGAGGGTTGCTTTTTCCAGACGGCAAGTTTCAGCTCTTTCCAAAGATGCTCAATAGGATTTAGGTTAGGGCTCATAGATGGCCACTTCAGAATAGTCCAATGTTTTCCTTTTAGCCATTCTTGGGTGTTTTTAGCTGTATGTTTTGGGTCATTATCCTGTTGCAAGATCCATGACCTGGGATTAAGACCAAGCTTTATGACACTGGGCAGCACATTTCTCTCTAGAATACCTTGATAGTCTTGAGATTTCATTGTACCCTGCACAGATTCTAGACACCCTGTGCCAGATGCAGCAAAGCAGCCCCAGAACATAACAGAGCCTCCTCCATGTTTCACAGTAGGGACAGTGTTCTTTTCTTGACATGCTTCATTTTTCCATCTGTGAACATAGTATCAGGATCCTGTCAGTGCCGGAAACCTGCCACAGCTGGGCAGGGTGACTCACCCACACTGCGGGAGGGCCCGGGGTCAGATGCTGCGGGAGAAGCTCAGGCAGATGGGACCTGAGCTGAAGGTAGCAGGAAGCAAAGCTAAAAGACCTACTATCATGTGACCACGGGGACAGGGCATAGCGTCCTGCTGCTGGAGATGATTGCAGGATGCTACAGGGACCCTGGATTAGAGGAGAGGGGAACTCAGTTCGGACAAATGGAGGTCATAAATGGAGAGGGCGGCGAGGTACTGGAGGGGCGAGCAGAGAATGGTTAGAATGTAGGCAAGGAGTCATACACGGAGATAGCAGCGCAGTACAAGTGGGGTGAGCAGAGAATAGTCAGAATGTAGGCAAGGAGTCATACACGGAGATAGCAGCGCTGTACAGTAGGGACAGGCAGAACTCATTATGGGGACAGAACCAGATCAAAACCAAACAAGCATAAAGTAGCACAGGCACAAAGCACAGGCACAACAGGGTCACACACACTCGGCCAAGGGTCAAAGTATAAGCAACGAGGAATGACCCCACAATGAGGCTATAAGAAGCCTCCCAGAATCCAAGAGTGAGGCCGTCCAAATTAACCTCTGAACTACCTAATCCCACAAACTAAGCAGATCATGACACATAGAGCTGATGTGCCTTGCCAAAAAGTTCCATTTTTGTCTCATCTGTAAAAAGGACATTCTCCCAGAAGCTTTGTGGCTTGTCAACATGTAGTTTGGCAAATTCGTCTGGCTTTTTTATGATTTTTTTCAACAATAGTGTCCTCCTTGGTTGTCTCCCATGAAGTCCACTTTGGCTCATGCAATGATGGATGGTATGATCTGACACTGATGTTCCTTGAGCTTGAAGTTCACCTTTAATCTGGTTAGAAGTTTTTCTGGACTGTTTTGTTACCATTCGTATTATCCGTCTATTTGATATGTCATCAATTTTCCTTCTGCAGCCACATCCAGGGAGGTTGGCTACAGTCCCATGGAGCTTAAATTTCTGAATAATATGTGCAACTGTAGTCACAGAAACATCAAGCTGCTTGGAGATGGTCTTATAACTTTTACCTTTAACATGTTTGTCCATAATTTTCTTTCTAATCTCCTGAGACAACTCTTTCCTTCGCTTCCTCTGGTCCATGTTGAGTGTGATGCACACCATGTCACCAAACAGCACAGTGAGTATGTGTAGCCCCCTATACAAGCCCACTCACTGATTCCAAGATTGTAGACACCTGTGATGCTAATTAGTGGACACACCTTGATTCATGATGTCCCTTTAGTCACATTATTTTCAGGGGTACCATCATATCTGTCCAGGCCTATTTCATGAGTTTTATTTTTTAATATTTTGTGGAGGAAGCATGGTTGAAAAGCAATGTCTATGTCTGACTTTCATTTGTTCATTTTCATAGCTTTGATTTATTATTACTTTTGTCAGATTCAAGTTATTTCTGTGACCATTGTGGGTTTTTCTGTCATTAAACAAGGGGTACCAACAATTTTGACCATGTGTGTTTATCCCCATATACAGACACATGAAGACATGCATAAAGAAAAATACTTAAAAGACACATATCCATGCCAACATTCATAATCAGATACATAGACACACACTTACATACACACACAGAAAGACATGCATTCAGGAACAACACACTCATAATCAGGTACACACACACAAACACTTACACACACACAAAGACGTATTCAGTAACAGCACTCTCATAATCATATACATACACACTTATAATCAGATACATACTGTATATACTGTAAGACAGCGCTTAATGAGTGTATTGGGGACACTTGCTTGGCAGCGGGATGAAGGCACACAGTAACGGTTTTCTCACATAAACAAGTCCATGCGGTTTATTATACAATCATAAACCATACCACGAACAGTTCATTACATACATCACCGGAACATAACATTAAGTTTGCCGTCTCTAAACACGTTGGACTATACTTTGTCCAGTTCCCGTGGGTGACCGCACAGTTCATTAACTGACCTTTGTCAGTGTACACAGTTCCCCCATACTCTGTGTTACCTTCCAGGACATCCTGCCTCCCCATGCTGACTTCTCGTCAGTCCTAGGTCCCTGAGGAAGCTGCCTAACTGGGATCACCGTCCTGGACAGTGCCTTGCTCACCAGGCCACCCGACAGTCCAGATCCTCAGCGGGATGGTAGCTTCCTTAACACAGTAGCAGTCAAAGGCTCTGCACATTCACGGCCTTCAGGTCCAAGGCCTCTCCATGCGCTATTCAGGAAGTTGGAACCTTCCAACACATAGGCCTTCCGGGACTTTACACACTGACCATTCAGGTCTAGACACTTGGGCCATGTGACCAGACCTCAGTCAAATTATATACCTCTAACCACCCCCATAGATGGGCGGTGTATGTGTGGTTAGTTAGTCCTGCCCAGCTCTCCAACTAACCCTGTAAGCCCCCCTTATAAGTAAACACACAAAACAAAGCTCGTAGGACTACAGGTCCCAGAGCAACAATACTGGCTTACAGCGTAGAGGATCTCCTCCACAACACATACTGGCCATTCACAATGGCACCAGTCACTGTCTCATCATCACCATTACGCCTCCATGCGTCTCCCAAGGAGCACATACAGCTGGGGGGCGCTCTAACAGGGGTCACTGCCTCGCAATACATACAAATGTATTTATTCAGAAACAACACTATCATAATCATATATTATACACACATACAAAGACGTATTCAGGAACACACTCATAATCATATACACACACACACACTCATAATCAGATACATATATACACACATAGATGTATTCAGGAACAACACACTCATAATCATATACATACACACACTTACATACACACACAAAAACATATTCAGGAACAACACACTCATAATCAGATACATGCTCACAATGAAGTACACACACAAAGACATTTACACACAAAGAATGACAAGCAGTGGAGCAATAACATTCATGCACATAGTTATATTTATACACACAGATGCATACATGCATACAGTATGCAGTCATAGATACATACATTTACTTACATACATACAACAATATTCAGACTGAAATGTACTCTCTAATCCAAACACACATATTCATACATATATACATTCGCAATAAGCATAGCAGTACCCTTCATACACATACAACAGACTGTAGCATACACACATAGGCACATGATGAAATACATACTTACAGATACACACTCACTCAACACTTGTGTATATGTATAATTCAACATTTAATTAATAAGTCAAGGTCAGCCACTCTTTGGCAACCTGCAGGGCCGTGTCTCTGTCGTCACTCCCCTAAGGCGTGCTGGCGGAATACTAATTAATTAGTTTGGCCCCAGCTAGCAGCAAGGAGAGGGTGCAGGGCATTAACCCTTCTTTCAGCAAAACGTGACAGTAGGAATAAAAGGAATGGTTAACGGTCCAATTATTTCTCATTATAACTTAGATCCCTCAAATGGAATTAACCATTTAATGTAACGCGTGCATCAATAAGGTAAAACATGAAGTGTGAGGTCAGATTTTATATGTTTCCATATATTACATGCTGTATATCTGTAACACCCACTTTTGGCACACAATACTACACTTTACATTTTCCACTCTTGATTTTTTTTCCAGTGTTCTAACTCTATGAGCCACAGCCTGCAGCGCACACTCCTACCCCTTAATTGTAACAGGGGACATATTTCTTTCTGTTTTTCTGTTGGAATATTTTACTACTGCAGAAATGCTGTGCAATGTTAGTGAATGGGAATTCCTGATTTCCCCGTCACACATTGGGGCAGATTTACTACTCCTGTCCAGTATGCACACAGTGCAAATAAGGGTCCTGTTTCACATAGCGACGCTCCGGCGATCCCGACAACGATACAACCTGGTAAGGATCGCTGGTGTGTCGCTACATGGTCGCTAGTAAGCTGTCAAACAGGCAGATCTATTCAGCAACGCAGCAACGATCCGGCGATCCATATAACGACCTCGGCGGTCATTGGGACCTTGTCACACAGCAGCTATTCTGACGACGCACGCCTGCGTCCCTGAGTTCTGCGTCGCCAACAAGGTCGCTCGTCGGTGTCAAACAGCGATGAGTAGAGTTGAGCGACTTTTGGTTTTTTAGGGTCGCGTTTCGTTTCGTGAAACCCGACTTTTCCAAAAGTCGGGTCGAGCAAGATCGTCCGATTATAGGGAAAAGTCGGGGTCGTCCCGAAACACGAAACCCAATGTAAGTCAATGGGGAATAAAAGTCGGCAGTGAGAGGAGGACAGGAAACACACCTACAGTGCCCATTTGAATGCCAAAAGCATCAATTCTTCTTACTTAAGCTTGTCAACCTTAATTAACTTCATAATACAAGTTACTCACTGAAAAATGGGGGTTATTTGCCTAAAGTTGTGGGGGGGAGGGCTGGCTGCAGGTTTTCATGTGCCCTGGGCGAAAGAGCGCCCCTTTAACACATACCACAACTCATCATGCTCCGATACGGCAGATAAATAGCGGTATAGTACAATGAAAAATACCTCACTTTTTACATCTCATGACGAGGCCCATCTATTTCTCCATACAGAATCATTGGTCCCATATAATGTTTGAAACAGTATATGATGAGCTCCACATAATGCTACAGTATATGTTGGTCCCCATGGATGAAGCTCCACTGTCTTATGGGCCCAAATAATGCTCCAAACATAATGGGCCCCATTTCTAATGCTCTAGTGTATAATGGGCCCTGTAAATGCTGCTCCAGTGTCTGATGTCCACCTTTGGAATGTTCCAGTGTATGGTGGGCCCCATCTATCATTCTCCAGAGTATAGTGCTCCCCAAAAATTGCTGTCCCAACATTGAAAGCAATCAAATAAGTCTCCTCGCTAGGGAATCCCTGTACTTGTCTGGACAGGTGCTGTAGCTTGCTTAACAGCTCGCCAGCCGTTCTCACGCCCAGTATGGATTGCACGTGATTGCACAAAGGTTAGAAAGGGTACCGTATCCCTGGATAACATGTATGGATAGCGTACACATTCAAAATATATGTCTCAGGAGGCAGGCTCAGACGGTGTCAGGCCCAGTATGGATTGCACGTGATTGCACAAAGGTTAGAAAGGGTACCGTATCCCTGGATAACATGTATGGATAGCGTACACATTCAAAATATATGTCTCAGGAGGCAGGCTCAGACGGTGTTAGGCCCAGTATGGATTGCACGTGATTGCACAAAGGTTAGAAAGGGTACCGTATCCCTGGATAACATGTATGGATAGCGTACACATTCAAAATATATGTCTCAGGAGGCAGGCTCAGACGGTGTCAGGCCCAGTATGGATTGCACGTGATTGCACAAAGGTTAGAAAGGGTACCGTATCCCTGGATAACATGTATGGATAGCGTACACATTCAAAATATATGTCTCAGGAGGCAGGCTCAGACGGTGTCAGGCCCAGTATGGATTGCACGTGATTGCACAAAGGTTAGAAAGGGTACCGTATCCCTGGATAACATGTATGGATAGCGTACACATTCAAAATATATGTCTCAGGAGGCAGGCTCAGACGGTGTTAGGCCCAGTATGGATTGCACGTGATTGCACAAAGGTTAGAAAGGGTACCGTATCCCTGGATAACATGTATGGATAGCGTACACATTCAAAATATATGTCTCAGGAGGCAGGCTCAGACGGTGTCAGGCCCAGTATGGATTGCACGTGATTGCACAAAGGTTAGAAAGGGTACCGTATCCCCGGATAACATGTATGGATAGCGTACACATTCAAAATATATGTCTCAGGAGGCAGGCTCAGACGGTGTCAGGCCCAGTATGGATTGCACGTGATTGCACAAAGGTTAGAAAGGGTACCGTATCCCTGGATAACATGTATGGATAGCGTACACATTCAAAATATATGTCTCAGGAGGCAGGCTCAGACGGTGTCAGGCACAGTATGGATTGCACGTGATTGCACAAAGGTTAGAAAGGGTACCGTATCCCCGGATAACATGTATGGATAGCGTACACATTCAAAATATATGTCTCAGGAGGCAGGCTCAGACGGTGTTAGGCCCAGTATGGATTGCACGTGATTGCACAAAGGTTAGAAAGGGTACCGTATCCCCGGATAACATGTATGGATAGCGTACACATTCAAAATATATGTCTCAGGAGGCAGGCTCAGACGGTGTTAGGCCCAGTATGGATTGCACGTGATTGCACAAAGGTTAGAAAGGGTACCGTATCCCTGGATAACATGTATGGATAGCGTACACATTCAAAATATATGTCTCAGGAGGCAGGCTCAGACGGTGTCAGGCACAGTATGGATTGCACGTGATTGCACAAAGGTTAGAAAGGGTACCGTATCCCCGGATAACATGTATGGATAGCGTACACATTCAAAATGTATGTCTCAGGAGGCAGGCTCAGACGGTGTCAGGCACAGTATGGATTTGACGGCCCAGATTACACAGCGGAGGAGCAGGGAGAGGTAAAGATTGCAAATGCTGGGGCCCTGCCCAAGCAAGGGGGGCCCACTCGTGGGCGTCGGTACTGGCACTGGGCCCCTCATAGTACAGCGGTGTGTCTGACGGCGGTTGTGCACCACTACCGTCAGAGACACTTGATTGCACTATGAGGGACCCTGTGCCAGTGCCCGCGCCCAAGAGTCGGCCTACCCACCTGTCCAGGGCAACAGCACTCGCACGGTGTCGTGCGGTAGGTGGTGACCCCGGCCATGGGGGGAGAGGCAGCACAGTTAGGGAGTTTTAGAAAGTGGCATATGTTGATGTTGGACATTCAGCTGATGCAAAAGGCGAAATAGGTGAAGTACCAGGAAGAGGTGGACCAAAGCAAGCCATTTTTCTGTCACCCTATGTGTCATCAGGGGAAGGTGGGACAAAATCCTTGGAAACCCATGCGTGGTTCATTTTAATGAAGGTTAGATCATCCACATTTTGGGTTGACAGACGGGTCCTTTTTTCTGTCAGGATTGATCCAGCTGCACTGAAGACTCTTTCCGATAGCACACTTGCAGCTGGGCAAGCGAGCTCCTGTAAGGCATATTGGGCCAATTCAGGCCAGGTGTCCAGTTTAGCGGCCCAATAGTCAAAGGGGAATGACCTGTGTGGGAGAACATCGATATGGGAGGAAAAGTAGTTTGTAACCATAGTTGACAACTGCTGTCTCCTGTCACTTTCCATTGATGCAGTATTACCAGTTGTGTGAGCGGTATTTGAAAAATCAGTCCACAACATTGTCATGAAACCCCTGTCTCCAACGCCACTTCTGCTGTGTGCACCACGAACAACTCTGCCAAGCTGCCCCCGGCCCGTACGGCTCGTGTGAGAACCATCACCGCTGCTGTGTGCTGGTAATGCCTCAAGCAACCGATTTACCAGAGTTGCTTGTTTATTAGCCAATATTAGGTCAAGGTTCTCCTGTGGCATGATGTTTTGTAATTTGCCTTTATAGCGTGGATCCAGGATGCTGGCCAACCAGTAGTCGTCATCGTTCATCATTTTGGCAATGCGGGGGTCCCTTTTTAGGATCCGCAAGGCATAATCTGACATGTGGGCCAATGTTCCCGGTGTCAATGATGCACTGCGAGTGCTGGGTAGAGGAGCACTTTCTGGCAAATCCACATCCCTCCAGTCACGCACAAACCCTGTACCAGACCTTGCCACGCCAACATTTTCACTTGCCCCACGAGATGCATCCTCCTCCCCTAAGTAATCATCCCCATCTTCCTCCTCCTCCTCCTCTTCTTCCTCCACCTCGTCCAGGAGAGGTCCCTGAGCAGACAATGGCTGAATGTCATCAAGGATTCCCTCCTCCTCTTCCTCCTCATCAACATTGGCTGCAGACGCCTGCTCCTTAAGGTGCGTCAAAGTTTGCATGAGCAGACGCATAAGTGGGATGCTCATGCTTAGGATGGCGTCGTCTGCGCTTACCAGCCATGTGCATTCCTCAAAACACTGAAGGACTTTACAAAGGTCTTTCAGCTTCGACCACTGCACGCCTGTCAACTCCATGTCTGCTCTCAAAGTGCCTGGCCGTGTATCCTCCCACAAATGCATTATGGCCTGCCTCTGCTCGCACAGCCGCTCCACCATGTGCAGGGTGGAGTTCCACCTTGTTGCAATGTCGATAATGAGGCGGTGGTTGGGAAGGTGGAGCAATCGCTGCAGCTTCTGCATACGAACGGAGTGTACAGGCGACCGGCGGATGTGCGCGCACAGTCTTCGCACCTTCTGGAGCAGGGCTGTTAACTCCGGATAATTTTTGAGGAAGCACTGCACCACCAGGTTCAAGGTGTGAGCCAAGCAAGGTATGTGGCTGAGTTTTGAAAGGGCTATGGCTGCCACAAAATTACGGCCGTTATCACTAACTACCTTGCCTGCCTCAAGATGTACACTGCCCAGCCATGACTCAGTTTGTCGCTTCAAGTACTCGGCCAGCACCTCGGCGGTGTGTCTGTCGCCCAAACACATCATCTGCAACACAGCCTGCTGACGCTTTCCACTAGCTGCTCGATAGGGGGACACATCGTGTGCAACAGTGGCAGCTGCAGATGGAGTGCTCGTACGACTGCGCTCTGTGGACGAGCTTTCGCTTCTGGAGGAGGAGGAGGAGGAGGAGGAGGAGGAGGAGGGTCGAACGCCTACAGCCAACTGTTTCCTATACCGTGGGCTAGGCAGCACTGTCCCACCACCGCTGTCCCCTGTGGACCCTGCATCCACCACATTAACCCAGTGCGCAGTGATGGACACGTAACGGCCCTGGCCATGCCGACTGGACCATGCATCAGTTGTGAGGTGCACCTTTCCGCTCACTGACTGCTTGAGTGCATGGACAATGCGGTCTTTCACATGATGGAGGAGGGCTGGGATGACTTTGCGAGAGAAGAAGTGGCGACTGGGTAGGTCATAGCGTGGTACTGCATAGGCCATGAGTTCGCGGAAAGCTGTGCTTTCCACCAACCGAAAGGGCATCATCTCAAACGAGATTAGTTTGGCAATGTGGGCGTTCAAACCCAGTGTACGCGGATGAGAGACTGAGTACGTTCTTGACCTACTCATAGTGTCTGGGAGAGTGAGCTGGACTTGAGAGCTGCATATGGTGGAAGTAGCGGTGGACAGGGCGGACTGAGAGAGGGTTGATGATGGTGATGGAGTTGGTGTTCTTTCTGATGGCCTAGAATCAGTCTTTCGTTGATATAACAGTGGGATTCCCTGACTGCTGTGGTCTTGCAACGACACCTCAACATTTGCTGCTGTGCTAACCGGTGGGCTTACAGTGGGGGAAACAATGTAGCGTTGCTGACTACCTTCGTTGTGATCAGTTGCACATGTGGCACTTGAGGTTTGGTGTTGTGGCCACGCTTGCAAGTGCATGCTGGTTAAATGTCTAAGCATGCAACTGGTATTCAAATTTTTCAGATTTTTCCCTCGGCTAAAGGTCTTTGCGCACTTCTTACAGATAACCTTGGCCTGATCATGAGGATTTTGTTCAAAAAAGTGCCACACTGCACTCTTCCTACTTTGGCAGACATTTTGCGGCCTAGCACGCTGTGATCTTTTGACCCTCTGGACAAGCTGTCCAGCAACTCTTTTGATGTTTGGAACCTGTCTTTGGAGTGCTCCGGGCCTGCCAGATAACAGCTGTTGCGATGTCGATGTCTGCTGTGGATGCTCCTCATCTGAGCTATTGGAAGCAGCACCCTCTTCCCCAATGGATGCCAATCTGGGTCAACAACTGGGTCATCCATCACCTCCTCATCTATGTCATGTGCACCTTTCTCTGTGTCACCGTGTATGGTGGTATAGTGTGCGGGTAGGGGCACCTGAGTCTCATCAGGGTCAAAATCTGGCTCTGTACACTGCGAGGACAATGTAGTGCTCTGAGTGAATGTACCAGCAGAATCATCCATCAGCGGCTGTGCATCAGTGCACTCCATGTCAGATTCATCTTGGCCTGGGTAATTCACCATTTCACTTGATAATCCAGGCATGGTATGTGAAAACAGCTCCATGGAGTAATCAGTAGTATGGCCTGCGTCATCCTTCAATCTTGGTTGGGGTGAAGGACACAAGGAAAGGTGTGGTTCATGAACATGAGCCTCCAATGACGACTCAGTGCTTTTACTTTTTACAACTGAAGAAGAGGAGGCGATAGAGCTGGAGGCTGAGTCAGCAATGTAAGACAAAACTTTTTCCCGATGCTCTGCCTTTAAAAGCGGTTTGCCAACTCCTAGAAAACTAAGCGTTCGAGGCCTTATGTAGCCAGACGATGACGCAGGGTCAGCACCTCCTGCATTCGGTCCTATTTTGCTCTTGCCACTACCATCAGATCCACCACCAACACCATCATTACCAGCTGCCAACCCCCGCCCAATTCCACGGCCTCTTCCACCAGCCTTCCTCATTTTTGGTAGAAATGTAGACAAAATCCAACAAACTATATAGTAATGTAAAACAAGGTACAAGGTGTCTATAGGACAGGGGAGATTTAGAATTTCTGCACACACTTGTGGACAGTGGACACTTTTGGATTGTGTGAGGCCCACTGATATCTGAGCGCTATGTGACAGGCTCGATGGCACAGCTGCCTGTGACCAAAGTGACGAGAGGATAATGGAGATTTTGAATCTCTGCGCACACTTTTGGACACTGGACACTTGTGGATTGTGTGAGGCCCACTGATATCTGAGCGCTATGTGACAGGCTCGATGGCACAGCTGCCTGTGACCAAAGTGACGAGAGGATAATGGAGATTTTGAATCTCTGCGCACACTTTTGGACACTGGACACTTGTGGATTGTGTGAGGCCCACTGATATCTGAGCGCTATGTGACACGCTCGATGGCACAGCTGCCTGTGACCAAAGTGACGAGAGGATAATGGAGATTTTGAATCTCTGCGCACACTTTTGGACACTGGACACTTGTGGATTGTGTGAGGCCCACTGATATCTGAGCGCTATGTGACACGCTCGATGGCACAGCTGCCTGTGACCAAAGTGACGAGAGGATAATGGAGATTTTGAATCTCTGCGCACACTTTTGGACACTGGACACTTGTGGATTGTGTGAGGCCCACTGATATCTGAGCGCTATGTGACACGCTCGATGGCACAGCTGCCTGTGACCAAAGTGACGAGAGGATAATGGAGATTTTGAATCTCTGCGCACACTTTTGGACACTGGACACTTGTGGATTGTGTGAGGCCCACTGATATCTGAGCGCTATGTGACAGGCTCGATGGCACAGCTGTGACCAAAGTGACGAGAGGATAATGGAGATTTTGAATCTCTGCGCACACTTTTGGACACTGGACACTTGTGGATTGTGTGAGGCCCACTGATATCTGAGCGCTATGTGACAGGCTCGATGGCACAGCTGCCTGTGACAAAAGTGACGAGAGGATAATGGAGATTTTGAATCTCTGCGCACACTTTTGGACACTGGACACTTGTGGATTGTGTGAGGCCCACTGATATCTGAGCGCTATGTGACAGGCTCGATGGCACAGCTGCCTGTGACCAAAGTGACGAGAGGATAATGGAGATTTTGAATCTCTGCGCACACTTTTGGACACTGGACACTTGTGGATTGTGTGAGGCCCACTGATATCTGAGCGCTATGTGACACGCTCGATGGCACAGCTGCCTGTGACCAAAGTGACGAGAGGATAATGGAGATTTTGAATCTCTGCGCACACTTTTGGACACTGGACACTTGTGGATTGTGTGAGGCCCACTGATATCTGAGCGCTATGTGACACGCTCGATGGCACAGCTGCCTGTGACCAAAGTGACGAGAGGATAATGGAGATTTTGAATCTCTGCGCACACTTTTGGACACTGGACACTTGTGGATTGTGTGAGGCCCACTGATATCTGAGCGCTATGTGACACGCTCGATGGCACAGCTGCCTGTGACCAAAGTGACGAGAGGATAATGGAGATTTTGAATCTCTGCGCACACTTTTGGACACTGGACACTTGTGGATTGTGTGAGGCCCACTGATATCTGAGCGCTATGTGACAGGCTCGATGGCACAGCTGTGACCAAAGTGACGAGAGGATAATGGAGATTTTGAATCTCTGCGCACACTTTTGGACACTGGACACTTGTGGATTGTGTGAGGCCCACTGATATCTGAGCGCTATGTGACAGGCTCGATGGCACAGCTGCCTGTGACAAAAGTGACGAGAGGATAATGGAGATTTTGAATCTCTGCGCACACTTTTGGACACTGGACACTTGTGGATTGTGTGAGGCCCACTGATATCTGAGCGCTATGTGACAGGCTCGATGGCACAGCTGTGACCAAAGTGACGAGAGGATAATGGAGATTTTGAATCTCTGCGCGCACTTTTGGACACTGGACACTTGTGGATTGTGTGAGGCCCACTGATATCTGAGCGCTATGTGACACGCTCGATGGCACAGCTGCCTGTGACCAAAGTGACGAGAGGATAATGGAGATTTTGAATCTCTGCGCACACTTTTGGACACTGGACACTTGTGGATTGTGTGAGGCCCACTGATATCTGAGCGCTATGTGACAGGCTCGATGGCACAGCTGCCTGTGACCAAAGTGACGAGAGGATAATGGAGATTTTGAATCTCTGCGCACACTTTTGGACACTGGACACTTGTGGATTGTGTGAGGCCCACTGATATCTGAGCGCTATGTGACACGCTCGATGGCACAGCTGCCTGTGACCAAAGTGACGAGAGGATAATGGAGATTTTGAATCTCTGCGCACATTTTTGGACACTGGACACTTGTGGATTGTGTGAGGCCCACTGATATCTGAGCGCTATGTGACACGCTCGATGGCACAGCTGCCTGTGACCAAAGTGACGAGAGGATAATGGAGATTTTGAATCTCTGCGCACACTTTTGGACACTGGACACTTGTGGATTGTGTGAGGCCCACTGATATCTGAGCGCTATGTGACAGGCTCGATGGCACAGCTGTGACAAAAGTGACTAGAGGATAAGGGAGATTGGATTGCTTTTAAAAAAGCAGTTTGCGGAGCAGTGGGTAAACAGCAATGCCAGCGTGTCAGGAAGCCTTAAAAGGCAGCCCAACAACCAACACCACTGATACACCACAATATAGCCTCCCCTTGCACTGCACACACAGTGACTTGTGTGTTGTGCAGGCCAAATCGCTAGCAGCAGAAGCAGTTTTTTTGTCTTCTTCCCTGCCTAACGCTCTTCCTACAGAATCAGCAGCAACCTCTCCCTATACTAAGATCGGCAGAAGTAAGATGGCGGTCGGCGTGCACGCCCTTTTATACCCCCTGTGACGCCCACCAAAGCAAGCCAATCACTTGCATGCCCTTCTGAAAGATGGTGGTGACCCGTGCCTAGGTCATCACGTTGCCCACAGTGTCCGTGGATCCTGATTGGCTGAAAAAGAGCGCAAAACAAACTTTTGAAACGCGACTTTGGCGCGTAAGTCGCCGACCTCGTGGCCGACCTCATCCTAGGGTCGGGTTTCGTTTCATGAAACCCGACTTTGCCAAAAGTCGGCGACTTTTGAATTTTTTCGACCCGTTTCGCTCAACTCTAGCGATGAGTGCTGGCCAGCGGGATGTCAATGATCAAAAAATGGCCCAGGACATTCGAGCACGATCAGCGATATCCAGCGGGGGGCAGCGGTCACTGCTACGTGTCACATGTAGCGAGATCGCTGGCGAGGTCGCTGTTGCGTCACAAAATCTGTGACGATTCAGTGATCTCGCTAATGATCTCGTTATGTGAGAAGGGGCCTTTACACTAGACAGTCTGAAAATGTACCAGATCCATGGTGGCTCATGGTAGATAACAAGTTTGCATCTTTAGACATATTTGTCTAATTTTACTCTACCCTTTCACTTGAGGACAATATTTTGCACCACAAATATGAGAATTTTTGGCGTATTTTGCATTTTAGGCCACAGCCATTTTCCGCTGAGCCATATACTTTCCGGCAAAGCCATGACCACTTGTTGAGTGAGTTGCAAAAAGTGTCTAAAACATGTAAAAATGTGGTGCACGGCATGCACGCCCTTGTTTTTTGGGGGGAACTTACATCAGAATTGTGGAGCACTAATCTTATTAAATATCCCCCCACTGTGTTACTTAAATGCCAAGCTTTCAGACTATTTAGACCTTGCTGACACTGACTTCAGTGGAGTTTTTGATATACCTGAATGAAATCTAAATAATCTTAAAAAGAAATTTGAGACGTGTATGTGCGATCTCCCAAAGGAGCAAAAGTTTCGCACACAGAAACAAACATGATCAGAACACTGGTCCACAACCTCTCCAATATCACCCAAGCATGGTTGTCATTATCTAAGCACCTTGTCTGTTCTTTGAAATCTGTTAATTCCGGCACAATGTTCCTAAAATTAATATTAAAGTTTAGGAAATGATTTGGGCCACTGAAATTATCTGCTATATCTGTATGTTTTGGTATTCAGCGATAAATAGACACATAGATAAATAATGGTAAAATAATAGAAATTTAGGACATCATAAATATATATATAATGTATAGCTCTATGTTGCAGAAAGGGTTATATTGATATGTATACACAGCGCCATCTAGTGTCCTCATCGCCTGATGACTTTAGATCACAGCTAAAGATTGGAAAAAAAATGATTAACATTATTATTATTTATTATTATAGCGCCATTTATTCCATGGTGCTTTACATTAGCTTCTATTTCTGTTTCTCTGTGTTAAATTTCATTCTAGCACATAGTTTGTATTTTAGAGCATTATACGCAATACCTGCAAGATGTTCTCTGCATGGGTAGGTTCACATGGACCAATTATTCTGATCAGAGGTTAATCAGAGTGTGATCAGAGTGGCATCAGTTTTTCTTAGGCGTGGAGAGAAAAAAAAACCTTCTCCACCTCCTCCATTCTGACAGTCCGTGACAATCAGATCGCACTCAGATGTCAAGTGTGCGCTCCGTTTTTTTTCACGGGCCCATAGACTTGCATTGCTGATTTTGATCCAACACTTGGATCAAAATCGGATTTGTCTCTGATTTTTTTTTTTATGTTGAACACTCGGTCCAAGGAAAAAACTTGGACAAGTGCATAGCCTCATAAAATATCAGGTATGAGTATGATCTGTGAAAGCTATGGATTACACTGGTACAAGAAAATTGGTTGTGTGCATGAGCCCTTATTAAAATGCTAACATAATAAGTAAAAACTAACAGGGACATTATTTTTGACGACAGTTAAGTTCCAAAGAATGTCCAGTGCCAAAAACTAGGAAAAATGTAAAGTATGCCAACACTTGGGCGGTGAAATCAAATTCCTACAATGAATGAACAGCCAGAGATATTACATGGTCCCTACTACTCAGTTTCAATGCCATTATGACATCACTGGTGCCACAAATGACTCAATACTTAGAGCTCTCACCAGTCGTAAGCTTTATGGACGGGCCAACTGCTTCAGGTAGCCACTGATAGGAGAACAATATGCTGCAGGTTGCAATGACATCCCTAGCAGTACATGCTTCAATCCCTATAAGGGTGTAGTCAGATTACTGTATTACAGCAAGGAAGATCGCATCACAATGGTGGAACAGGCTGGGAGCTCTACTGACCCAAATGTGACAGCATGTATTCCTATGCAGTTGTCACGCTCGGGTCAGGAGAGCCACCGGCCAGTCCGTGCACTGCAATGCGATCGTCGTTGTGATATGCGGTCATCATACTTACTAATTTCAGCATGACCATGGTGCCTGGTGAGGTCCAATTGAGTTTGATAAGGAGGAATTATTGACTTGAATTGAACCATAATGTCAAGCTAATGAAAGGGGAAGGATTAGAAATCACAATTGCTCTTCTAGATTAATCCGTAAGTGGCTGAATGGGATCAAATGGCCAAAGATGTGTTCCAAAATCTAGCCTTTCTAGAAGAGCTAGAAGCATGGACGCCATTACAGTAGCAAATAGGAACAAGCTTCATATGGACACCAATGGTTTCAGAATGTGATACCAAACCAGCTGTGATCAATCTCCAACTTCAGGCATGGAGGGCAATAAGAGAGTCATACCGAGACCAGAGTCATCTATAAGCAAGCCCACATTAATATCTCTACAACTCAATGAAACCTTCAGCACATTTTATTTGTCTCCTCATAGGATGATGTGCTTAGAAATATTTTCTAATTAGCAAACTGATTGGCTAATGTAAAAGATGGATTGACCGGATTTCTCAATTAATCTTTACAGTTAATTATCAGATTCACATTCTCTCTACAAACACATACAGTTAAAAGCCTTTTGCTATTTCAAGTGGAAACCAATAAAAATCTTTTGGGCATATGGAGCAATTAGTGGCAGAGTATCAAAGCAAGCGGAGAGGGAATATGCAAAACAGGCCAGTGTCAACTTGTATCGTCTTCGTTAGGGATCTAACGAGAATATGGAAATGAGTGTGGATGATATGAGCCAGGAAAATAATTGCGCCGCTTATCTTACTTAACCCACTCAAGACCAGGGGAGATTGTAATGCACAAATAGCAGTATTATAGGCAGGTTGGTGTAGAGCTTGCATTAACACGTGGACCCCCCTAATCCAGAGAGGATTAAATATTTCACTACAAGAGAACGGTTAACATATTTTCACATGCAATTTTTGCACCTGTCCCTAACTTCTGAAACAGTTTTATTTAAATCCTTGATGTCAGACACCTGTCATCCTAACCCTTGTTGGGCCAACATTATTCTCTGCTGCTGCCCCCACCGCCACTTACACATGCATCCTCAATTCTGCCGAGTGTGCACGTATTCTAAATAGAAAGAAAGAATTACACTGTTATTTCTCCAGGAATAAAATGATAGAAAATTAAAATTCAAAATGTCTGATCTTTCTTTCCTCCTTCATCAGTCAATGAAGAGCCGGGAAGCCCCCATACACTTTATTTGGTTATTCTAATCAGCAAGCCACCTAATATTATACAACTATGCCCATTTTTATAGTGGGTTTTCTTGGGTGTACATATTATAAACATAGTGACTTTTAACCCCTTAACGACCAGGGGTATTTCAGTTTTTGAATTTCCACTTTTTGCTCCCCTTCTTCTCAGAGACATTATTGTTTTATTTTTCGGTCAATATAGCCGTATGAGGGCTTGTTTTTTTGCAGGACAAGGTATACTTTTGAACAACATCATAGGTTTTAGCATATCGTTTACTGGAAAATGGGAAAAAAATTACAAGTGCAGTGAAATTTCAAAAAACGTGCAATTCCACAGTTGTTGTTTTTTTTTTTTTTACCAAGTTCACTAAATGCTAAAAACTGACCTGCCACTATGATTCTCCAGGTCATTACGAGTTTATAGACACCAAACATGTCTAGGTTCATTTTTATTTAAGTGGTGGAAAATAAAATCCAAAGTCCATTTTCAGAGACTTGTAGCGTCTACATTTTTCGTGATCTCGGGTTGGATGAAGGATTATTTTTTGCGCGCTGAGCTGATGTTTTTAATGACACCATTTTGGTGCAGATACTATCTTTTGATCGCCCATTATTGCATTTTACTGCAATGTAGCGGCGACCAAAAAAAACGCAAGTCTTGCGTTTTGAATTTTTTTCTCATTACGCCGTTTAGCGATCAGGTCAATTCTTTTCCTATATTCAAAGATCGGGTGATGCTGAACGCGACAATACCAAATATGTGTATATTTGTGTTGATTTTTATATTGTTTTATTTTGAATGGTGCGAAAGGGGGGTGATTTGAACTTTTATTTTTTTATATTTTTAAAAACTTTTTTTTCACTTTTTGCGTGCTTTAATAGTCACCATGGGAGACTAGAAGCTGCAATACTTGGATTGCCTCTGCTACACACAGGTGATGATCAGATCGCCTGTGTGTATCAGAAATGCTCGCTTGCTATGAGCACGACCAAGGGGTGGCGCTCATAGCAATCTGGCAATGTCAACCATAGTCCATGGGCACTGGACTGTGGGATGGAGGATATGTATGATGGGTATATGGGCATGGGACTATGGGATGGAGGATATGTTTGATGGGTATATGGGCACGGGACTATGGGATGGAGAATACATATGATGGGTATATGGGCACTGGACTATGGGATGGAGGATATGTATGATAGATATATGGGCACGGGACTATGGGATGGCGGATACATATGATGAGTATATGGGCACTGGACTATGGGATGGAGGATATGTATGATAGATATATGGGCATGGGACGGAGGGTATGTAGGATGGGAATATGGGCACGAGACTATGGGATGGGGGATATGTATGATGGGTATATGGCCACAGGACTATGGGATGGCGGATGTAGTGAAACCTCCACCAGGGGGAGCTGGTGAGGGAAGAGAGGTTACACACTAAGAGCAGCAACCCTGAGCAACAGCACAGGTGCCACAGGTAACGAGACAGAATAGTCAGACAAACCGAGTCAGAAACTAGCAGGAGCAGATGTACCAGAAGGAGCAGCAATACACATAGTCAAAATACCAAGCCGAGAGTCAGAAAGCCAGAACATGAGCACGGGGTCCAAAACGTGAGACGAAATACGTGGTCGGGGTACAAGCCAGGGGGTCAGATGCCAGAGAGGGAACGTAACAACAGAGATGAATACCAAGAGACGGGGTCAGAGATCAGTCCGGGTCATACACGTGAATATCAGTCAAAGGCAGGAGGATCACCAAGGTACAAGGGTCAGAGGCTCTAAACTGGAAGCTTGAGCTATCACTAACACTGGTCAGCAGGCTGTGAGAGACTGAAATAGCCCAGCTAGCTCCAGAACGAGGCTGAGGAGATTAACTCCCGCATGACCAGTCTGGAGTGAAGACAGCAGAAGATAAACTCCGGACTGGACCATGACAGCGGATATGTATGATGGGTATATGGGCACGGGACAATGGGATGGCGGATATGTTTGATGGGTATATGGGCCCTGGACTATGGGATGGAGGATAATCATTATAATTTGTTATAACTAACCGCAGTTAGTTACTATGCCCGGGCAATGCTGGGATCTTCAGCTAGTCTTCTTATAGTGTTCTCCTGCCTTGTGGGCCTCCAGCATTTTCATTTTCACAGGGCTAGGAAGCTGCTTAGAAGAACCTATGGCTGCTGTTTTTTGGCACAAGGTTAGAGCAGATTGGACTTTTATAAAGCTAGGAATTTTGCATCTCCTGGTCTTTCCTAACAATGATAGTGAACAAGTCATAACCTTAACAGGCTAATTAAGGTCTGAAACCTTGGTTAATGTTATCTGAGCAAACAAATCTCCAAGGGTGCCCAAACTTTTGCACCAGCCCATTTTACTTTTTGTAACTTTTAAAATGTAAAAAATACATGCCTAAATGTCTAAAATACAAAAGGAAATATGTCATCTTTAACATTAGGCCTTTTAGAGATAATTGCTTAACTGTTCGCAATAGCAGTAATTTTGACCAGAGGAGCCAAAAGTTTTACATGCCACTGTAGATCAGGAGAGGAGAATGCCAGTAATTACATGTCTCCCATTGGTAACTTCCACTTTCATTTAAAATAATCTCTGGAGGTAGATTCTCCTGCAGATCAGTGTCCGGCCCATAGATCTTTACAGCTCATTTACATATTAAGAAAAATGTGGATTTCTCTGGAATAAGACATCAGATCGCAGATATCAAAGTATAATTTTATTCAACATTCTATTACCTATATGTTTCATAGTGATCAGTGGGAGTTTACGGACAGGAACACTTCCAGAGCCTGTTTTGCTCCAAGTCCCAGACATTGGCTTAATCACACACCAGTATCTCTGAAAGACCTTTACTTTATTCATAAAAATAATCATTTACACAAAAATTGAGATTTTTTTTTAAAATAAAATTGCATTAATGAAATATAAAGAACTTTTCATTGCCAAGTTACAACAATTTTTTCCCTTGTTCCCTGCCTTGCGCCAAGGCCCAATAATAGTTCTACTGGGCAAATTCAACACAGTTGATGCTCACCCAAGCAATTATTTCACTAAAAATGAGATAGAAGTTGAGACCTAAATAAAATTGGGAGTCATAGAAGTTGAAGATTTTTTATAAATAAGTATTTGCACTTTGTGACCATCCCTGCACAGTAACCCAATCTTGAGCATTGTACCAGCTGTGGAATTCTCTCCAGATACTGCCCAACTCCTCCAAATTTCGCTAAAAATGAGGGTGATGCTGTGACGTACTGAAAATTAGCGACAGATAATTTTGTTTGGAAAATTTTTTTGCCATTTTTCGCTCAGACCTGGCAGCAGCTCAGTCCTGCACAACATTCTAAAAATGGAGAGGGTGCAGAAATGTACCAAATATTTGAGTCACGGAAGTCAAAGAATTTTATTTTTTTAAAATTATTTGCATTTTGTATACAGTCTTGGCAGGGTTATTTTTTAATCTTTACTTTCAGTTTTTAGTTAATGACATGCTCATGCTCCGGGGCAGCCTGTGGGGAGGTCTTCATGTGGTGCTCTGATTAGGTATTCATAATGAAGACTGCTGACAGGTCACTGATCCCTCACTTACCTGCCCCCTAGTTAACATAATGAATATTATATATACATAGTAAAAAAAAACCTGCAGGCAAGCGCCAGCCATGGCACCTGGGCTGCAGCATAATCGCATGTGTAATATGCATATAATTATTATGGTTAAGGTTATCTTGATATTTAAAAAATAAAATCCATTTGAAAATGGTGTCCACCACACCTGCACAGTAGCAGCTATCGGAGTATATAGAGGTGATCCGATAGCTGCTACTGCGTATGTGCCGGCGGTGCCAAATTGCTAGAAAAGAAAAAAATATTCCTTCTTCAAGATGGCGCCTCCGCAGTGGCAGCTAATGGCTCACTTCTATATACACCGATAGCTGCTACTGCGCAGGCGCTGCACGTACCATTTTCAAATGGATTTTTTAAAAAATATCAGGATAACTTCAACCATAATGGTACATACTCATATGCGAGAAAAAAACGGTCCAATTTCCGGACCGAAAAAACAGACGAGTGCCATGCGAGTGTCATGCAATTTCCGTACGATTTTTCCATGGAACATCTGTATGACATGTGTATGACATGCGTATGTAATCCGCATGCACTGTGATTTTAACATGAGCTTTTACATACAGAAGTTCTCTGTTCTTTACACATCGTTTTAAAATGAAATATTCTGCAAAACACACACATATACAGCATATATATAGCTATATATATATATCTATAAAAATGAGTGTATGTGTGTATCAAGCCACGCCCACTCCACATAACCCCACCCACTCCACATAGCCACACTCACTCCACACGCAAAGCCCCGTCTAAAAAATATCTTATATATATATATATATAAAATATCTTATCTAATAAATATATATATATGATAAATATCTAATAAAGCTATTTCATAGGCACATCTTCTAGACCATAAAAGGTACACTGCCTGTGTTGCCCATAGCAACCAATCACTAAGCATCTTTCATTTCACCAGAGCTGTTTAAAAGAAGCTGAGCTGTGATTGGTTGCTATGAGCAACGGTTTTCCTTGTATACAGTTGTGGTAACTGAGGCCTATTATTCTTATTATTTCTATGGTGTTATCGTCCTTCTGTAAAGCTGGAAATAACACAATTTAGTATTGTGCCAACACAGACCACCCTCTGACACAGACTGCAGGGGGAGCCCAGAATCAGGAACTTCTCTTTTTCTGGCATGAAGCATCTCATTAACTTAAAAATTCAAACACAGATTAAAAAAGAAACACAAGAGGGATTTCTCCAACCCAGGTATCATTTTAATCAGTGTAACAGCGCCAACCTGACAATGTTGGCTCTGACGGGATGATGTGGGATATTAGTGGTAGTAGTCCGGTGGCTCTGGCTGATGGGATGATGTGGGATATTAGTGGTAGTAGTCCAGTGGCTCTGGCTGATGGGTTGATGTGGGATATTAGGGGTAGTAGTCCGGTAGCTCTGACTGATGGGATAATGTGGGATATTAGGGGTTGTAGTCCGATGGCTTTGGCTGACGGGATGATGTGGGATATTAGGGGTAGTAGTCCGGTGGCTCTGGCTGATGGGATAATGTGGGATATTAGGGGTAGTAGTCCGGTGGCTTTGGCTTGTGGGATGGTGTGGGATATTAGGGGTAGCTGTCCGATGGCTCAGGCTGACAGGATGATGTGGGATATTAGGGGTAGTAGTCCGATGGCTCTGACGGGATGATGTGGGATATTAGTGGTAGTAGACCGGTTGCTCTGGCTGACAGGATGATGTGGGATATTAGGGGTAGTAGTCCGGTGGCTCTGGCTGATGGGATAATGTGGGATATTAGGGGTAGCTGTCCGGTGGCTCTGGCTCACAGGATGATGTGGGATATTAGGGGTAGTAGTCCGATGGCTCTGACGGGATGATGTGGGATATTAGTGGTAGTAGACCAGTGGCTCTGGCTGACGGGATGATGTAGGATATTAGGGGTAGTAGTCTGGTGGCTCTGGCTGATGGGATGATGTGGGATATTAGGGATAGTAGTCTGGTGGCTCTGGCTGACGGTATGATGTGGGATGTTAGTGGTAGTAGTCTGGTGGCTCTGGCTGATGGGATGATGTAGAATATTAGGGGTAGTAGTCTGGTGGCTCTGGCTGACGGGATGATGTGGGATGTTAGTGGTAGTAGTCTGGTGGCTCTGGCTGACGGGATGATGTGGGATATTAGAGTGAGTGTGGCTATGCAGAGTGAGTGGGACTATGCACTCAGCTTTATATTTATAATCATTATAGTTTGTTATAACTAACCACAGTTAGTTACTATGCCCGGGCAATACCGGGCTCTTCAGGTAGACAGATTAAAAGCCGGTAAATAATCTGCCGTGTACAGTATAATCATAGAGTGACAGGTTAGAATAGAATAGATAAAATAGATATATACACATAGAATAGATGTGTGTGTATATATATATCAGTAACATATACAGTATATATGTATATATATATATATTGTGGCAGGACTAAGAGTCGTGTAATCGATGGGAGATATGTGTCTCAAAAATGGCTTGTCTGCATAATGTAAGGCATAACAAATATTGCTGTATTATTATTGTTTTGAAGGACCTGTGGTGAGGTCACAGTCCTGTGACCAGTCAGCTGCTGGGTTCATGGGTGTGGCTACACCCTTAGAATGTGGCCTGCTCTTGAATCAGGGAGCTATATGTGAGGGGGTATACACCTCCTGTGTGCGCTGAGGCTCGTGGACTGAGCCTGAAAGAAAGGACAAGGATGTTGCTTTGTCTCCTGAACTGATGGTTGTTTATTTTGGTGACGTGCTGTTTGGTTTATGACATAATAAACCGCATGAACTTTAAGGGAACCTGCCTCCTGACTGTCTCCCGTCGCACCTAAGGGAGTAGAATCTCTACAATATATATATATATGTGTATTTATATTGCAGAGAGAGAGTGAGATATATAGAAGAATAGCCGGTAATTCATTTGTTGACTTATGTGAAATCACTGCAGGAACCGACAGGATAGGAGCGATGGATTACATACAGTAAATCCATATAGAATGGATAGATATATACGTCAGTGTCAAATACAATTAGTATAGTGTGTGTGAAAAACAATGGAGTGGGGTTCCCCTATAATTAATAGCCATTGCAGACAGCTGATGGCTGATGTTAATAGCCTAAGAAGGGGCCATGGATCCTGGTCCCCCTAGCTAAAAACATCAACTCTCAGCCACCCCAGAAAAGGCGCATCTTTATGATGCACCAATTCTGGCACATAGCCTTGCTCCTCCCATTGCCTTGTAGCGGTGGCATATGAGGTAATAGTTGGGGGGGGTAGTAATGGAGAGGCATCAATAAGATGCCCATATTACTAACCCCATAGTCAAATTGTAAAGAAAATACAGATGACTCGCCCCCCAGAGGCCTGGGGTACTCGGTGCCTGGCCCGTTGATTTCAATGGGAGATGTCACAGGGGCAGTGACCCGGTCCGTGGCCTCAGGCGGTCAATGTAAAAGGGGTACAGTGATGAGGATAAAATTATTGAGACGATTTGTGACCCCACCTGTGGTTTCTGGTCAGTTTGACTAGCGCTGCAGGGTTGCTTTTCTGGGACAGATGGTGTGGTGCAGCAATGATGTTGAAGCTCCCCACAGGTGGAGCTGTAGTCCCAGGGCAGTGTAGATGAGGTTGGTAAGTGGGGAGATGGTGTAAAGAAGTAGATGTAGCAGAGCCGGGTGTAAGGCACAAGAATAAGTGGAGGACACAAGGGCATGTAGTTCCAAGGCTTTACTCACAGTCTGGTGCACACAGATGCCCGCAGTGGTGCCGTGTCCTCCCGGTCAGGGGCTCAGCCAACTCCCAGGCAAGGTAAAGTACACCTTTCCAGCACTCCTCCAACATGTGCCTTCTCTTAACGTCTCTACACTAGCGCCTAATCTGAAATACTTGTAGTTGCATATTAAACTCAAGTTGCTCGTTCTTGATGTTACTTAGAACTCTATTTGTGCGGCAGACAGTTGTAGCCTGCTTCGGGGACTCCTTGCTATCATGTCCCGCCTCACCCTCATTGCTGTTGTGCTCCCAAGTCTTAGATGGGAATAAAGTGGTGACGATTTCTATTCCTCCGGTTTCTGCTGCAGGAACATCAGTATCCATATAACCTCGGGGACCGGACCCCGGCCATGCGCTTCAAACTTGAGGAAGGGCTCTGCTCTGACCCTAGTCCTTAGTTCTCTTCTTCTCCTTACGTTCCGTGCTAAACTATCTTCCTTCTGAAGAATCAGGCTTTCTATGGCTCTTTCCTGTGCCAGCAGCTCCAGGTCACAGGAGTCTGTTGCAGCACTTCCTTCACTCCATCCCTCTCTGGGGATCTTCTCTCACAGACTGACTTTTTCCTAATATTCTGCCACTCTCTTGTGCAGTCTAAACTCCACCCACCTCCCAGCAATCTTTGTGTTCCAAGCAGGGAGCCACAAAGGTTGCTCTGCTACACTACTGGTGTGCATGTGGGATGTGAGTATTGGAGTGTGGTCCGGGGACGGTGCATGCGCGGGATCAGATCTCGTCCCGACGAGATTCAGATCTCGGCAACGAGATCTCGGGACGAGATCTGAAGCTGCGCATGCGCCGTCCCCGGACCGGCGGCCATCTTCCCGGCGTCCATGCTCCCGGAGGCCACCACAACATGGCGGCGGCCAGCAAGGGAACTGCGGGGGCCTCTGGGCTGCGAAGAAATGCCGACGGAGCCGCCGCCCCTGCACCGGAGCACAGCCCGCTGCCACCACCGCACCGCAGAGCCCCGCCCGCTGCCACCAGCCACCAGGTTAGACCGTGTATTGCGACCATAAGACGCACCCCCCACTTTCCCTCAAAATTTTTGGGGAAAAAAGTGCGTCTTATGGTCGGAAAAATACGGTAATTGAAATAAAAACACAGACTCCTTTATAAATTAAACCATACTTACAACCACACCTAATCCATGCGAAGCCCTCATTCTCCTGTAATAAATTCAAAATAATAAAGCAGCAATATACCATACCTGTCCGTCATTGTGTACCACGCCATAATCCATATCTGGGGGATATACATTTTTCAACCTGGGTGGTGCTAAGATTCGACTGTCCTGGCTGGAAAACACTGGTGAATGAGGAGATGCTGCCAGCGCAGACTCAGTGACTAGCGGTGACGTCACTGAGTCTGCGCTCCTTCACAACCTGAACTGCGATGACCTCTGTACCGTGGGAATATGCTAGTGAAGAGGTCACCGCAGTTCAAGCTCAGTGTCTTCATAGCAGATTACCGTGAGAATTCAGACCCATTTAAATTTTTCACTCTTTGTTTCATTGCAGCCGTTTTGGTAAATTCCAAAAAGTTCATTTTTTACTCATTAATATACACTCTGCACCCCATCTTGACTGAAAAAACAGAAATGTAAGATTTTTTGCAAATTGATTAAAAAAGAAAAAAACTGAAATATCACATGGTCATAAGTATTCAGACCCTTTGCTCAGACACTCATATTTGTCACATGCTGTCCATTTCCTTGTGATCCTCCTTGAGATGGTTCTACTCCTTCATTGGAGTCCAGCTGTGTTTAATTAAACTGATAGGACTTGATTTGTAAAGGCACACACCTGTCTATATAAGACCTCACAGCTCACAGTGCATGTCAGACCAAATGAGAATCATGAAGTCAAAGGAACTGGCCAAGGAGCTCAAAGACAGAATTGTGGCAAGCCACAGATCTGGCCAAGTGTCACGGAGTGACTGTCCCAGTGTGACACGACCCAATAATAGGTCGGTCACCAAACAACAAAACAAAAAACACACCAGGAAAAAATACACCTGCTAACCCAGCAGCAAATGCAATTATACCAGCAGGCCAGTGGGGGGGGAAAACTGACAATAACCCCCCGATGGTCTGAAAGGAAAAAAGATTTAATTTGCCACACATCCAAAAATGGATTGTGACACTGTAGGGAAGTGGACTGACCTATGGACATGTCTGATGAGGAACAGTAAATGTAAGATGTGCAGTAAATATACTTGACGTGAACTGGTGTATGCGTATGGGGAAACAGCTAGAATTAGGAAGAGATGGTGCAGGACCGGGTTCTGGCCACTAGGGGGAGACAAAGAATAGCAGGAGAAGAAGACGGTGCAGTACTGAGGTTTGGCCACTAGAGGGAGACAAAAGAAAGCAGGGAAAAGACTTAACAACAGCTAATGCTTAAAAAACCGTATAGTCAAGGTGGACGGGGTTACGGGGGCTAAAGAGGGGAATTCCCAGGCAGGGGAATAAACAGGGAGAGAGCCCCAGGGAAGCCAATCCAGGAGGAGGAGTTCACCGCAGGAAGAGACTGAAGAAGGGAGGGACTGGAAGGAGAGACAACAAGACAATGACCCTAAGCACACAGCTAAAATAACAAATGAGTGGCTTCAGAACAACTCTGTGACCATTCTTGACTGGCCCAGCCAGAGCCCTGACCTAAACACAATTGAGCATCTCTGGAGAGACTTGAAAATGGCTGTGCACCAACTTTCACCATCCAACCTGACGGAACTGGAGAGGATCTGCAAGGAAGAATGGCAGAGGATCCCCAAATCCAGGTGTGAAAAACTTGTTGCATCATTCCCAAGAAGACTCATGGCTGTACTAGCTCAAAAGGGTGCTTCTACTCAATACTGAGCAAAGAGTCTGAATACTTATGATCATGTGATATTTCAGTTTTTTTTTTATAAATTTGTAAAAATTTCTACATTTCTGTTTTTTTTCAGTCAAGATGGGGTACAGAGTGGACATTAATGAGAAAAAAATAAACTTGATTGAATTTACCAAATGGCTGAAACAAAGAGAGAAAAATTTAAAGGGGTCTGAATACTTTCCGTACCCACTGTATAAGAGAGGAAAACACAAATACAAAAAATAGTGTGCACACCGGATGAAATACAACAAAAATGCACAACTTTATTAAATACCAAGGACATACATGAACAGACCATTAAAAACATCTAAAAATATACATGTAGCATGATAACCATCCAGCACCCCTGAATGATGTTTAAAGCAGGGCAATATATGGGTAGATGCAAAAACAACTGTCCACTGGAGTTTTTTCATAATTTCTGGCTTGCATATTCTTGCCAACTGTAGTAGGGGCAGATATCAGTGCCCTTAAAAGGAACCTGTCACCTCGTTTTGCCGCTATAAGATGTGGCCACTGCCTTTCGGGGCTTATCTGCAGCATTCTCTTTAACATACCGGCTTCCAATACTGCACATTCGCGCACACTCCTATTCTCCTGTTTTCTGTTCTGCGTGTTCTGTATTTTACCTTCTTCCGGATAGGAGACACCACAGCAGTCCAATACCTGGTGGGCTCATCTCTATACGAGTACATACCTCCCCGTGGTGGACTAATCACATAGATGCCACACCCCGTTAAATGCTTACTTCATTAGACACGGCCTTCTATCATGATGTATCTTACCTATGAACATACTAGTCCTGACAAAGCTGTTGCCAAACAGCGATACACGTGGGGATTTTCCCTGCACCCCTGGTCCTTGCGGCAAAATGCCTCTTATGGCCTCATGTGGTGGCTTTGAGCAATCCTTAAGCATTTAAGGTAGCATTATCCACAGGGATCTCTCTGTGGACACATTTATTTCCATCTTTGCAGTATTATCTGCAATCTCACATTTATATATCTCACTTTTTTGACATCCCTTCTCCTTGCTTGTCTCCTGGTCTCTTTGATTGTGACCATTAAACCATGCATCCCTTTACTCCCTCTATTTCTATCATGTCTCCATGACTATAGGTTGCTATCCTTCCCATTGGACAGGTTTCACCTACTTGCTCCCTTGGGGACCTAGGGGTACTATTCGCTATTTGGGCTTCAGTTGCCTTTATTGGGGCTACCTATAGGTTATTTGGATGTTCTACAATTGTAATTTTTGCCTTGCCCTTGCTCCTAATTGTTTTTGTATCCACCTATGTATACGAGTATTTATTGCCGTGCTTTACACATCACTCAGGGGTGTTGGATGGTTATCATGCTACATGAATGATTTTAGATGTTTTTAATGATCTGTGTGTGCACACCATTTTTTGTATTGGTCTTTTCATCTTCCATATGTACTATGAATACAGTAGATTACATACCTGTAAATATAATTTTAACATTTTACTACCTAAGGCCTCTTTCACACTTCAGTTATTTGCATCAGTTAAAATCCGCCAAAAAGGCAGACAAGCGGATCCGTTCTCAACTGATGTGAACGAATGGCACAGGATCTGTTTTTAGATGGATCCTGAAAATGATGAAATTTAAAGGAGAAAAAGAGAGAAAGAGAGAGAGAGAGAATATTTTTTTTGTCCGGCAGCCAGACAGATTTTGGGGTTAATTCTGTGTCTGGAGGATCCGCCGGCAAAAAAAACGTTGCAAGGTCCGTTTGGAAATCTTTGAGGATGTTGACGGACACTAACATTGTGGCGGATCCTCAAAAAAACGGATGCAACGGACGGCAATCAGTCAGGATCCGCCACTAATGAAAGTCAATGGGGAAAAAAAAGGATCCGCAAAGAAAAATGGCGGATCTGTTTTTTTTCAAAATTGGCGGATCTTGACTGATTGTCAAAAACGGAAGTGTGAGAGAGGCCTTATCTGGGAATGTGCTGTGTGTGACATGGTCAGACACTTCCTGTTTAATTTATGAAGTTAGACTCTGAAATTCACAAAGCCTATATGGGCAATGCAAGAACTGCCAAAAATTAGAAGGAAGAAGGACACCGATACACCCTGTATTAGGTATGAAGGAGGACCTCATACACATTCTGTTAAAATTGTTAGGTAGTGGGACTCCTAGACTGATCAAGCCTAGGCACTAAGTGCAAGAGGTGTCAAATATTAGAAGGAGGGACTGCAAAACACTCTAAAAGACACATAGAGGAGGTCCTCAGAAAACATTTTTTCCCCATTTTTAAGAAGTGGGACTCCTAGACTGGTAGAGCACATGTGCAAGGACAGCCAAAATTAGAATGAGGGACTGCACTACAACCTGGAAGACATGTGAAGGAGGGCCTCAGGAAACATTTTTTTTTCCCAATTTTTAAGGAATGAGACTCCTGGACTGGTAAAGCCTATGCACTAAGTGCAAGGCATGAAAAACATTTACCCCTGGGGGTATACATATATGTAAAAGAATTGTAGATGTAGGCTTTATACACATCCTGTAAAAATTATGAAGTTCATCATACACAGCCTGTAATAATTAAGAACGAGGTTTGCATGATGACCCTGTAAAAACCTGTAAGGAGGACCGCATGATGACCCTGTTAAAATTTGAGTGAAAGCTGCATCATGGCCCTCTAAAAATTTTGAGCGAGGACCGTATGATGACCCTCTGAAAATTTGGAGTGAGAGCTGCCTGATGACCCTGTTGATATGGGGGAGAAGGAAAAGAAGAAACTATGAGCAGTATACCCTTTTTTGGGTGGGAAGATGTGCATGAGAATACACCAGAAAGAAAAAAATATTTGAATTGGCTTTATGTTTCACTTCTGTCATCCAGTGAGATTGAGAAATCTGGGCCAATCCAGGCCTTATTCATTTTGATGAGTCAGCCTGTGAGCATTTTCATTTGACAGGCAGATGTGCCTATCAGTTTTTATGCCCCCAGTGGCACTAAAAACCCACTCTGAAAAAACCCTAGTGGCAGGCCAGTCCAACACCTCCAAGGCATAGAGGGACAGTTCATGCCACGTGTCCAGTTTGGATACCCAATAGTTGTGTGGCACAGAGGAATCACGGAGGCTGCTGGGAAGGTTGACTACTCCTTCATCATCTTAGAAAACTTTTCCCTCCTTGTCAGACTACCCCACGCTTGAGGGCCTGGGTGCTGAGAGGGTCTAATGAAACTGCCCCAGACATTTTATGGTGTTCCTCTGCCACTGTTGGACATGGTGTGTCTTCCTCGTCTCTCCTCTTTGGTTACCCAAGGATCTATTACCTCTGCCACCAGTGTTCTCAGATTGTAATTTTTGTACTAATTGTTCAACTAGGACCTTAGGACCTGGTATTGCACCATTGCCAGGGTGGTAGTCATGGCAACTTGCTGTTCTGTTCCCACACCCTGGTGCCGCACAGATGAAATGTAATGTCTTTCCCACTGCATGTGCAGTGTGCGCAGCAGAACACTCACATTCACGGCCAGAGTCCCCTTGGCTGCGGTCACTCCCATTTCGCATCCATGAACTTCACAAACCTCTTCAGAGTCAATGTCCTTTAAGGGTGCCTCTGCCCTCTGGCTTGCTGCGGGGGTGGCGACCATTGCAGGCTGCTGCACACAATGCTACGCCTTCCACGCCTGTCTCTCCTCGATGATGGAGACTAATTTCACCGCCACGGCATGCGGTACCCGAGGCCCCTCTTCTTTAATAAATGTCACTTGGTCCCATTCCTGTAGAGGACCGTCAAATGTAATGGACCCAGCATTAACGTAAACCTTGTCCCCGGTCTCGGCCTCATGGATGAACCCGTACCCTCTGGTAGGCTTGAAGTATTTGATTAGGCTGCGTGTCACTGGGCAAGACATGGTTCCTCTGCTGGGGAGCCACAGCTCCTTTAAGATTCGGTGCTCTCGCAGCTTCTTCTCCTCAATTATTCCTGCCACCCACTGGGCCTCTTCCGCCATGGGAGCCCAGGGTTCATCAATGTAGGCACCGCAGGGAGGAATGGAGACCGGGGAACGTGGCGGGGTAGTTGTTGGTGTGTGAGCTGAGGTGAGAGTAGGTGACGTACTCAATGGGACTGCGACGGTTCTGCACTGTGGCCATGCGAATTCGGGATCAAGGCCGTGACAGTCCCTCTCTCCACGACTTCCGGTTTTTCTATCTCTTCTTCCGGTTCCAGCTTCTCCGCGCTCGTGGTGCTCCAGCTTCCAGCGATCTTCTTTTCTGGCTGACCAAAGGAGAACCAATCCTACAGTTCACCCGTCCACCAGCCTCCGGGGTGCCAGTCCGACTTTGCCTGGGCTGCGGACCGTTCCCAGTCCTGTTGGCTGATTCCTCCATGGAACAACATACTCCTTTGCTGCATCTGCATAGGTATCTCACTAGGTAATGGTGTCTCTTCCGGGCACGCCATCTTTCTCCTCTGGACTCAGCCCATTCATGGGTGGAGCTACTTCCAGCTGCCCCACCCATTCAGCTTCAGTCTCCCCCATTCCTCAGGGATCTGCTGTAGGGGTCGGAGCTTCTTTCACCACGCCCATCCCAGGCAGGCACCAGTCACTAGGGGACGTGGCCTCAGCTTAGGAAACTGCTTCTGCCATTGTTGTGCCTTTTTAAGTTTAGGACGCCCACGATGGGCGGCACCGCTCCCATTTTTCACTGACCGCCATCTTCATATCAGTGTTCGGCGCCATCTTTAAGTCTCTAACAGCTGCCATCTTTACTGTTTTCAAGGCTCCTCCACTCTCTGCATTTAAGGCATCACAATCCTGCCGACTATGCCAATTCTGTAAGGTGGCCAGGGTGGTAGTCGTGACAAATGGCTGTTCTGTTCCCACACCTGGCGCCCTACAGATGAAATATAATGTCTTTCCCACTGTATGTGCAGTGTGCGCAGCCGAACACTCACATTCACTGCCAGAGTCCCCTCGGCTGCGGTCACTCCGGTTTCACATCCATGAACTTCACCAACCATTTCAGAGTCAATGTCCTTTTCCAACGATTTAACTTTATTGAGCAGCAGGGTATCCATCACACATGCAGCACAATCTACACATTTTGGCATTTCCTCAGCTTTCCCTGTTTCTCTTGCAGTCTCTTAGTCCTTCTGGAAATCCCTACCTTATTTTGGGGCAATTTCGGTCCACTCCTGGACAATCCCTGTCTTGCTTCTAGACAATCCCTGTCCTGTCCATGCTCCAGGCCCACCAGCTTCCTACCATTCCCTGGTCCGACTTCAATAGGAAAAGGTGCCAAGTTCGCCATTTCAGCTTCTCCTGCCCCAGTCGTAGAACCCGGATCCTCTTTGGGTTGTTCTCTGTTATAGCTGGTGACTGCCCACATGTTCCCCAGCCTGGGGCCCCTTCCTGCCATAGCAGCTTTATCGCACAAAGCCTAGAGAGTATCCCACATAAAGTCAATTAAAACATAACCTTTAATGAACCATTAAAAGGACATAACACACAAAAACATGCTCATGTGAACCAGTGCTCAATAGAAAATGGTTTGGTCTCACCATTGGTATTAGATATAGCATTCCAGCATCAGGGCATATCCTGCTGGAGAGACGATCCACTCATGGGGAGCTGAGACATGGGAAAACCAGTGTTTGGAGCTTCTGTCTATTTTTCCCTTTATCAGTGGGGGTGTCCACTACAGGAACCACTTGGGGCCTGTCCTTGTTAGGACAGGAGTAACGCTGGGGCACGACAGGGAGTGTAGGACAATACTTTACATTAACACTGGTTTTCCCATGTCTCGGCTCCCCATGAGTGGATCGTCTCTCCAGCAGGATATGCCCTGATGCTGGAATGCTTTATCTAATACCAATGGTGAGACCAAACCATTTTTTATTGAGCACTGGTTCACATGAGCACTTTTTTGTAATGTTTTTGTGTGTTATGTCCTTTTAATGGTTCATTAAAGGTTATGTTTTAATTGACTTTATGTGGGATAGTCTCTAGGCTTTGTGCAATATTTAACCCCTGAGGGTTTTATGGAATAGTGCCAAAAAGCTCACACTATAGCTGAGTGCACATAGCAGCTTTATCCCCATGGCTGGCAGACTGTCCTTTCTCACTGCTCACTGCTCCATCCTGACTGCTCTGAGCCCTAACCAGGAAGTGCCCTCCTTTAACTCACTGCTCTGTGCTGCACTGCTCTGTAGCCCCTCCCAACAGGAAAATCCCTATGCTGACTAAACCTAAGCTACTAATCCCATTCCCTATTTCTAATGTGCCCCCTCTATTCTAATCCCACTATTGTACTATACTACCTTCTATACTATCCCTACTTCTACACATATTAAAAACATCACAATACAGCACATAAACAGTATAGCGCATTACAATAACATTAGCAAATGACAGGGTGCCGCACGTAAGACAGGTGTACAGTATCCACAGGGGAGAAGACAACTGATGGACCCTGTTAACTCCTTACAGCAGCACACGCAGCGTATCTTTACAAGTAGCTCAGGAAAATGTGGGTAGGTTTTCAGAAACCACTGAAGATGAGCACATGGGTCAAGCATTGTACTTGTGTGAGCTTGTCAAGCTTTAGACACGCCAACAGGTTACAGCCATTATCACACATGATCATGCCTTGATGCAGGGTCAGCAGCGAGAGCCACAGATCTGTCTAGTCTGTTATACCTTTCCACAACTCTGCGATGATGTGCTGTTTGTCACCTAAACAAATTAATTTCAGCAAAACCTGTTGCTGCTTCACCAAGGCAGTGCTGCAGTGCTTCCAGCTTGAAACTGATATGGACGATGTGTACTGAGATGGCAATTCAGAGATGGAGGATGAGTAGAAGGAGGGGGTAAAGAAACTCGTAGAGGAAACCCTGATGGAACTAGTGCCCACAATCCTCGTGTCAGTAGCACGTGTGCTGTACCAGAGTCAGATTCGGTCCTAGCCTCCACAAGATTCACCCAGTGTGACATCAGGGAAATGTAGCGTCTCTGGTCACAAGCTCTTGTCCACGTGTCAGTCGGTAAGTGAACCTTCTCAGTAATTGCGTTGATCAGGGCACGTAATGTTATTGGACACGTGCTACTTTAAGGCAGTGACGGGACACTGAAAAAATAGTGGCGACTGGGTACCGAGTACCGAGGGATGGCCACCACCATGAGATTGAGGAAATCCTCAGTATCTACAAGCATAAATAAACATCAATATCTTCAAGGCAAGCAGTCTGGAAATTTGCCGGTTTAGAGTTTGGGCATGTGGGTGGGTAGCTAAGTATTTCCGTTTCCACTCTAAGACCTGGGATAGGGACAACTGAATGCCGTGCTGGGACAAAGAATTGGGCATCGTTGCTGATGGTGCTTGCTAATGTGCAACTAGAGGATGTATGATGGATGGCATCCGCAATTATTTCATGGACACCAGATTGGCAAGCACACAGCACAGGGGATGTGGCAGTGGTGTCACTTGCAAACTCAGGCATTCATCCCACCTAGTCGAGTTCTTTGTTGACATGTACCTAAGCATGCTGGTGGTGGTTAGGCTGGTTGTGGTCAGGCCCCAGCTCATCTTGGTACTGCACAGGTTGCAAATGATCATTCTTCTTCCATTCTACTTTCTTTAAAAAAGCACCAGACTGGGGAATATCTAGCCCTTGGCCTGGGAACTTGATGCGTGTGGGTGCTCTGAGGAACAGTTGCCTGCCTTTTCCCTCTGGCCACAGGTGCGGTGGATCCCTCCTCCTCTGCACTGCTTATCTTGCTCTGCATGGCACCTTCCCAGGTTGGGTCAGTAACTTCATCATCCACCACCTCGTTTTCCACTTCTGCACTCTGGTACTGACTTGTTGATTTAACAGCATCACTTGTTGGCAACCATTTCTCATCATCATCTATCTCTTTTCGACAGTAAATGCTGTTCCCCACCGTTGCCTTCTGTCCATGGCTACTAAATGTTTGGACATCACTACACACGTTCTCCTCATGTCCCTCTTGAAACGTGCAGAGCGAGAGGCCAAAATAAGTAAATAAAAATGTAAATAGCTCCTTGTATTGTCCGAGTGTGGGATCACTTCTCTCTTGGGACTTCCCATTGTGGGAGGATGGAGGATCAGATTTAGGATTATGTGGTACAGACTCTTGGCTAGTGAGACTGGACCTTGTGGAGGACAGGGTGGTGCTGCGAAGCATACTGGAATCATTATCTTTCATCCAACTGACCACGTGTTTGCACTTTTCTGGCTTCAAGAGTGGTGACAAAGTAGAACAAGAAGCTAAGTCTTTTGGTGAGTATGTTGGTTGTGCTCCCGTAGCAGGCACAGTTTCACCTGGCCCATTTCCTTGCTTCTGCAAGCACCATCAGCAGCACTTCCACTTCCTCATCCCTTACTGCACACTTTGTGCATTTTAAATTAGTTGTCACAAATGAAAAATCAATTTTTTTTGAAAAATGTGTCTTATATTGTGAATTTGAACTTCCAAAGATTTGACCATCTCTAATCACCACCAGTAAACAATTACCCTTTTTCAGTGGTGCATCGATGTTATGCAAAACATTTACACAATAGACCATAAAATACATGTAAAGTCCGTGGCTGGTGATGGACTGCAATTTTCAGCACAACATCAATTCCAAGAACTGGACGATGGTCTCTGCTTCGAGAAAGTATAAAGCAGAGAGGGCTTTGTGCAATATATAATGGTGGGTAGACATCTTCCATTGAGGCTGAAGGCTCAAGATTCTTTTGCAAAAGGCAGTACTATCAAGGTGGTTTGGCATCAATTGTGGTGAACTTGCCACACAAATGGAAGACTGGATGCATCTTTAATTCACTGTTAAATCCAATTGGAGTAATATCATTAAAATATAACTTTTAATATATTTGTATTAAAACAACTAACAAAACCAAACTAAATGAAAAAATCTCACAGGGCCATTTGGGATACTAGCTTCAGCATCTGCTTTAATGATGGATTCTGTCAAGCAGTTAGAGTGTGATAACATTAAAGGTAACCTGTCAGCAGGATTTTGCACAGTAACCTGCAGACAGTGTCAGGTTGGCGCTGTTATACCGAATAAAATGTTACCTTGGTTGATGAAATCCATCTTGTGGTTGTTGTTTAATCTCTATTTTCAGGGGTGGGACTGTGGGGGGAGGTGTTCATGTGGTGCTCTGCTTAGGTATTCACCAGTATGGCTTCTGACAGGTCACTAATTCCTCAGTGACCTGCCCCCAGTGACCCCTCATCTTGGTGGCAATACAACAGTCTCATTTAACTATAAGTGATCACTAAATGTATTGTACACTATTATTGCTAATTTCTGGTGTCACCACACTAACATTGTAGTGGACATTTTTATTACTAATCATTGGTGTCAATGCACCAGCATAACTGCCCTGGCTTTGCTAATACAGTCTGAGTTAATCAGTCAGATTTGGTATTAATTTTTTCACTATCTAGCTGCTTGATAGAATCCATCATTAACCCCTTTCCGACATTGGATGTATCCATATGTCATGGTTGGCTGGTACTTACCGACTGACGTCATGGCTATCTCCCAAGCACTGTTCTCAGGCAATTTCCACCGGATGTCAGCTAATTCTGACAGTTGTCAACCGGCACTCAGTGCAGGCCTGGTGCACTTTAACCCCAAAACACTGCAATTGACTTCAAAAAGTGAAAGTCCCATAGTGGGACAAAGTAAGAAAGTTAAAAAATTGAACACAGAATTGTAAAAATCCCCCCCAAAAAATCACAAAATAAGTAAAAAAATAAAAGTATATTGTACCCTCAAATAATCATTTTTATGAAAAAAGAAAACAAAAAAGTGAACATATTTGGTATCGCTGCATCCAGAACTGCCTGACCTATAAAACTGTCTCACTAGCTAACCCCTTTAGTGAAAACCGCAAAAAATAAATAATGAAACAAAAAATGATGCTTTATAATCATAATGCCAGACAAAAAGTGGAATAAAACACAATAAAAAAGATGAATGTAACTAAAATTCTATAAAAATTGTATCTCTGAAAACATCATCTTGTCCTGCAAAAAACAAGCCACAGTACAGCTCCATCAGCAGAAAAATAAAAAAGTTATAGCTCTCAGAATAAAGCTATGCAAAAATAATTATTATTTTTCCTAGGCCCAATTACTGCCACACCTGTTCTCAATCAAGAAATCAGTTAAATAGGACCTGCCTGATGAAGTGAAGTAGATCAAAAGCTCCTGAAAAGAAATACATCTTGCCGTGATCCAAAGAAATTATGGAACAAATGAGAAACAAAGTAATTGAGATTTATCAGTTTGGAAAAGGTTAAAAAGGCCTTTCTAAAGCTTTGGATGCCATAAAACCATAGTGAGACCCCTTATCCACACAGGGTGAAAACATGGAACAGTGGTGAACCTTGCCAAGAGTAAATGGCTGACCAAAATTACCTCAAGAGCACAGTAGCGACTCATCCAAGAGGTCCCAAAAGAGCCCACAACAACATAAAAAGAACTGCAGGTCTCACTTTCCTCAGTCAAGGTCTGTGTTCATGACTCCACCATAAGATAGAGACTGGACAAAAATGGCCTGTAAGGCAGAGTTCCAAGACAAAAACCACTGCTGAGCAAGGAGAACATAAAGGTTTGTTTCGGTTTTGCTAGAAAACATCTTGATGATCCCCAAGACTTTTGGGAGAATACTTTGTGGACTGACTAGACAAAAGTTGAACTTTTTTGGAAGGTGTATGTCCCATGTCCCATTATATCTGGCATAGAAGTAGCACAGCATTTCAGAAAAGGAACATCATGACAACAGTAAAATATGGTGCTGATAGTGTGATGGTCTGTGGCTGTTTTCCTGCTTCAGGACCTGGAAGACTTCCTGTGATATATGATACCATGATTTCTGCTGTCTACCAAAAAATCCTAAACAAGCATGTCCAGCCATCTGTTTGTGACTTCAAGCTGAAGCACACTAGGGTTATGAAGTAGGACAATGATACAAAACACACCAGCAAGTCCACCTCTGAATGGCTTAAGAAAAAATAAAATTAAGACTTTGAGTGGCCTAGTCAAAGTGTTGATCTTAATCTGATTGAGATGCTGTGGCATGACCTTTAAAAGACGGTTCATGCTCAGAAACCCTCCAATGTGGCTGAATTACAATTTTGCAATGGTGAATGGGCCAAATTCCACTAGTGCGTTGTAAAAGACTCATTGCCAGTTATCGCAAACGCTTGATTGCAGTTTTTGCTGCTAAGGGTGACCCATCCAGTTATTAGGTTTAGGGGGCAATCACATTTTCACACAGGGCCCTGTAGATTTGGATTTCTTTCTCGCATAATAATAAAGACCTTCATTTATGAACTGCATTTTGTGATTACTTGTGTTATCTTTGTGCAATATTTAAATTTATTTACTGATCTGAAACATTTAAGTGTGACAAACATGCAAAAGAATAGGAAATAGTGGGCAAACACTTTTTCTCACAACTGTATATTAAAAGTTACATTTTAATGATATTACTCCAATTTTATTTGACAGTGAATTAGTATTTTAGAACTGAGGACACTATATATATTGGTTGAATGGAAACTGTATGTTTCTTGGACACAGGAAAGGCTAACTAATAATGCAGCAGTGGGAGAGAAGGAAGAATATGGAAACTACAACTATTAAAACAAGTGTGGAAAAACTTTAGAAATTTTTTACAATTTTTTTTTAGAAAATACTCACAGGCTCTCCATGCATGTGTTGCACCTGTGACATACATAATCAGCTGCGGCGCCAGACAGCTGATCAGCCGGCGCGCTCCATGTATCTGGGTTCCCTCTGCAGCTTAATCGGTAAGCGCTATAGCTTGCCGAATGAGCAGGGAACCGATCAAATTCTCTCATCTCTAGTAATTACCTTCAGACTGGGCTGCATGGACTCGGGAGAGCTGAGGGATTGTCCCTCCAACCTGACGGACGCTAATGTCAGCTACAGTATTGTCCTTCCACGCCGACGGACATTTTGTTGTACTTCTCCACATCTGAGAAAATGTTTATTCTGATGAGAGAGTGATTAGCATAATAGGACCGATTTCCTTGGATCAGAGAAAAATCGATTGTGTGACCCCAGCCTAAGGCTACTTTCCCACAATGAGCTTTGGGCGAGTTTTTGATATTGCAGTTTTTCTATACCATTTCTGCCCCTATTACATAAACTAGGTTTTTTCATTGCATTTTTGAGTGTTTTTAGACAGGCAATTGTGACAATGCTATTTTTGTCTCCTGTTTTAAATAAAGCTGCTTTGTTTTTGATACTTCCTGATATTTGGCTTTGACAAAACTGATTTGATACAGTCATGTGTGGATTACATGCATTTTTGATCCGTTTCCACACCAAAAATGCACTAAAATGCATGTGTGTCTTTTACCTGCGGATTTTACACATCTATCACAAGTCAATGGGAAAAATCTGCACTTGAAACTCAGTGTACCCTCAAAAGAAAGTGACCTGTTACAGATTTGAAACTCGCACCGTAAGTCAGTTTATGTTGAGTAAAAAAAGTCCAGTCGGCATAAGAAATGCTGCATACCACAAAATAAGAAGCTGCAGAGATAGTGGTCACACTAGTGCCTCAAAGCTTTTGAAATGGCACATGAACCACATACTGGTGGACATCAGTATTATGAATGAACATGGCAAATTAAGGTTCTGTTAAAGATTTTGCAGGCTGGAGCTTCAAGTTGAACTTCTGTGTAAAATATTTGACCTAGTCATATTTGATGCTATCCTAAGAAGATTGTTCTCTAAAAATAGTCCAGCAGAATAAGAATGCAATGACCGTCCCACAACAATTCTAATGACATCTCTCTGTTTATGTATAGACAAAGCCTAACAGGAACAACCAGAACAGATGATAACATGACCTTCATGTCCTTTGCAGGTTTTCCTTCTGTCATTTTAACCTTCTTTTCATTGATTCATTTTACTAATGAGAATCACTAGCTATGGATAACTGGATTGCATGAGAACAGTTACATGGACATGTACACATTTCTCTTCTAGAAACATGGAAATCCTCTTGCTATTGACTTAAAGACCTTTTTGAAGAAGAATTTCGACTGCAAGCATGGCAGCGCACACGGCGAACATTCACACAGGAATTAGGAGTCTTAGATTTTAAAACAAATTTATTTGGAAAATGTATTTTTTGGCAATTGTAATGCTTCACAAAAGGCTAAAAACATCGGGACAGATATAGTATTATAAGTGCGCCGGGATTCTAATGAAATTGCGCAAAATTTTGGTGAATATTGGAGCATATTGGCACATCTAGCTAGACCTATGTATTATATGCCCCAAACACTGCAGCTCACATGAAATCGTGGTATGTCTTCATGTGTTGTGTGCCAGGTAAGGTGGCACTGTGTGCCATTAGGTCACCAAAATTTAGAGGAAAAATTTTAAGCAAACCAAGAGGTGGGGTAAATTGAGCCAAAAGTGTGTAATGACGCACTAAATTTATCATCCAGCATGAACCACTGTGATACATTTTGCACATTTTAATTGAATTTAAACATACAGTATCTAAAATTAGGCAAGATTAGTAAATCTACCCCATTATTTTACACAACACTCCTTGTACAAATATTTGATTAGCTAAAATATATTGTCTCCGGTGGTGATGAACAGATGGATTCCCAGTACGCAGTTTGTACCTATATTGTGTACTTATAATTGGCATGAAGCTCTGGATTAACATCATAGATCAAGTTTAAGAGTTGCTGTAGCACATTCTCCTTAGATTTCTGATAGTTGGCGTTATATCCTTGTATATTCTGACTAGTCTGTTCATCAATCTTTGTGACCAGGTTTCCTTGGGATCCCATTATCTGGGGAAGAAATACAATAGGAAATTAAATTGGACCCACCTCTAAACTTAGAAAACTGATAATGTTTATATACAATATAATGATGTGATAACAGTCAAGACTCCAGCCACTATGGCAAATGACATATTGTTCAATCTAGCTATACTGTCAGCAGAATTATTAGGCAAGTGAGTATTTTAATCTTTCTGCTTTATTTTTATATAGCGCTAACATATTCCACAGCGCTTTACAGTTTTCACACATTATCATCGCTGTATCCGACCTAAATTCCCTATGTCTTTGGAGTGTGGGAGGAAACCGGAGTACCCGGAGGAAACTCACGCAAACATGGGGAGAACATACAAACTCCCTCTCATATTATCATTTTTATGCAGATTTTCCAACTCCAAGAGGTATAAACCTGAATGCTTATTGGATGAAGTAGATCAAGTGGTGTGTATTTGTGTAATGAGCAAGGTTGTAACCTAAAGATACAACTGCCTTTATCAAGGTGTGCAGAATTATTAGGCAAATTGTTTTACTCAAGCAAAATGGATCAAAAAAGACTTAACTGACTCTGAAATTTCAAAAATATTTAAATTCTTACAGAGGGGTGCAGCACTCCTAAAACTGCCAAGATATTGGGCGCTATCACATAATTAGCAAAAGATTTGTTGCAAATAGTCAACAAGGTTGCAAAAAACATGGTGAGGAAAACAGCTGCACATTTACTGCCAAAGATTTGAGAAGAGCCAAACGTGAAGAGGCCAGGAACCCATTATCCTCCAGTGCTGCCATATTCCAGAACTGAAATCTCCCTGGAGTGCCCAGAAGTACGTGTTCAGTGCTCAGAGACACAGTCAAGGTATGGAGAGTTCAAACCCGACCAAGACTGAACAAGATACAGAAGGAATACTAGAACACTGTACCCAGTTCGGGAAACCACATTTTAAAAAAAGACATTGAAAAACTGGAGCAAGTTCAGACAAGAGCTACCAGGATGGTGAGCAGACTGCAAAGTATGTCTTGCGAGGAACTGTTAAAGGATCTGGGAATATTTAGCTTGCAAAAAAGAAGGCTAAGAGGAGACTTAATAGCGGTCAACAAATATCAGAAGGGATGTCACAGTGTAGAAGGTTCATCTTTATTCTCATTTTCACATGGAAACACAAGAAGCAATGGAATGAAAGGGAGAAGACACAAATTAGAAAAAACTTTCTGACAGTGAGGGTGATCAATGAGTGGAACAGGCTTCCACTAGAGGTGGTGAGATCTCCTTCAATGGAAGTCTTCAAATAGAGGCTGGACAGACATCTGTCTGAGATGGTTTAGTGAATCCTGCATTGAGCAGTGGGTTGGACACGATGACCCTGTGCGTCCCTTCCAACCCTAACATTCTATGATATTATGGGCTGGTATTATTAAAGATGAGCTAGTTAGACCTTTTCAGGTTGAAGATGGACTAAATATCAACTCCCAAACCTACAGCCAGTTTTTAGAAGACACCTTCTTAAATGGGACAGTTATGGTGCAGTAAAACAGTCACCTCTCTGATGAGTGTCTGGGAGGCTGTGGTTGGTGCTGCTCAAAAAGTTGATCGTTAGATTTAGAAACTGACAGACTCCACGGATGAAGGACTTATGATGACTGTTATTGAAAGAAGGGCAGCTATATTGGTCACTGATATACTTTTTGAAATGTCAGAAATGTATTTTTGCACTTTGTTTATTTTCATCTGTTAAAGTGAGAATAATAGCCAAAACAACTCAATTGAGATGGGAAAAGTTGCATTTTTAATGTACAGTATATCTGTCCATATGCTGTTGTGGTTCAGTCGCCACAGAGGTACTGCACCTCCTCCTGAGGTGTGGTACCCCACTATCCAGGTAAGGTGGAGGCGCCTGACCACACTCCAACACCTGCACCCAGCACAGACACTTTAGAATAGTGGAGCACCCTGTAAGTCAGCTGCTTTGGTTCACAAAGGGTGCTGGCGAAGCGGGTGGAGCTTAGACTGCACAAGAGAGCGGAAGAAGGTTAGGAAGAGTCAGTGAGTGAGAGAAGATCCCCGGAGTCGGATGGAGTGAAAGCAAGTGCTGCAGCAGACTCCTGTGATCTGGAGTTGTTGGCACGGGTAAGAGCAAGAGAAAGCCTAATTCTTCAGAAGAAACATAGATTAGTACGGAACGTGGGGAGAAGAGAACTGAGGACAAGGGTGAGAGCAGAGCCCTTCCCTAAGTTAAAGTGCATGGTTCGGAGTCTGGTATCCGAAGTTGTATGGATTCTATTTGGTCTTGCAGCAGAAACCGGAGGAATAGAAGTTGTCACCACTTTATTCCCACCTAAGACTCGGGGGCACAATAGCAACGTGTGTGAGCCGGGACCTGAGAGTAGGAAGTCCCCGAAGCGGGCTACAGCTATCTGCCGTACGAGTGGAGTTTGAGTAACATCAAGCAGGAGGAACTTCAGTGTAACTCAGTACTGCAAGTACCTCAGATAAGCGCTAGTGAGGAGACATTCAGGAAAGGCATATGTTGGAGGAGTGCTGGAAAGGTGTACTCTATCTTGCCTGGGAGTTGGCTGAGGCCCTGACCTGGAGGACACGGCACCAAAGTGGGCATCTGTATGCACAACAGACTGTGAGTAAAGCCTTGGAACTACAAGTCCTTGTGTCCTCCACTTATTCCTGCGCCACTTGTCTAGCCCTGCTACAACACTTAACACTGCATCATCTACCACCACACCTATTACTACTGCCCTGGGACTACAGCTCCACCTGTGGGGAGCTTCAACATCATTGCTGCACCACACCATATGTCCCAGAGAAGCAACCCTGCAGCGCTGGCCAATCTGACCAGAAACCACAGGTGATCTCATTAATGATCTCATTAACTTTATCCCCATCACTCTACCCCTTTTACATTGACTGCCTGAGGCCACGGACGGGGTCACTGCCACTGTGACATCTCCCATTGAAATCAACGGGCCCAGCACCGAGTACCTCATGGCTTCTGGGGGCGAGTCACTGTTACTTACAGTTGTCTGGATACGTCGAAAGTCACTCTCTCTTTTAAGCTTGTACTGATCAATATCGGCTGTCGCTTCTTCTTTTGCTTGCCTTAACCGCTTATTTTTTCCTGGATTAAGAAATAAAGAACATTTCAATATTTAAGTGTTTGTCTAGTAAAACATGGACATTTATGCTGGTACAGAACTCAATCATGTTTGGAATGACACTTTTTTAGGTTCTGATTCTGATAGGGGTCAAAGCAAATGTTGCATTAGTAAGTGCAAAGGAATAGCTGCTCAAATGACACATTTGCCAACAACATGCCAAAAAGAAAAACATGGGGAAAGCAGTCCATGTGCAGTGAGATCAATTGGTCACTGTAGCTATCTTACAATAAAAGGCTTGTGCACATGGTTGGATTATGACTGTTTTGTATAAAGTTGGAATCAGGCTAACATAAATGTGCATGAGCCTTCTACAGTCCCTCCTTATGCCTCAACCTTCTTGTCTGACGTGCATGGAACCCATCTCACAACAACAAATCATATAATAATAATAATAATAATATTAATTTTATTTATTTAGCACTAACATATTCTGAAGTACTTTACAATTCAGAGGTTACAATTACAAACAATATCAGACATAAGGATCTGATTTGTAACTGTTTTTTGGTCAAGTTTTTGTAGTTTTGTGCTTTTCTTTTCGTTTGTACCAAATTCCCCTTTCCATTTGAGCCCTTTCTGAAACCTATTTCACATATGTTCACTTGTATTATTTTTTAGCTTGCCATTGTGGGGGAGATTTAAGATTTCCAGATGTTAACCCCTGATTCAACATTTGCAACATTGTTCAAAAAGTTGGCAAATTTTGCCAAATTTGTCGCAAATGTATTCCAGTTCCTCCACCTCTTCCACCCACCTGGAGTGAGTTTATGCATGTTAGAATCTTTTGATAAATTTTTTCAACTTTTTACAAAACGTTTTACCCTTTGCTGTAGAATATGAGAGAAAAAGACCATGTTTTACTTTACGCAAAATTCACTAACTGGGTGCGTTGATGAATTTGATGCAAAAAACCTCAGTGACGACCATAAGATAAAAGAAGAAAATTAACATAGAAAAAGCACGAATGATGAATTGAGACCATATTTCTTTAATTCACGCCACAATTCATGAATTGAATTGTAACCTTTTAAAAAGGCGCAAAATTTGGCGCAGCTCTGCTCTGTTCCAGTCCTCCCCTTGATGTATTTTTGAGTATTCCAGTATTTTGCTGCAATTTTTTACACCATATTGCAAAGATGTGCAACATTCGGTATCAAAATAGTAAAACAAAAATAGTTCAAGATAGAAGATAGAAGACCATATTTTACTCTGTGCCAAATTTATGAAACCAGTGCTCCATTTTGAAGAATTTGGCTCCAAAACCTGCAACTAATATCACGAGTAGTGTTGAGCTTTCCGATACCGCAAGTATCGGGTATCGGCCGATATTTGCCGTATCGGAATTCCAATACCGAGTACCGATACTTTTTCGTATCGGATACCGGAATCGGAAGTCCAAAATGCAATGAGCCACTTTTGTGGCTCTGATTGGCTGCCGAAATGACGTCATCATGATGCGCTGTCTGTGCGCATCATGATGCGCCGTCAGTTCGGGCCTTCGGGGGGGCTGTGCCGACTGTCCGGGGGGCTGTGCCGGCCTGCCGGTGATCTGTGCAGGCTCCGGGGGTCTGTGCCGGCCTGCCGGGGGAGCTGTGCCGGCCTGCCGGTGGGCTGTGCAGGTTCCGGGGGTCTGTGCCGGCCTGCCGGGGGAGCTGTGCCGGCCTGCCGGTGGGCTGTGCAGGCTCCGGGGGTCTGTGCCGGCCTGCCGGGGGAGCTGTGCCCGCCTGCCGGTGGGCTGTGCAGGCTCCGGGGGTCTGTGCAGGCATCGTCCGATGGGACTACAAGTCCCATCGGGCGATGCCTGCTACCATGACAGTGATTGACACATTAGCCAATGATGGGACAGTAGTAGTCCCATCATCCAGCTAATGTGTTGAATGTAAAAAAAATAAAAAAATAAAAAAAAAATTTACATGCTACATACATGCTACATACATGCTACATACTACATACATAATACATATATACTACGTGCATGCAACATACATACTACATATATACTATATATACATGTAACATACATACTACATATATACTACATGCATGCAACATGCATACTACATATATACTACATGCATGCAACATGCATACTACATACATACTATATATACTACATGTAACATACATACTACATATATACTACATGCTACATACATGCTACATACATGCTACAAACATACTACATACATACATACTACATACATGTAACATACATACTACATGCAACATGCATGCTACATACATGCTACATACTACATACATAATACATATATACTACATGCATGCAACATACATACAACATATATACTACATGCATGCAACATGCATACTACATATATACTATATATACTACATGTAACATACATACTACATATATACTACATGCTACATACATGCTACATACATACTACATACATGCTACATACTACATACATAATACATATATACTACATGCATGCAACATACATACTACATATATACTATATATACTACATGCATACTACATATATACTACATGTAACATACTACATATATACTACATGCTACATACATGCAACATACATACTACATACATGCTACATACATACTACATACATAATACATATATACTACATGCATGCAACATACATACAACATACATACAACATATATACTACATGCATACTACATATATACTCTATATACTACATGCATACTACATATATACTATATATACTACATGTAACATACATACTACATATATACTACATGCTACATACATGCAACATACATACTACATACATGCTACATACATACTACATACATAATACATATATACTACATGCATGCAACATGCATACTACATATATACTATATATACTACATGTAACATACATACTACATGCTACATACATGCAACATACACACTACATGCTACATACATGCAACATACACACTACATACATGCTACATACATACACACTACATGCTACATACATGCAACATACATACATGCTACATACTACATACATGCTACATACCACATGCATGCAACATGCATACTACATATATACTGCATATATACTACATGCATGCAACATACATATATACTACATACAATACATACATATAGACATACAGTACATATAACATAGAGTACATACTTACCGTCACTTGTCACTTTGATCCCCGAAGCCATTGTCGTCTGAGGAATAAATATCAAAATAAAAAAACACCAATCTACTTACCCCGATCTGCAGAAGTCCACGAGGGTCCCACGTCCATCTTGCGTGGAGAACAGCAGCATCAGCTGATGCTACCGTTCTCTACCAGCTCCAGGAATACAATGACGGAAGGTAGGTATCCTTCCGCACTGTATTCCTCCACCACTTTAAAAAAAAAAAAAAGTCCATAGTCTCACTTTATGCCATTGCTGCGTGGGAAATTCCCACGCAGCAATGGCATAAAGTGAGACTAGGGACTTTTTTTTTACAGTGGTGGAGGAATACAGTGCGGAAGGATACCTACCTTCCGTCATTGTATTCCTGGAGCTGGTAGAGAACGGTAGCATCAGCTGATGCTGCTGTTCTCCACGCAAGATGGACGTGGGACCCTCGTGGACTTCTGCGGATCGGGGTAAGTATATTGGTGTTTTTTTATTTTGATATTTATTCCTCAGACGACAATGGCTTCGGGGATCAAAGTGACAAGTGACGGTAAGTATGTACTCTATGTTATATGTACTGTATGTCTATATGTATGTATTGTATGTAGTATATATGTATGTTGCATGCATGTATTATATATGCAGTATATATATAGTATGCATGTTGCATGCATGTGGTATATATGTAGTATGTATGTTGCATGCATGTAGTATATATGTATTATGTATGTAGTATGTAGCATGTATGTAGTATGTATGTAGCATGTATGTAGCATGTAGTATATATGTAGTATGTATGTTACATGTAGTATATATAATATATATGTAGTATGCATGTTGCATGCATGTAGTATATATGTTGTATGTATGTTGCATGCATGTAGTATATATGTATTATGTATGTAGTATGTAGCATGTATGTAGTATGTATGTAGCATGTATGTAGCATGTAGTATATATGTAGTATGTATGTTACATGTAGTATATATAGTATATATGTAGTATGCATGTTGCATGCATGTAGTATATATGTTGTATGTATGTTGCATGCATGTAGTATATATGTATTATGTATGTAGTATGTAGCATGTATGTAGTATGTATGTAGCATGTATGTAGCATGTAGTATATATGTAGTATGTATGTTACATGTAGTATATATAGTATATATGTAGTATGCATGTTGCATGCATGTAGTATATATGTTGTATGTATGTTGCATGCATGTAGTATATATGTATTATGTATGTAGTATGCATGTAGTATGTAGCATATATGTAGTATGCATGTTGCATGTAGTATGTATGTTACATGTATGTAGTATGTATGTAGTATGTATGTAGCATGTATGTAGCATGTAAATTTTTTTTTTTTTTTACATTCAACACATTAGCCGGATGATGGGACTACTACTGTCCCATCATTGGCTAATGTGTCAATCACTGTCATGGTAGCAGGCATCGCCCGATGGGACTTGTAGTCCCATCGGACGATGCCTGCACAGACCCCCGGAGCCTGCACAGCCCACCGGCAGGCCGGCACAGCCCCCCGGCAGGCCGGCACAGACCACCGGAGCCTGCACAGCCCACCGGCAGGCCGGCACAGCCCCCCGGCAGGCCGGCACAGACCACCGGAGCCTGCACAGACCCCTCGGCAGGCCGGCACAGCTCCCCCGGCAGGCCTGCACAGACCACCGGAGCCTGCACAGACCACCGGCAGGCCTGCACAGACCACCGGAGCCTGCACAGACCCCCCGGCAGGCCGGCACAGCCCCCCGAAAGGCCCGTACAGACCCCAGAGAGGCTGTACAAGGCAAAAATAGGGTTTTTCTTATTCCGATACCGGAAGTCCCATAGACTTGAATGGGACTTCCGATATCGGAATCGGCGATACCGATACTTTTTTTTAAGATCGGCCGATCCATTCCGATCCGATATTTTCAAGTATCGGCTGGTATCGCTCAACTCTAATCACAAGACAAAAAAGGAAAGTGGCTTGCAAAATCCTATAAATGATGCATCGGGGCCAACAAGTACACAATAAAAAACAAATACTGTGTCTCGATCTAACAAATATGTTAGTAAAGCCCCTGTTACATTTTTATTGCTTCCCATTCAAGACAGGTACCTATTAATCACTACAAGCTTTCCACGTAATTTCTCTAAAGACGACATCATCCCATCCAGCATGTGTATAACATTACAGCGTCTGTACAACTATGAAATCTTATGTTCACTTATGCAAATAATGAAAAATAGACCTCACTCAGCTCAAGTCTATAGACCGACACTTCCCCTCGACATCGGAATACTCATATTTACTGTAACTGAATTGATGTATAGCAAACCTCAAGCCAGAAGTGAAGTTATCTTACAAATCTAGGGTAGAGGACAGTAATTGTCAACAGTATTCTGCCTTCATATATAGGTGTAATACTTTGTGTTTTTTTTTCTTATTTTATTGTTTTTTATTCTTTACCATAATATTCAAAGAAAGAAATAACATGTATGAAACTGTTCTTGTTAAACAGGAAGCATACAGAGGGTGAATGTCCTGAGCTCGTAGGGTTGTTGGGTGTAAACAGCAACGGCAGCCAGTACTAGCCTACTCCTGTATAATGTACAACCACAGCTCGGAGTGTGTATGGTAATAACAGATCCAGACGTAAGTATGTGCTCGAGCCCAGTGATAGGATTGGGAATAAGATCACGGCTCCTCTGCAATCTCTAAAATGGAGATTTTCACGTATGTGTACCATGAACATAAGATCTGTAGGTTTCTAGTGGTTAGCAACAACCATTCCCAAAAATGATAGGGAATAGTACTACTGGCAACAACTGTGCGGCAGCTCCCTATGGAAGCTAATATATGATAAATGTAGAAGCAACAAAAATAGCCTGCTTCTGTTTCCATATTTGAAGAGATCAGAGCCCCCGAGGATGTATCCCTCACCAACCACAGTTCTAGGGCCTATTACAATGATAAGTCATACATGTAACTTTCCCACAGCTAGTGTGGGTATCATACAGGTCAAGATGTCATTCTGTTCTGACCTTACAGGCACCTGGACATGAGCGTATGAAAGATCAATTTTCTTCCAGAAAACTTGGACGATTATTTTTTTCTAATTTTGATCATGTTTTCATCCATGTGCCATCCGTGTGTCCGTTTTTTGCGCCCGCGTGACATCTGTTTGACGTCAGTGTGCGATCCGTTTTCATGCATCTACATAAAAGCATGTACATGATCACATACAGTTTAATAGGTTTGCAATAGAAATCTAGCCATAAAAATCGGATGCTGCTCTGATGGTCTGTGTGGGATCTGATTTTTCTTTCACCCATATACTTGAATGACTGAGTATCATCCGAGACTCGTAAGAAAGTAGCGCATGCTGCGATATTTTTTCTCACGGACACTCAGACCGGGAAAAAAATTGTTCATCTGAACAACACTATTAAATAACATGAATCATTGTGCTGTCAAATAAAAAATTGGGTAGCACACATCCGATATATACGCTCGTTTGCAGGCACCCTAAATCTACATTCACACATTTGTATAAAATGTCCGTGTGCTACCAGATTTTTTTTCATAGGATGGAAAACTGATCCGTAGAGTTTTATTGCAGCCGTGTATGTTTTAATAGCGTTTCAGAGAGAACAAACTTTTAAAAGTCATCCAGGGACCCTGCGTCTTTGCTAGTCTGAGGCAGATTTTCTCTGCTCCGTATCCCTAGACTGACAGGTCTGTCCCTATACACATACATAGGGAGAAAAGTGTCACTCTAGGGGAGCGGGGCAGGGATAAGAATCCAAGGACTGGCTTTGTTCCAGTCATCTGAGACTCATAGTCCTTGGCCAACTTTCCAAATAATGTTTTCTCTGAAAACAGTATATAATGAAAACCTTGCACTCAACTTAATGCTTAGTGGAACTGTTTATTGTAGTACCAAAAATGTTTCGGTCAGTGTTGACCTTAACAGTTACTACAGAGTGAAAAAAACAAGTGGACAAATCAACAGAAAAGTATAAACACAAATAAAGTATATACAAAAATAAGTACGTTCTGGTCTTTGAGATATACATAGAATATACAACTCGGTTACGGAGACCCAAAATAATAGACGGTCAGAGTTAGAGAGGAATAGGAATGGAACATACCGTATTAGAAGATAGGATGCAATTGTGTTGGAGGGCGCTTTAAGATTGTCCCTATGAAGCCATGAGAAAAATAATTGGCGAAGTTAAGGTGTGTACTAATTATAATAGGTAATCCACTATTATAGCCTGATACATACCAATGTATTGTGTGCTGCTGAAACGCAGGTAAATCTGTAAGTAAATGCAATGCCTTTAGCTGGCGGTAACATAATAGGGGCGAGTGGTAGTGAATATCGCTTGTGTAATAGGCAAGATAGTTTACCTTAATCAGTGGCAGGGAGAGCGTGAGCCTGGTCCTCCTGGACGCGGGTTTATCTCTGCTTATCAGCGGGGACAGCAGTGCGCTGAGATAAGGGGAGGATGGGCAGGACTAAGGCCTATCTAGGCCTTAGTCCCGTCCATCCTCCCCTTATCTCAGCGCGCCGCTGTCCTCGCTGACAAGCGGTGATAAACCCGCGTCCAGGAGGACCAGGCTCGCGCTCTCCCTGCCACTGATTAAGGTAAACTATCTTGCCTATTACACAAGCGATATTCACTACCACTCGCCCCTATTATGTTACCGCCAGCTAAAGGCATTGCATTTACTTACAGATTTACCTGCGTTTCAGCAGCACACAATACATTGGTATGTATCAGGCTATAATAGTGGATTACCTATTATAATTAGTACACACCTTAACTTCGCCATTTATTTTTCTCATGGCTTCTTAGGGACAATCTTAAAGCGCCCTCCAACACAATTGCATCCTATCTTCTAATACGGTATGTTCCATTCCTATTCCTCTCTAACTCTGACCGTCTAATATTTTGGGTCTCCGTAACCGAGTTGTGTATTCTATGTATATCTCAAAGACCAGAACGTACTTATTTTTGTATATACTTTATTTGTGTTTATTCTTTTCTGTTGATTTGTCCACATGTTTTTTTCACTCTGTAGTAACTGATGAAGGTCAACACTGACCGAAACGTTTTTGGTACTACAATAAACAGTTCCACTAAGCATTAAGTCGAGTGCAAGGTTTTCATTATATACTATATATGGTTTTGGAACCTACCTTAGCACCACCACAGTAGTGCACACGGTGTTTTCTCCTAGACCTTCTCTGAAAACAGGGCAGCATTTCAGAGTAGAACTTACACAGCAGCAATAATGCAGCTGGTGCTTGGTTTGTGCTGCCTGTAGTTCATGCAGCATGTGTGGGCAGCATAGTGATTTCATAATTAGCACTTTAACCTTGCAGCGCTGGGGTCCTGGGTTCAAATCCCACCAAGAGAACCCCTACAAGGAGTTTGTGTGTTCTCCCCATGTTTGTGTGAGGGCACTCCTATCACACTCCAAAGACATGCCAATCGGGAATCTAGACTGTGAGCCCCATTGGGGACAGCAATGATGTCTGTAAAGAGCTGCAGAATATGATGGCGCTATGGAAGCGAGTAAAATAAAATGAATGTAGCCAGGTTCCCTTTAATCATATCTGATTTGCAATAATCAATGTGACCATGTCACAGCTCATTATGGGCTAGTTACCCAGCTTTCCTTGTATCCTGATCATATAGCTCTAGGTAATGGAAACAGAGATTGTATCATCAAATGCTATGAGAGATTGCCTTCTAATAAATCTACAGAGTTGCTGCTACATAACTTGACATTGCTAGGGCCTCTGAATTTGCCATAAGAGCAAAATTTCTGTATAGTGTTTCTGAATTATATGGCTTTTATTAAAACTTCATCATATGTTACTACTCAGCTTTCCAGGTCCCCTGAATGGAAAACTTTGTAGTTATGGAGCAGCTTGGGAACAGTGAAACCTTATTGTACCAGTCTAAAAAAGGTTGACGAGCGTAGTGCCCACATCATGGCTGACTACTCTTGACCAATATGTAGTAAGTTTGGGGTGCCCAGTAACCGTCTAGGAAAATAACACGTAGCACAGACATTGGCATTTTACAGGCAGCGAGGCGAGCGATGTTGGATGTGTGCCACCATAGTGGAGGAAATCTCTGTTATGTTTAGACATATATTGTGTGTCCATGCAATATGCTGAGAAATAAATCTGCCTCTGGGTTGGGTGGTGGACATATTGCTTGCTATAGTAACTTTATGATCTTACAGAAAACCCTATAAACTTTAAGTGAGTTTCTGATCAAAGCCCTTGATCATGGTCGGGTTTCTTTGATTTTACCTCCCTTTGTTTGTCTATCATTTCCAGATGCATTCATCTTAACACATTTCTGACTAAGGGACAGTTAATACAAAAGAGGTTTGTGATGCAGCCATCAAGGTATTTCTAAACTAGAATTGGGCCAATGTAAAAACACATGTTTGGGATTACATTTCTCCAGGGAGATGGAGCTGTAATCACTGATATCTGCAGAGTAATTGTAATTTCCAATCTCCATGTACACAAAAAAAGGAGAAGAAATAATCATTTTAAAAAAAGTGTAATAAAAATGGTGAAGTTTCCAAAAGCTCTAAACTTACTCTTTTTGGCCTCTTCAAGTTTGTCCTTTGCTCTTTTCTCAGCCTGAAGGAGTTGCTGGATGCCCTGGGACTGGCTAGCCATTCTGCGTCCTCCTGTGCAGCCAGTACACCTGTGCGGCCAGGTACAGGCTGCTCCTTTATACCCCGGCTGTTTACTATCATAACACTGAGAAGCTGCCTCCAGAACTGGATGGAGCAGCACACGTCTGCTTACATTGTGTTTTCAGAGCTGTTTGTACCCAGTATATGTATATACACTATGTACACATCACGCTGTGGACAAGATGGACAAGGACAGCAGCAGCAAGAAGAAACACTGCTATTAACTATTATTAAGGCTGAATACATTCTGTCTGGTTGATTGCAAACTAACACAAATGCAGAATATAAAGTTTAAGTTTTCCATTTGTAAAGATTCTGCATAGTTTAGATAACTGAATATTTACCTTAGTTCGTAAGCAGAAGGTTTAATATCTGCTCTAAATGTACCACCAAATTCTAATTACTTATCTTCACACTTCTCATTGCCCCCTATTTCCAGCACACATATCACTGCCCCCCATATTCTGCACACATATCATTGTCCCTTATTTCCAGCATACTTCTCACTGCTCCCCCATTTCTAGCATACATATCACTGCCCCCTACTTCCAGCACACTTATCACTGCCCCTCTACTTCCAGCACACATATCACTGCCCCCCATTTCCAGCATACATATCACTGCCCCCTACTTCCAGCACACTTCTCACTGCCCCTCTACTTCCAGCACACATATCACTGCCCCCCATATTCTGCACACATATCATTGTCCCTTATTTCCAGCATACTTCTCACTGCTCCCCCATTTCTAGTATACAGATCACTGCCCCCTACTTCCAGCACACTTCTCACTGCCCCTCTACTTCCAGCACACATATCACTGCCCCCCATATTCTGCACACATATCATTGTCCCTTATTTCCAGCATACTTCTCACTGCTCCCCCATTTCTAGCATACATATCACTGCCCCCTACTTCCAGCACACTTCTCACTGCCCCTCTACTTCCAGCACACATATCACTGCCCCCCATATTCTGCACACATATCATTGTCCCTTATTTCCAGCATACTTCTCACTGCTCCCCCATTTCTAGCATACATATCACTGCCCCCTACTTCCAGCACACTTCTCACTGCCCCTCTACTTCCAGCACACATATCACTGCCCCCCATTTCCAGCATACATATCACTGCCCCCTACTTCCAGCACACTTCTCACTGCCCCTCTACTTCCAGCACACATATCACTGCCCCCCATATTCTGCACACATATCATTGTCCCTTATTTCCAGCATACTTCTCACTGCTCCCCCATTTCTAGCATACATATCACTGCCCCCTACTTCCAGCACACTTCTCACTGCCCCTCTACTTCCAGCACACACATCACTGCCCCCCCATTTCCAGCATACATATCACTGCCCCCTACTTCCAGCACACTTCTCACTGCCCCTCTACTTCCAGCACACATATCACTGCCCCCCATATTCTGCACACATATCATTGTCCCTTATTTCCAGCATACTTCTCACTGCCCCCCCATTTCCAGCATACATATCACTGCCCCCTACTTCCAGCACACTTCTCACTGCCCCTCTACTTCCAGCACACATATCACTGACCAGGGCCACCATCAGGGCATTACTGCCCTTACTGGCGTATGGGGCCCGTTGAGCAGAGGGAGCCTGTTCTGCTCATCAGGCCCCAGCGGCAGGATTCTGCCAGCTCAGTAACTGCCCGTGTGTCCTCAGACTGTCATACGCCGAAACAATGCTGCGCTCCTCAGATGCATCGACCAGAGGACACCGCTGTAGTTCAGTGAGGTGAGGTGGAACTTTTTTTTTATAAAGCCACAGTATGGGGTGCATTATACCAGCATGGGGATGCGTTATACTGGCATGAAGGTGCATTATACTGATAAGGGGGTGCATCATATTATGGGGCTGCGTTATATTATGGAGTGCATTATACTGCTTTGGGGTGCATTATACTATGGGGCTGCATTATAATACTATGGGGCTGCATTATACTATGAGGGTGCATTATAATACTATAAAGCTGCATTATACTATGGGGTGCACTATATTATGGGGTGCATTATAATACTATAAGGCTGCATTATACTATGGGGGTGCATTATACTACTATGGGATGCATTATATTATAAGGTGCATTATACTGCTATGGGGTGCATTATACTGCTATGGGGCTACATTATACTGCTATTGGGGTGCATTATGCTATGTGGGTGCATGATACTATGTGCTGCATTATACTACTATGTGGCTGCATTATGCTGCTATGGAGTGCATTATATTATGGGATGCATTATACTGCTATGGTGGTGCATTATACTGCTTTGGGGGTGCACTATAATATGGGGTGCACTATACTATGGGGCTGCATTATACCACTATGGGGCTGCATTATACTATTATGGATGACTATGGGTGCAATATGGAGAGACATGAGGCAGAATGGGTGGACACGTGGGGTCTAGAATGGGAGGACACGTTGGGTCTAGAATGTGGGATATTATTACTCTAGGGGCTAATTAAAGGATATTATGCTTGAGGATATTGTTTTCAGTGTGGGGATGAGAGGTCCTGCTACTGTGCAGGGCGACACAGTCACTTTTTTCATCATCTGGTGTTTTATAGAGGTTGGGGAAAATTGGGGAATGTGCTCTAAATAACTGTGTTCTTTTCTGCAGAGGCGAGTCCTGGCTGGAAGAAGTGTTGAGGGTCTGAACTAGATGAAGAAGAAAAGCGGAGATGAAGGACTTCAACTAGAGACGTCACCGGTGAGTCACTGTTACTTGTACACTTACACTATATACTGTATACAGAGCTCCTGTGTATAATGTCACTGGTGATCACTGTACTACCTGTACACAATATAGAGCGTTCGTGTGTATAATGTCACTGGTGATCACTATTACCTGTACACTACATACAGCATTTGTGTGTATAATGTCACTGGTGATCCCTGTATTACCTGTACACTGACACTATATACAGAGCTCTTGTGTATAATGACCCCTATTTCCAGCGCACATATCACTGACCCCTATTTCCGGCACACATATCACTGCCCCTATTTCCGGTACACATATCACTGCCACCTATTTCAAGCACACATATCACTGCCCCTTATTTCCAGGCTCCAACACACTTCTCACTTCCCCCTCTATTTCCAGCATACATATCACTGCCCCCCATATCCTGCACACATATTACTGCCCCCTGTTTCCAGCACACATATCACTGCTCCTATTTCCAGCACACATATCACTGCCCCTTATTTCCAGCACACATAACACAGATCCCCTATTTCCAGCACACATATCACTGCCCCCCATTTCCAGCACACCTCTCACTGCCCCCTATTTCCAGCACACCTCTCACTGCCCCCCTATTTCCAGCACACATATCATTGACCCCTATTTCCATCACACATATCACTGCCCCCTATATCCAGCACATATCGCTCTGACACCCATATATCAAGCACATATCTTATGCCCTCCCTATATTCAGCACAGATTTCACTGAGCCCCTATATCCAGCACACATCTCAGTAACCCCCTACAGCTCTGGCAAAAATTAAGAGACCACTTTCAATAGTTCAGTTTGTCTAATTTTTCTCTTTACAGGTATATTTTTGAGTAAAATGTAAATTGTTCTTTTAGTCTATAAACTTCTGACAACATGTCTCCGAATTTCCAAGCAATAAATTTTGTATTTTTTTCTGACAAAGAAAAATGTTCAAAATAAAAAAAACAGTGCTTGCAGACCTCAAATAATGCAAAGAAAACAAGTTCATAATCATTTAGAAACAACAATACTAATGTTTTAACTCATGAAGAGTTCAGAAATCAATATTTTGTGGAATAACCATGACTTTTAAAAACAGCTTTCATTCATCTTGGCATGCTTTCCACCAGTCTTTCACACTGCTTCTGGCGCAAAAATTTAAGCAGTTCTTCTTTGTTTGATGGCTTGTGACTATCCATCAGTGTGGCGCTCAATCAGTGAAATCCTAGGTGCAATGCTCCCTGGGAAATACAAATATGCAAATAAAGTCCATGGAGCCTCATTTAAGAGTCTCAAACACGGGACCAGCCAGATCTTCCTCCAGGGAAGGACCCAGCCAAGGATATAGGAGTGTCAGGGAGATATGTGCTGGATATAGGTGGTCAGTGAGAGGTGTGCTAGATATAGGGGGTCAGTTGATTCCTTCTTCTCAGGTAATGTTCCCCAACTCTGAGGACTGGTTTTTCCAGCAGGATAATGCGCCATGCCACACAGCTAGGTCAATCAATGTGTGGATGAAGGACCACCACATCAAATCCCTGTCATGGCCAGCCCAATTTCCAGACCAGAACCCCATTGAAAACCTCTGGAATGTAATCAAGAGGAAGATGGATAGTCATAAGCCATCAAACAAAGAAGAACTGCTTACATTTTTGTACCAGGAGTGGCATAAGGTCACCCAAAAGCAGTGTGAAAGACTGGTGGAAAGCATGCCAAGACGCATGAAAGCTGTGATTAAAAATCATGGTTATTTCACAAAATATTGATTTCTGAATTCTTCCTGAGTAAAAACATTAGTATTGTTGCTTCTAAATGATTATGAACTTGTTTTCTTAGCATTATTTGAGGTCTGCAAGCACTGCATTTTTTTGTAATTTTGACCATTTCTCATTTTCTGAAAATAAATACAAAATTTAGTGCTTGGAAATTCGAAGACATGTCAGTTGTTTATAGAATAAAAGAGCAATTTACATTTTACTCAAAAATATACCTAAAAAGAGAAAAATCAGACAAACTGAAAATTTTGCAGTGGTCTCTTAATTTTTGCAAGATCGGTGGATCCATGTAATCAGGAAAAAGGTATTTTGGTGCCCTAAGCAGATGAAACCAATAGCACCCTCCCCTCAGATCCCAAGTAAAGGAATGGGTTAGAGACTAAGGTAAAAGGACCACTAACGCACCTCCGACGACCACTTCCATTAGAATTACCTTTTTCGCCCAAAAATACCAGCAAGAGTAAAACAGAAAGAATTTTCAAAGTACAAAAGTAAATCTTCAAAGTTAGATATATAGAATCATTCATTGTTTGTGAATCACTTACACAATACAAGGGACAAATAGTGATATTTATCCCTGACTAGAGATGAGCGAGCCTTTAAGCTTTGGTTTGCTTTGAATTCGCCAAACGGACCGATGTTTGCCCAATGATTCGTCGAACGTATCTGAACCTCATTGAATTCAATGGGAGGCAAAATCAAATGCAAAGGCAACACCTTCAATGGGGGCAAAAAGCTGCCCCAAAAGCTCAAATTAGGGGCAGACACCATGAAAAGTGGCATCAATTGACCCACAGTAAAAATTTTATAATGGCACAGCAGTCAGGCATGGGCCAAGCATGAGATAGGGTCTGAGACAGCATTTACACCTTGTAGTTGAAGTTTCAGTGAGGACTTGGTGGTAAAGGGAGTGCTGTAAACCTTCTTAGCTGGGGTACCAAATACCTTATGCAACACCTCCAATTTTAATTTTTTTTTTTTTATTTCAGCCACACTCAGATGGCACAAACATAAAGTACCATTTGTTAGGGCTGGCGGAATGCACCAAATAATAAAATAATAGTAAGGTGCGTTCGCAGCCCGGGGTCCACCGTGCAGAGGTGGTAAACTGCTGCTTAGTAATGGCGGATGGATATAGCAGTATGCAAAGGGTCACATGTGGGTTAACGTCACCTGGTGTGAACAGGAGCAGACTCTGTTACATCACAGAGCCGCAGTACTGTGGAACATAAATGCCAGAGCCTGTTAAGACACACAGCACTCGGCAAGAGAGTGCTCAGTAAATGGTCACAGAACTCAGCCCCAAAGACACGAGGTCTGAGTTCCTCTAGACCTACTGAGCGTGCAGCGTCGCACCTGCGGATGCCTCTAATGAACACTGACCACCGAGGAGTGCAGACTATGTGCACCGTGGCGTACAGACAAAGCCACCGGTGGATGCTGATGCAAGTCTCTGACTCTGCCTCTACCTGGACCTCAGCCTGGGCGCTAGCAGGTTAGGCTACACACACATGCATACCAAGGGTAGGGGTTTCATAATGAGTCATTCACCAGAGACATTCATACATGCATACAACACTCACTCCACATGGTCTAATTTTTTTTTTCTATATTCGCACATGGCCAGGTAGCCATGCGAACCTTTTATAGCTGCAGCCTTCCGGGACCTTCCTGGTGGTCCAATTGGAGCAGCAATAGGACCTGAGCATGTGACCTCTGACCTCCAATGAGAGGTCGTCCCACGGGCATGCTCAGGAGGAGAAAAGCAGGACTTAGTCCAAGGAGCGTCTGCTCGCCGCTGACTCATACATGATACAATAGCTGAGCCAGGAAGAGCAAGCAGATGTCTAGCATTAGCCTGGGCAAGACGCTGGGACCAACATCTCTGCTGACCAGGAACCTCTGTGGCTGCAGAAGAATGGGAGACCGCAGAGGACATGGCTTGAGATTCCCCCATTGTTAGAAAAATGTAAGGATAATAACACTGGAAGTTGACTAAAAGTGAGTGAAAGGCTGCAGATCTAGGAGCCAAAACTACAAAAGGCAACATATGTGAAGGAAACCCAACCTGGAGTACAAATATTTCCCCAAAATAGAGGCACACAACAGGAAATGGGTCATCAATTTACCTACAGTAGAAATTTGGTAATGGCGCAGCAGAAATCAGCCATGTGCCATGAATGAGGTATCAAGGTCTGGCCCAGCATTTACAGCTTTGAATTGAAGTTTCAATAAGCACGTGGTGGCTAAGGGAGTGGTGTAAGCCTTCTTATCTGGGAGCCCTGATACCTCATGCAACTGTTCCAATTTTTTTTCCGTTCACACTCAGATGCCACAAACAACAGTTTCATGCAGTACTATTTATTGGTACCAAAATATAAGGAAAGTAAGCAAAGGCCTGCCTGTCTAGGAACCCTACTTTGAGTCTCCACATTTCAAAAAAATAATTGTCACACAGCACTAAAGTGGCATCAGTTTGCACAGAGTAGAAACAGTATAATAGGCCTCTCACACACCTTTCACCGCAGGCCACTCACCAGATGGAAACCCAACTTGAAGTCTCTACATTTTAAAAAATTGTTTGTAACATCTGCAGCAGTAGCAACAGCAGGCACGTGGATCTAACACAGTGGCAACCTAGTGGTCAGCACTATTTCTAACCCTAAGAATACGGGCATTGTGTTGAAGATAGTGCAGCAAGAAGGTGCTCATGTGTCGGGCGCTTTATTGAGGTCTAAGTCCATGCTGTGTTGGTGGCGGGGTAACACTCAAGGTTGCTTCCTCCGTCCCCTACCGCCAACCACGGACAACAGAGAGCGGATCATTATCCTCTTCATCTCCTAACTGTTGCGCATCCATGATCTCGTCCTCCTCCTTTTGTTCCTCGGCTCCTGTATCTTCACTAACAGTTAGTCTGGTACCATGAGCCCCCCTTGATTGTTGTAAGTCATTCTCCCATGGCACCCGCCAATGCGACGACAGTCCGGAAATTTGAGATATTGTTATCTCTTCTGCATCCTCCTCTGCTTCCAACTCTTCCTCTGGGAGAATCACCTCCTCACGCAAACTATTCAAAGTGTGCTCCATCATCAGTAGCCATTTCCCAACTGTGCAGAAGGGTGCAGCGGTCCATCACCTGTGCCCACTCTGCAAGCATCACTTGCACCACGTCCAGACTGTGTTCGCCCAGGCTAGGCAAAAGGACATACTGCACCAGGGCTCGTCGCTGCTGCCACAGCTGCTGCATGATGTGCAGAGTGGAATTCAACTATGTCGGAACATCGCTAATCAAACGTTTAATCGGTAGGCCGAAATACCTCTGCAGCAATGCAAGTCTATGACCTGCGGGGTGCAATCGTCGGACGTGAGCACACAGCAACAGTGCTTTCTGCAGCAGCGCATTCAGTCAGAGATAGTGGCGAAGAAATTGCTGTAAGACCAAGTTGAGGACATGAGCCATGCCAGACACGAGATTTGCACAGACTTCCCTGACTCCAGGTTTAGTGAAGACAGCCATTGCTCTAACTCAGCCTGGAAACCTGTCCACAACTCTTGAGCTGTAGGACTTCGATCTCCAAGGCATATTAATTTAAACACTGCTTGATTGCGGTGAACCATGGCAGTGCAATACGTAGGTGGAAAGACTCTATCTGAACTGTTAGAACTCGTGTCTGATTAAGGGAGAAGTTGAGAGCACAGGTGAAGGCCCTATAGGATGTGGAGGAGGCAGAAGCAGTGAAGGAACTGTTAGATACAGAGGTTTGTCACGCAAACCTTGGGGATTCAAAGAATTTGAAGAGCAGCCCCTTGATTGCCTGCCCCCCACAGTCACCAGAGTCACCTATTGCCCAGTCTGCAAGATGTAACGCCCCTGCCAATGTTTTCTTGTCCAGGTGTCAGTGGTGAAATGCACCCTGGCATAGATTTTTTTGAGGAACGGGAGATGCTGTCGGCTGGTGTAGCGCAGGCACATCTTTCTTAGAGAAGTAATGGTGACCGGGCGACTGGTACTGGGGGACTGCGACGGCCATCAACTTTCTGAAACCGTCTGTATCCACCAGGCGGGAAGGCTGCATTTCTGTGGCCAACAGATTGGAGATGGTGGAGTTCAAGCCATTAGTTTTGCCATGTGTAGGAGGAAACATTCTTTTACGTGACCACACATGCGGGACCGAGGCCTGGCTGCTGTGCTAAGAGACGGTTGAGTACTGAGAGTGGGACAAACTGCTGGACTGTTAGTGAGGTGCAAGCGGAGATGTTATGGTGGATTGAGAAAGATGTGTTGTGCTACAATAGCACCAGTCATGTTTACTTCCGTAATAGCTGACAGGCTCTCACTCACTCTGACTGTAAGGGTTAACAAGTGTAGTTTTTGGAGTCAGAGACCTTTGTGAGAAGTCTTGGCATGGTGACGGAGGAGAAAGAAGCAGCAGATGGGGTTGATGGAACAGCCGGTGATTGACTAGGCCCACTAGTTTGCATTTTAGCGCAGTGAGATTCCTACACTAAGGCATGTTGATCGCGTATGTGCCGGTTCATGCATGTAGTTGTCAAATTATTGCAAATTTTGCCTCTACTGTGTTTTATTTTTCCCACTTCCTGTAGCATGGAATCACATGACCAACTTTAGATACACTGTGATTGGTCAGTCTAGGTTTTCAAGGAGCATGTGGAGGCCATGATGCCACTCCCCCTGCCGAAGGCACGCCACCGAAACAGGCATAGGGGAAGTGGCATCATCGGATTGCTTAGGTAAGATATGTTTATTACACTCACACTGTTAATGTAGCATACAATGGCTTCCACACCTATGCTCTAGCACATTATCTAATGTGTATTGCAGGCACTTTAGACGTAACTTTGAGAGATTTAGGAATATAGTCTATACACTAAACTTTTTTTCCATCCTCTGGATGCATCTTTTTATTAATGTTTATTTGACTGCATTGTCTATTAGCAATGAGATTATATCTTGCTCTTGCCTGCCATCTGGTGGTGCCACCTATCTTCTTTGGCTCATCACCATGCACTATATTGGCATTTTTAACATATTGTTTGTCTCTCTTAATCATTTCTAATAAAGTATTGTACTTTTAGTGTTTATCTTACGCCTCCTTTCATCTGTTCTCTCTGTTATGGCGTAGCACAGTCCTTCATATAGTCCTACTTTGATGCAAAAAATGTATCTTGTACCTTTGGAGCATATAATTATTTATATTATTATAAGCATTATTTGCTAGGGATTCAATCTCTGTTCTTGTGTCTTTTTTTTGCAAATTTGACAGATATCATGTGTATCATGTGTTGGGTCATCCTTTAAGGTCTCAAGAAAAGGCCTAGGCTAGGCAACCCTTGCCATCCCTGTGAACTGCACACTCATGACCGGGTCTTGTCCACAGCCAGAATTGGGGCTGAGCATGCATTGTAACCTCCTAATCTTCCTCCTCCACCACCTCCTCTGCTGAACTTTTCAGCTGTGTACCTCTGGGTTTACATCAAGTGGGTTCTACAACCTCATCATCATCCTCTCTGTTCTCACACTCCTCACCTTGAGTCACCCTCCTCTTCTTTCTGTCCTGACATCACAGTACAGTCAGCGTGCGCCTCTGGTATCTGAGTCTCATCATGATCATCTCCACTCTTAGTGGTTAATGACTGGTGACAAGGGTCTGGATTCTGATCGGACCCTACTTCGTCCGGCCCCGGATTCAACATGAAAAAATTTGGGGCATCGGTGCAGATGCTTTCCTCCTCTGGATTCTGTGATTCTTCGGAGCAGACCTTTGATGTCCATGGAAAAGAATGTGTGAACAGCTCTTCAGAAGCAAAATGAAAATACCTCCAGGAGTTAAGGGGTTAAGGGGAAATCTGGCCTTCTGATTTGTCTCTGAAACATAGTTTTATCACAAACAATTTGGAGTAGCTAATTGGGCCTCATGGCTGCACAAAATATTAGGACTAACAATTTGTAAGTGGAAATCTGGCCTTCTCATTTGCCACAGAAAAACACTTATCAGAAATGATTTGGACTAGTTGATTGGCCCTCCAGGCTGCACCCCAATATTAGACCTAATGATTTTTATAATCATCTATAGGAACATGACATCCAGTGTATGGATCCTCCTATATGGGATTTTAATGAAATATAAGAAGATCATTGTGAAGAATTACCAATGAAGTTTTTGCTTAAATAATGTATAATTTTTTATGCACTTTTTGCACTTTATGATATATAATAGATTTATGTGTATAAATTGGTGTTGTATGTTGTATATGCTGATCATAGCACATTTATCACTGCATACTAAGGCACTAGCACTTTATGCTGTTGTATATTATTTGATTATGTATGCACATTTTAGGTTTACATGTTATTATTATACTGTATAATATTACACTAATTTTTGCGTCACTATATTATTTTATTTATTATTTTTTATTTATTTTTTATCATTTTTTATTTACAGTATTATACTTATATAGATCTTTAGGGAGGTGCAATATATTTAATTAGCAGGATATAATGTGCAAATTCACTAGTGTTCACCAGTAGTTCCATTCACCAATGTGCACATTTACGTGAATTGCTTCTGCCGAGTGCGCATGTCCTGCTTCGTCAGCTCTGACTATCGGGTCAGCGGACATTGGGAGAGGAGTGCACGTGCACGGTGTCCATGACGGCGCAACGCGTCTTCTACTCCATGGCCTCGAGCCCGTGGTCAATCTCTGGGTGAATGACGTCAATCGGCACATGCGCCGTGATGGCAGGAAGCAGCGGCACTTGACACAGATGCCGTGCATTATAATTTTATGATGTGCGCGGTTCTTGCCGATTCTGATTGGCCATCCACCATATAAAATACTTGCTCACCCCCCCTAGACACGTCTCCTGACGAAGAAGCGAAACGCGCGTTGGGGCGACAGGGAAGCCAGCGTCATATACTAACAAACATGTAAGTGCGCTTTCTCTGGGAGTTTCTCCGTATTACATTTCTCTAATTGGCTACACACCACTTTTGAGATCAGAGTCTCCTTGTATTTGAATATAGGCTGTGCCTGATTAAATTAAGGAATTTTTTCTGTTATTTAAATTTGCTTACCCTGTAAACATGAATTTAACAATTATGGGTGTTGTTTGTACCAATTAGTGGCATACTGTATGATTAATTCTTATTACAATTGTATACAGGTTATGCCTGCTTTGAATTAAATAGTCACAGTGTATGCTATTCATGGGCAAACGTGCAGTATGGCTCCCTGTTTGGATAGCAGTATCCCCTGTTGTCATCTGTGAACGATTTGTAATGTTTGGATAATTTGTGTAGCAAATTGTGCTTAATAAAATTTGTATATTTTGGCAATTTAAACTAATTTTGTTGTGGCTGATTAATATTGCTCTGAGTTTTTGCCATAATAATCATTCATTGGGTTTTGAGTGTTATTAAGTAGAAATCTAGCCTACTGATTTGGCACTGAAACATAGTTTAAGCACAAACAACTGGGAGGAGCTAATTGGCTCACCAGGCTGCACCCTAGTATTAGACTTAACAATTTTTATGTTGATATCTGGCCTTCTGATTTTCAACTGAAACACAGTTTTAGCACAAACGATTTGGAATAGCAATTGTGGTTTCTGGAGACTGCCACACAGGTTTTGCACAATCAACTTTGATGCTGGAAGATCGAATTCATGCAGGATAGGATCCTATCTAGCTAACTGACAAGTTCACTAGTGCAGGAGCGACCTTTCTGCACTGTGACACTGACACAATGATGCCAGCAAAACAAGATGTCCGCTTTTTATAAGACCAGAGACTTGTGACTTCGGCATCCAATTACAGAAGACCTTGTGTCAGACATTGTGGATGGTTTCTGTGTAATAATACGGCCGGGGGTAGACACATCAGCACATTCCGTACTCACTGTGCTGTCTGCTGCTTCTTCTTCCCTGTTGCATCCCACATTTTTCCTGGAGTTCAAAGGACTGAAGGCAGAGCCCAGGATAACTTCAAACAATAAAGATTTATTCTCTTCAGGACACAGCATATCCAATACACCTTTAGCAAACTTGATACGGTACCAGCAATACATTTTCTCCAGCTTTCCCTAGCTTCTTCTGCTTCACTGGAATAGGTCACAAAGTTACAACGGGATGAGGAGCCCAGTGAAAATGGCACTTCAACCTATCTCCCTGGAACCGACTTCAGCCCAGACACAGAAATAATCATTTACTAGGTCGTCCACCCCCTTTTGGTTATCTTGCCCTTGCACTCGCTGGTGGCCCACTCTTCTACTTCTTCAGCACCCAGACTTCTGCTGACACTTCATCAGTAACTTCTTCACTGACTTCTTCACTACGTTGCTGCAGATACCATACACTTTACTATTCTCTTCTCTGCTCAATTCTCCCACTGTCTACTATGGAAGGCCAAGGGGATCCACTTCACATGTTGTGTGGCAGCTATGCAGCTCAGGCACAAGACCATCTGAGCAGCACCAGGGGTCTACCCCTGACTGACTATTACCAGGAAAGCTGTCTACCTTATTCCCCAGCTACCTCTCCTACAATTAACCTCTATAGTGTCCTACAACTATGCTTTCTTATGCAGTGTACTCAGTGCCCCCATCTAGTGGCCTTTTCCCTAACTGCACTGTCCCTAACCTACATATAACACAATAAGGGAATAAACACATATATACAGCTTACACATAGTACACAAATACGTAAATACTACACATGCAAATATGGCAATTATGTACACGTTAGTAGCAACATCAACATTTAAAGGGCTAGGCCCTGACCCTCTTAGATACGCCCTGATTGACTGACGGAATCAACACACATAAAGTTAAGGGGAAAATAAGAGTGGCTGCTCCTGTAACCTCCTCGCCTCATATAACTCGTCCCTCCGCTACCCTGCTCATCATACAGCATCACTATTCTAGCCAAAGTAATAACAAAAGCATTAGTGGAAATGCGATGATTTACCGAACTATGACAGATTTTTGCTGACATTAAGTAAAAATGCTTGTGACAGTGAACACAAATCCAAAAGGTCTACGCTCATGCCGAGTTTGAGATTGGCGAACGTTTACACGTTCGCTCATCTCTCGTTGCAATGGTTCAGTCATTAAAAACGTTCTAGGAAGACTTGGTTGACTTTCTTTAAAAATATATTTCAGGTTACGGGCATAAGATTCTGTGATGGGACCTTGATCCAGGGAACTAGTCTGATTGTCATATGCGCAGTTGGGAAGGAAATTTCCACCAATATGGTCCAATTAGCAGCTGCTTGACAGGGTTTTTGCCTTCCAATGGGTTAGCATGTTAGGTTATAGGATGAAGTCAAAGGCCTTCTTTCAATCTTAAAATTAAGAAACAATGAGGCATGAAAAATACTAAGATAAGACAAAATGCTTTGCTTTTAAAGACACGCATCCTGTGGCGTACCACTATGGGGCCCATGTGTCAGGAGGACCTGGTGCCAGCGACATCACTGTCCCCTCATGCGACATTGCACTTTCAACTGTATCTGCATCCTGGATGCAGATACAGATGTAAGCAATGATGTAAAGAAGAAGCTGTCATCCCCCTCCTCCATCATTCTCCCTGTATGTATAATGTCTCAGTGCAGCAGGTATGATGATGTCACTAGAATGCGTCCATGGTACCAAGCAGCGCAGAACTTAAGACCACAGGATGCAGAGACTGGAGCAGCAGGTGAAGTGAGTATTTTTTTCTTATTTTTTATAATAAATGAGCATTTTGTGGGCGCATCATACTATTTGGAGGGCTACTTGGGGGCCATCATACTATTTGGAGAGGTACTTGGGGCCATCATACTATTTTGAAGACTAAGTGGTGGCCATCATACTGTTTGGAGGGCTATGTGGGGGAGATTATAATATTTGGAGGGCTGTGTGTGGGGAAATTATACAGTTTGGAAGGTTATGTGGTACCCAATATACAGCGTAGAGGGCGGTGTGATGGCCATTATACTATTTGGAGGCTATATGGGGGCCATTATACTGTTTGCAAGGCTAGTGGGGGGCATTATACTGTATGTGCCCATTATACAATGGGAAGGGCTGTGTGGGGACCATTATACTGTGTGGAAGGTTGTGGGGGCCCCTATACTATATTGAGGGCCATTCATATTCAGTGAGTGTGAGTAACAACGCCACACAGGCAGTGACTGCTCAGCAGCATTATAAAATAAGCTGTGCTCTCCAGTCACTGATGTGGCAGTGCCCTCTAACTCTGTTGCAATGCTGAGTGCAGGTAGCCATACACAGGGGAATTACTGCACCAGCCGGGAGGAGGAGGCAGCCTTTCATGGCTCATCCTCCTCGTCCTGCACTTCATCCTAAAACCACTATTATATTATGGGATTGGTAAAAGTACTAAACGGTTGTAGGATAAAATATGTCTAAAGGAATAAATGCGTTTTCGATCCTGTACTAGGACTTTTGTCAGGTTCTAGACACATTTCTCTAGAACATGATGAAGATCTAATCCAGAACTGAAAATGTGTCTTTTTTTTACTTTACACACTAGTTATTATATTGCTGTTTATATTTGTACTTTTACCGATCCCTTAATAAAATAGTGTTTTTACAGTGTAACAGCTATATGGGTTATTGTTTTTTGTCGCGAGACAGCGCCAAAAATCTTCCATTTTTTTCAACCTAATTTATTTCTACAATGTACCCTCTTTGGTAATCTGGCTAGGAAACTGCAGCCAGTTGCATTACTGCTATGCCTCATTGCATTGCTTGCAAGGTGAACATATGATATTTATTATGTAACTAAACTAATTTTATCAACAATACAACTCATGGGAGCGCAATGCTTTTTTAACTATTTTTCTCCTTTTAGTTTTTCTTTTCTCGACAAAAATCCTCTAGTGTAAGCCTGAAGCAGTTGCTAGCATTGATAACTAAGGTTGTCTCATTGGCCTCTCAATAGCAATGTAAGTGTAGTGAAACCTCCACCAGGGGGAGCTGGTGAGGTAAGAGAGGTTATACACTAAGAGCAGCAACCCTGAGCAACAGCACAGGTGCCACAGGTAACGAGAGAGAATAGTCAGACGAACCGAGTCAGAAACTAACAGGAGCAGACGTACCAGAAGGAGCAGCAATACACGTAGTCAAAATACCAAAGCCGAGAGTCAGAAAGCCAGAACATGAGCACAGGGTCCAAAACGTGAGACGGAATACGTGGTCGGGGTACAAGCCAGGGAGTCAGATGCCAGAGAGGGAACGTAACAGCAGAAACAAATACCAAGAGACGGGGTCAGAAATCAGTCCGGGTCATACACGTGAATATCAGTCCAAGGCAGGAGGATCACCAGGGTTCAAGGGTCAGCAGCTCTAAACTGCAAGCTTGAGCTATCACTAACACTGGTCAGCAGGCTGTGAGGGATTGAAATAGCCCAGCTAGCTCCAGAACGAGGCTGAGGAGATTAACCCCCGCATGACCAGTCCGGAGTGAAGACAGCAGAAGATAAACTCCGGACTGGACCATGACAGTAAGCATAAATATTCAAAGGTAGAACTTATATCTATGTAAATAGTTGTCTGTCCTTTTTTAATAGCTGGTTTCTTCATTCTAGACGCTTTTTAGCTAGTGGTCAGTGATGAATATTTAGATTTTAATTGATCCGATATTTATTGGAGATATATTTTTGGTGTCGCAGTGAAGGGATGTACATAACGCATTCACTCACATCATCGTAAGGCCAGCAGAACCCCTCCAACATAATATTGGTCCAATGGATGGTGTTAATCAGGTCATGTTTCATTTCTATAGACAAATAAAATCACGATGAGAAACATGATGACCATATCTACCGCCTGGGAGCTCCAGAGGTGAAGATATCCGGTAAATTGGGGATCTCATAAAATTCTGAAAGACCCAGTACATCCCACAACCAGCCTGTCACAATCCTGCTGTTGACACCAATATGTCACGGACGGGGGAATGCGACGCACTGCCGACACACGGCTATCACAGGCGCAGGGGGGCTCATCTTAGTTATCCCACTGCTGCCACCAATATGTCACAATCCCACCCGCTGACACCAATATGTCTTGGACGGGGAATGCGACGCACTGCCAACATACGGCTATCACAGGCGCAGGGAGGCTTATCTTAGTTATCCCACCACTGCCACCAATATGTCACGATCCCGCCGCTGCCACCAATATGTCACAATCCCACCCACTGACACCAATATGTCATGGACAGGGGGATGCGATGCACTGCCGACACACGGCTATCACAGGCGCAGGGGGGCTTATCTTAGTTATCCCACCGCTGGCACCATGTGACAAAAAACCAGCAAGCTAGTCTTGCCCTAACAATTTATCGCAGGGGGGTTACTTTGGATGTCCCCACCACTGCTAACAATCTTCCACGAACTGTGGAGATTTATTGATATCCCACTTTTCAGTTCCACTTTGGAACTTGCAGCTCTCCGGCGCCCCCCTTACCCTCAGGTCAGTCAGGGAACTACACCTAGGATAATTAGTTGCCGGATGGGCTGCTTGTTGTGCACAGGCGATTAGACCGCTGCAGTGAGGGAATTAATAATGCTTTGGCCGCAGCCACCCAATCAGCATATAAAACCCTTCCGTCACTGCCAGCTAGCTCAACCAACCAAGACACACCACGCCACCACCAGCTCCAGATTTCTCTGGTTAAGTTATAGACTTAATAGAGGGGTTCGAAGCCAGCCCAATCAGTAGTGTAATTATCTTAAAGGCACGTGTACTCAATTTCTGCTGTTAATCCCTTTTATTTTAAATTTTCAAATTTAAAATAAAAGGGATTAACAGCAGAAATTGAGCTTACAGTTGCTTAGATCATCTGTAGGCTACCATGTGGGGAGGAGGCATGGCCACACGTCGCCCTGCATCTGGGGGGTCCTTTAGGCATGAAAACCTCCAGCTCGAATGAATAATTTTGGGAGGGAATGCCTTAAAGCTTTGGCTTTGTGACCTCACGAAAGGAGCAGTCTGGAGAGGGTCAGCCCCCTACTCTTGGAGTTATAATCTAACTACAAAGCTTATAATAACTTTATCTCATAGAGGGTACCTCATATAAACTCGCATATGGTATCATTATTTTTAGCCGGCCGAATGCAATAATTCAAAACCAAACATGCAGTAGTTATGTTACACCGTAATGGAGAAATCCAGTTCTCCGTTTCTGCTGGAGTTAGAACTTTGCAAGAGCCACCGTAGTGAAGCCGGATCAGCGCATATCACAGAAATGTCCGTTTCATTTTGCTGTCGTGAACGGAGTGCGCGCTAGGGCTTCTTTTAATATTCCCCATAACTGAATTGGTCTCATGGTCAGGACAAAGAAATTCTTTCCCCTGCCTGTACAGGGAAGGGGAGGAAGGGCAAAGAATCTTCACTGGGATCTCAGATTTCACAGAGCTGTGGGTGAGGAAGGGGGTTTTGCAGCTATTTGACAGGCAAAGTCTCAGAGAATGGAAGATTCTGGAAGGTTCCAGAAGTCATACCTTAAAGACATATCTTACTTATCATTACACAGCCCCCAAATGAGCTCGCCAAGAGGAGGTAGGTGGGCATAACTTTGATCTATTAAAAAGTAGAAATTGGGTTTGATCATTTATCAGTCCTGGGATGTATAGCTTTCTGTAGGTCCTGTCCATTTTAATAAGGAGTACCTCATTCTACTGAGTGTTGAGCTATATCTGTGACATCGGGCTTAGTCATTTTCTTTTGCCATCCCATTAATTTTATGCAATTGTATATACCCTATTGTTTTGTTCCTATTTTGTATCATCTTTGCATATTTTTATAAACACTGCTTACCTTTCTGGATTAAATATATAAAGCTCTGTTACTTTAACTCTGTAAATCGCATGTCATGTAGTCATGTAGTCAATCCCCACTCTAGCTAAAAACAGATGGAATATACAAACAAGGGGGAACACTTAGCTTGAGTAGACTCAGAGAAACACAGACGTCTTCCAGCAACACCAAGGAGGAAGATAACCGACTGCAATACCTCCAAGCTGCAACAGGGAACTGGAAATAGAAATATCAACCATATAACTCCTTGCAGCAATCTGTGGGTTATAAACTATCAGGGTTGACCCTGGTCTCCTACAGGCACCAGAACAGGGGCAAGTCTCTTCCCAACATTGCCCCATATGGAAGGGTCTTCACCACTTCTACCACATGTTTAATGTCCCCACATGGTGTGGAAAAATTAACATCCGTGGTCGGGTACTCATGGATTTCCCGATGGATACCCATTACCTCCACTTCCGTCCTTTGGGGTTATCCTTGGCACCAAGAAGGGATCCATTGACCAAAGCCACTACCATACTCCTCGAGTCCAGGAGAGCATCCGTTTGGCACCCAATGATGAGTACCTGGTACAGCTGGTGTTTGCTGTCGGCGGAACAGACTGGCTGGGCATACATAGACACACAGCTGGTATACCCACAGTCCATGGGTTCAGTCATCAGAGGGCATTTGAAAGCCACATGTCCAGACCCTTGATAACACTAACACTTAATAAACACCCGCTGATCGCCCCTCACCTTAGGGGTCTCCTCTTTACACTGCTGATCACCCCTCCTCTTAGTGGTCTCCTCTTTACACCACTGATCACCCCTCACCTTAGGGGTCTCCTCTCGCAGGGCCACATCCTGCTGCAAAATCTGCTCACACGTTCTCTGTTGCTTCTGCTACAACTGCAGCACATCCTGCTGCTGCCGCTGTAACTGCAGCTCCTGCTGCTGCTGAATGAGGACCACCTGCTTGAAAAGATCCTCCATTCTTCCAACCAGCTTGCTCACTAACCTGCAGCACTCTTGGGGATATACCTCAGTTCACACTGTCTGCATTCTCCACCATATGTAGTGCAGTGGTAGCCAATTGTGCAGTGATGAGGCAGTGACCCAGCAAAGTTCAAAGCAAAACGTCTCTTTAATGTTCAACTCAGCAAAACACAGCACGCGATATCCTTTGGATCACAGCTGGGCACATATCCTCTGGATTACAGTCTCTAAACATGCTAGACCACCTCTTTCCTGTTGCCGTGGGCGACTGCACCACCGTGTTAATGTTCTACTCACAGCATTACACAGTACACAATATCCTCCAGATTGCCTTTGTGCACATCCTGGGGGGAACATACAGTGACCCTAACATGTAACACCAGTCACTGCCTCACAATGGCCTTCAAGGAATCACCAAAGGTTGAAGAGCTCTGGACAGATGAATATGTGGGGTCTTAGAATATGCACAATTACTCCAGGCAGCTACTGTACATACTCCTGAACATCCTGGTGCACCCCAGACCACCAAAAATGATGAGTAAGAAGATCTGTGGTGGCTTTACTACCAGGATGAACAGTCAAAGCCGAATCATGATGTTAACTCAAAATTCTAAGAAGGAGGTTCACAGGAATAAACAGTATACCTGAAGGATAGGCAGCAGCGGGGTTGGTCTGGGGCCTCCACGACTTCCTTCTCCAGATCAGAACATACAGTAACAATAATTACTCCTTTCTTTAATATAGGAACTGGCTCACAATTACCTCCTCCCCAGAAAACAATGTTCTTATCCCTCGGCCTATAAGTCACAAAAAAGTTGAATCTGGTAAAGAATAATGACCATCTTGCCTGTCTAGGTGTCAGACGATTTGCAAATACCAAATACAAAAGATTTTTATGATCAGTGATTACCATGACCTGATGAACTGCATCCTCCAGAACAGGACGCAAACTCCTCAAAGGTCCATTTTATTGCCAAAAGTTCCCTATTACCAATGTCATAGTTTCTCTCGACAGATGAAAATGGGCTGTGGGGTACTCGGTACCGGGCCGGTATCTCACAGGGAAGTGTCACAGCAGCGGTGACCCAGTCCGTGGCCCTGGGCGCCCATTGTAAATGTTCAGTGTGAATGTGTAAGTTGTGACGCCACCTGTGGTGTTCGGCAATGTAGATGTTAAGCCGACGCTGCAGACAGTTCCTCTGGGACAGATGGTGTGGTGCAGCAGTGATGGTATAGCCCTCCTGAGGCAGGGCTGTAGTCCCAGGGCAGAGTGGATGTAGCGACACTTAGATGGTGTAGTGTCGGGCGCAAGGGATGTAGCAGTGCTGGGCAGGTTGACGCAGGAATAAGTGGAGGACACCAGGGCATGTAGTTCCAAAGCTTTACTCACAGTCTGTGGTGGCTCAAGAGCCTGCATCTGTGCCGTGTCCTCCGGGTCAGGAGCCCAGCCAACCTCCAGGCAAGATGAGGCACACCTTTCCAACACTCCTCCAACTTATGTGCCTTTTCTGAACATCTCCCTCTTAGCGCCTTTAAGTGAAGTACTCCTAGTACTGAGTTACACTGGAGTTCCTCCTGTCCGATGTTCCTATGAACTCTACTTGTACGGCATACAGCTGTAGCCTGCTTCGGTGACTCTCTGCTTCTTAGTCCCGGCTCTCTATCTCGTTGCTGTTGTGCCCCCAAGTCTTGTGTGGGAATAAAGTGATGACAAACTTCTATTCCTCCGGTGTCTGTTGTGGGACCATAAGTATCCAAACAACCTCGGGGACCGGACCCCGGCCTTGCGCCTAGAACTTGAGAAGAGATCTCCTCTAACCCTCAATCCTCTGTTCTCTTCCTCTCCTCATGTTCTGTACTAATCCTTTCCTTCTTATGGAGAGTCAGGCTTTCCTTTCCTGGGCCAGCGGACCCAGATCACTGAGGTCGGCTGCAGCACTTTCCCTCCTTCATCCCTCTCAGGGGATCTCCTTACACAGGTCCGACCTCGTCAGACTCCTGTGACTAACTCCCTATATCCTATCCTCTTCCCGCTCTTTAGTGCAAACTAAACTCCACCCGCCTCCCAGCACGCTTCGTGTTCCAAGCAGGGAGCCACCAAAGTGTGCTTTGCTACACTGCTGTGTTGTGTGGGATGCAGGTGTTGGAGCGTGGGCAGGGGTCTCCACCTTACCTGAGTGGTGGGGTACCACACCTCAGGAGGAGGTGCAGTACCTCTGTGGCGACCGAACCCTCAGGGGCGCCACAATAGTTTCTCTGAAAAGTATGCACATGGATGCCATTTACTTGGAGATGAACCCTGCAACAATATAGCCCCAACTCCCTCCTCTGACTTTTCATCATCTACAATGAATGGCTGACTGACATCAGGCTGTATTAGAATGGGTAAAAAAGCAAAACATCTCTTTAAAGTAGCAAATGCCTCACTGGCAGGACTGGGCCATTTATAAAAGTCCATCTCTTTCCTGGTCATATCCGTAAGTGGTTTGGTCACTACCAAAAAGTTCTTGATGAACTTTCGGCAGTAATTTTAAAACCATAAAAACCTTTTTAAAGCCTTTAAGTCTTCAGTATGATCCCAATCTTGTACTGCCTAGACTTTTGTTGGATCCATGCAAAAAATGGTGGATGATAAGAAATAACCCAGAAAAGAGATATTCTGAACTAAAAACTTACATTTCTCTGTGATGGCGTGGGTGGGCAGGAGCCGGAATCTCCAGGAGTGGACCCTCTGGACCGTGGCACTGAGGGGCCCCAGGCGAGCGGCCAGGTGGAACCGACCCCTATACAGGGACCGTTAGGAGCAGGCCCAGGGGATCGAGTACCACGGTAGCCGGTACCGAGATGGGCGGCTCAGGATGGACTGGAGTAGGACAGTGCGATGTAGCGTGGTCCCAACTTGTAGGAGGGCAATTTCAACCAGATGAATTTGGAGGAGAGCCAGACTTTGTCCCCAACACGATACGGTGTAGGATCCAATCTCCTTTTGTTGGCATAATTCTTCATCTGATCAGCGGACCTCTTGAGTGACGTATTGGTCTCGGTCCAAATCTTGGAAAATTCAGAGGACAAGGCATTGGCTGCGGGTACCTCGGAGGCAGCGGTTATCAGAAGAGGAACACCAGGATGTCTGCCGAAAACAATGAAGAACGGAGACTTGGCCGAGGACTCGCCAGCATGGTTGTTATAAGCAAACTCTGCCCAGGGGAGTAAGTCGACCCAATCGCTCTGGTGGGCGTTGGAGAAATGACGTAGGTACCTCGTCAATGTCTGGTTGGTACGCTCTACCTGTCCTTTGGACTGTGGATGGTAGGCTGAGGAGAAGTCGAGGGAAACGTTCATGAGCTTGCAAAGTGAACGCCGGAACTTGGAAGTAAACTGAACCCCTCGGTCAGACACAATGCGTTGAGGTAGTCCATGGAGATTGAGATTTGGTGAATGAAAACTTTGGCCTGCTCCGGCGTCGAGGGAAGACCGGGCAGAGGGACGAAGTGGGCCATCTTGGAAAAGCAATCCACCACCACCAAAATGACTGTGCAGCCTGAAGAGCGGGGTAGGTCGGCGATGAAATCCATGGTGCTGTTTTCCCAAGGAACCGTAGGAACAGGCAACGGAAGCAACAAGCCGGACGAAGGTCTTCATGGTTCTTTGTTTTTAGCACAGGATGGACAAGAAGCCACAATGTCGACTACGTCTTGGTGAAGTGTGGGCCACCAGTAGTGACGCGTGATAAGATCAAGGGTCTTCTTAGTTCCGGCATGGCCGGCCAGTTTGGAGGAGTGCCCCCATAGGAGGACCTTTCGCTTGAGGTTCTCAGGAACAAGTGTCTTGCCTGGAGGAGGAGTAAGCCAGTTCACTGGAGCCACTGGGATGATCCTAGTGAGATCAATGATATGCGAAGGTTCCTCCATTGTTTCATGTGGCTGGAAGACCCTGGACATGGCGTCGGCTTTGGTATTCTTGTTGCCAGGAGAGAAACGGAGCTCGAAGTCAAATCGGGTGAAAAATAAGGACCATCTGGCCTGATGAGGGTTGAGTCTCTGGGCAGACTGGAGATAGGCCAGATTCTTGTGGTCCGAGAAGATGACAAAGGGATGAACAGCTCCTTCCAGGAGGTGACACCATTCCTCCAAGGCCAACTTGATGGCCAGGAGTTCCCGGTCACCGATCGAGTAGTTACACTCAGATGGAGAGAAGGCCTTCAAGAATAAGCCACAAGGATGCAGGCGACTGGAGGCGGTTCTCTGGGACAATACTGCCCCGGCACCTGTTGAGGAAGCGTCCACCTCGAGTACAAAAGGTCGATTGCTCTCAGCGCAATGCATGACCGGAGCTGTGGAGAAAGCCCGTTTTAGGGTCAGAAAGGCCTCCTCCACCTCAGGAGTCCAATCTTTGGGGGTAGTCCCCTTATGGGTGAGAGCAGAAATAGGTCTTGTGATGGCGGAGAAGTGGGAGACAAATTGCCGGTAATAATTGGCGAATCCGAGAAATCATTGTATCGCCTTTACTCCGACGGGGCGAGGCCATTTGAGAATGGCAGACAACTTCTCGGGGTCCATCCTTAGACCAGCATCAGAGATAATGTATCCCAGAAATGGCAGAGAGGTCTGTTCGAAGATACTTTTCTCGATCTTCGCATACAGGCGGTTCTCCCGAAGACGCTGTAGCACCAGGCGGACACTCTTTCTGTGGGACGAGAGGTCCGGCGAGAAGACGAGGATGTCGCCTAAGTACACGACCACACAGGAGTACAAGAGATCCCGGAATATCTCATTGACGAACTCTTGAAACACCGCAGGAGCATTGCAAAGACTAAAGGGCATGACCAGGTACTCGCAATGGCCGTCTCGAGTGTTGAAAGCGGTCTTCCACTCGTCACCTGCACGGATACTGACCAGATTATAGGCTCCTCTGAGGTCCAGCTTGGAGAAGACCCGAGCCCCTCTGAGACGGTCAAACTGCTCCGGAATGAGTGGAAGAGGGTACCTGTTCTTGATGGTAATCTCATTCAAGCCCCTATAGTCAATGCACGGCCGTAGAGTTCCATCCTTCTTTTTGACGAAGAAGAACCCGGCTCCCGCAGGTGAAGAGGATTTCCGTATAAAGCCTTTGGCGAGGTTCTCTCGGACGTACTCTGTCATGGCGGTGGTCTCTGCGGGAGACAAGGGGTAGATTCTGCCCCTTGGAGGGGTTGAACCATGAACAAGTTCAATTGGGCAGTCAAACGGCTGGTGTGGAGGAAGGACCGCCGCTTCCTTCTTATCAAAAACATCGGCGTAAGAGCTGTAGGAAGACCCGGAAGGTCTGGAGGTGACCGAGGAGTGGCCGCCAGGCGGACAGGAGTCAGACAGCGAGCTTGGCACGGGTGCCCCCAGCGGAGTATCTCCCCAGAAGACCAGTCGAGAACAGGCTGATGAGTCCTTAACCATGGAAGACCGAGTAGAATGGTGTGAGAGAGCTTAGGCAAAACGTAGAAGGCTATCTTCTCTCGGTGTAAGGCTCCAACTTGCAACTCTACTTCTTCAGTGACCAAGGTGACGGTCACCTGTAGCGGTTTGCCATCCACTGCGGCAATCTGGAAAGGGTTAGATAGAGTAACCATGGGAAATTGGTATTTGTCCACCTCTTCAGGTCGAATGAAGTTACCTGCTGAGCCCGAATCCACATAGGCCACCTCGGAACCACGTCTCTCCCCTGAAACCAAAAGCACAGAAATAGTAAGAGGTTGAGAGGGATCATCATCACCTAGAGAGGCCTCTCTTACCTGACCTAGGTGAAGTTTCCCTGTCTCTTAGGACAGGTGTGGACATAGTGTGACGAATCACCGCAATAGAGACACAGACCTTGTGCCCGACTCTTTCTCTGGCGCAACTCGTCCAACTTTAGGTGATCTATCTGCATGGATTAGACTGAGGGAGAAGAGGACCCGGCCGAACGGGGACTGGCAGAACAGGTGAAAAGGGGAACTGGCCTGGTGGACCTCCTGTCTATCGCTAACTCGCGAGCGCGCTCCTGGAAGCGTAGGTCAATGCGGGTAGCCAGCAAGATAAGGTCCTCTAAGGTGGGCGGGGTATCTCGACCTGTGAGTTCATCTTTTATTCTGCCTGAAAGACCGCGCTAGAATGCCCCTACCAAAAGGCGCGCTATTCCAGCTGAGCTCAGAGGAGACAGTGCGAAAGCGAATAGCGTAATGCCCGACCATGAGAGAACCCTGATGTAAGTTAAAGAGTGACTCAGTGAGAGAGGCTAACTGGCCTGGCTCATCGAAGACCCTGTGAAAAGTATCCAAGAAAACCGGGAGACTCGAGACTACAGGGTCGTCACGTTCCTAGAGGGGATTCAACCAAGACAGGGCCTCCCCCTCCAGAGGGATATAGCTGCGGCAACCATTCAAAGTGGAGGCTACACTGATTTAAGAACCTCCTACAGAGCTTGGGATCCCCGGTGAAGCGAGGCAGTTTGGCTAGGCGGGGCGTCGGGAGCGCTGTAGATGCGGAGGGAGGAGTTGGGGCTGTGGTAGCAGCCTGGAGGGCCGACAAGTGACTGTCAAAGGAAGCCATGTAAGACAAAATGTGGGCTTGAGTATCTTGTTGCTGACTCAGCTCCTGTTGGAGACTGGCCAGTTGAGTGGCATTTCCAGGATCGGCCACCTGCAGGGCCGAAAAACGGGTGTCCATAGACTTCATGATCGACATAATGCTTCCCTGATTCTCCCGCAGGAAGAGCAACTCTTTCTGAGTAGCAGCAGTAGTACCGGCGGAGTCCATGGCCTGATTGCATTGTTGGCGTGGGTGGTCAGGAACCGGAATCTCCAGTAGTGGACCCCCTGGACCGTGGCACCGAGGGGCCCCGGGTGAGCTGCCAGGTGGAACCGACCCCTATACAGGGACCATTAGGAGCAGGCCCAGGGGTTCGAGTACCACAGTAGCCGGTACCGAGAGGGGCGGCTGTTATGATGAGTCACCGAAGGAGGAAAAAACAAAATACCAGCTAAGTCCAGAAAAACCAGAGAGGTTGGCAGCTATCGGATTGCAAACCCCTGAACCTATCCACAGCAACTAGCAGTAGCCGTGGGGGGTTCCTACGGTGCCCTAGACCCCTAGATCACAGCCGGAGAACTATATAGCCTAAAGACAGAAAGGGGAAAAACTAAACTGCCCCAGAGCAGACCCCAAAGCAATAGGCAGCCCCCAACATATAATGACGGTGAAGCAAGATGAAAACACTAACACAGATAGAAAGATAGGTTGAGCAAATGATGGGGCCCAAGCTAACTACATAGGACAGGATAGGAAAGCTGCTGTCTGCCATCTGCAAAAACCCTATCAAAATGAGCCAACCGACTGATAGGAAAAACAGGCCCTGAAGTCGCTAGGCTTCAAAAGACTATATCAGCACTCAGGTATATTCTGAAGACAGAGCAAAATATCAACAGATCAGAGACAAAAATGGAATTCAGCTCACCCCCGGACGGGGATGGCACAACTCCCAAAAAACAAGGCAAAACAAAAACAAAGCTGAAGAGTACAAAGCAGAGCAGAAAAACTTAGCTTTGTGATGCAGGAATCAGACTGGTCTCCAAGAATCCAGCAGGAAAATCACCAGCCAGGAAGAAGGGCGTCAGCAGCCTTATATCCAGTCCTCAATTCCAGCCACCCAGTCATCATCTAGCTGCCCAGGTGTTTGGTAATCAGTCTCACTACCTTCCTTCACTAGAGGAGGGAGTTCATCAGACCTCAATGGTGAAGGGAAAAATGAACTCACAACAGGCGGCTCAGGATGGACTGGAGTAGGACAGTGGGACTGAAGTGTAGATGACAGAACAGGGCTGGCACACAGGAGACAGGAATAGAGTAAGACTATAGACTGGAGCGTGGAGGAACTGAAGTGTAGATGACAGAACAGAGTTGGAACACAGGAGACAGGAATAAAGGAGGACGGAAGGACTGGAGCAGGATGGAACTGGAACACCGGAGGCAGGACTGGAGTAGGACGGCAGGACTGGAATAGGATGGAACAGGAACACGGGAGGCAGGACTGGAGTAGGACGGCAGGACTGGAACAGGATGGAGCAGGAACACCGGAGGCACGACTGGAGTAGGACAGCAGGACTGGAGCAGGATGGATCAGGAACACCGGAGGCAGGAGACGGAGGAAACAGGAACACTGGAGCAGGACTGAGAATAACTGTTAGCGAACACGGAAGACAGACTGTGAGGCTGCTGCAGGAAACATTAAGGACGGCACCGAGAGACTGTAGAGAGCACAGGAGGAAGCAGGGCCCAGTGTGCAAGGTAACACAATGATCAGGCGCCTCCCTTAGGGGGAAGAGGCCTGATATAACCCCATCTGGTCTGCAATTGGTCCGAAGGTGCTTCCGGGTCAGGGCACAACCGGAGCACAAGAAGCAGCAGGGAGGTGCGGCCGCGGCCTATGGCGCATGCGCATTGCATGCAGGGATGGCGTCGGTCGCAAGCCCGTCAGAGGTGACCGCCGTGGCCGTCGGGTGGAGAGAGGCTGCGGCGTGGGAGCGGAGGCCGGCTGCGGCATGGGAGCGGAGGCCGGGTGAGTATGACGGAGCGGTGTAACACTCTGGTTTGAAATGTAATTTATTGGCCCTGAATATTTCTAAGACCTTTCTGACATGTACCCGATGTGACTTGAGGTGTACGAATAAATCAATATATCATCCAGATAGACTACGACAAACCAACATGCCAGATGACAAAAAATGCCATTTACAAAGTGATGAAAGATGGCAGGAGCATTAGTCAACCCAAATGCCATAACAAGATTTTCGTAGTGTCCCTCGGGTGTATTCAAAGAAGTTTTCCACTCATCATCCTCCATTATATGGCTGACATCATATGCCCCCCTGAGGTCCAGTTTAGAAAGCCACTTTACCCTGATGATTTGATTAAAGAAGTCCGGAATGAGAAGGCGAGGATATGGATCCCCTAGGTTAACATTCAGCTGAGTGCAATCTGATTTTTTATTGGATTGTATTTGTCCGATTACATCGCAAGTGGTAGCAAACCCTTAGCAAGACTTTCTGAGATAAAGACCTTTGTGGCCTGCCTCTCCTGACCTGAAACATACAACCTGCTCTTAGGCAATTGGGCCCCAGCAACTAAATTAATGATGCTAGCATAAGGGCGACGAGTTGGATGTTTTTGACACCCATGTTCCGAGAAAACATCCTCAAAATCAGAGAGAAATTCCAGCAGAAACCGGATACCAACCCTGGCTAAACAAGTGTTCAAGCAGTGTCTTTGACAGTACACCCTCAAACTTACCAGCTGCCGAGTCTGCCTGTTCACCATGGGATTGTGCAACACAAGCCAAGGTAGTCCCAGAACCACAGGAGAGGGCAAGCTCTTTAGTACATAACAATCAATTGATTCCGAGTGCATGGCACTTACCTGCAGATGTATCTGTCGAATTGCTTGAGTAAAATATCCCTGGCTCAAGGATGCAGAATCTATAGCGATTATATTTATATGTATAGACAATTTTTGTGGATTGAGACCCTGGTCCTGGACGACTTTGACACTGTCCCACATAAAAGATTGGTAAGTAAGATGAGAAATATTGGGCTAGGGGAAAATGTGTGTAGATGGGTAGGTAGCTGGCTTAGTGATAGAAAACAAAGAGTGGTTATTAATGGTGCATACTCAGATTGGGCCAGGGTTACTAGTGGGGTACCACAGGGTTCTGTATTGGGCCCCCTACTATTTAATACATTTATTAATGATCTAGTGGATGGCTTACACAGTAAAATATCAGTATTTGCAGATGATGCAAAACTATGTAAGGTAGTTAACACAAAGGAGGACAGTTTGCAACTACAGACAGATTTAAGTAAATTGGAGAATTGGGCTGAAAAATGGCAAATGAGGTTTAACACAGATAAGTGTAAGGTTATGCTCATGGGAAGGAGAAACAGATGCTATAATTACTTACTAAATGGGAAACTGCTGGGGAAATCAGACATGGAAAAAGACTTAGGCATCTTAGTCAATAAGAAGCTAAATTGGAGTGCCCAGTGTCAGGCAGCTGCCACCAAAGCAAATAGGGTCATGGGATGCATTAGAAGAGGTCTGGGGACACGAGATGTAAACATAATTCTCCCTCTGTACAAATCACTCGTCAGACCACACTTGGAGTATTGTGTGCAATTTTGGATGCCGGTGCTCTAGAAAGACATTACTGAACTTGAAAGGGTTCAAAGGCGGGCTACTAAAATGATAAATGGAGTTAGTTCATTACAATACCCAGAAAGGTTATCAAAATTAGGTCTATTTACTCTAGAAAAGAGAAGACTTAGGGGAGACTTACTATATGTACAAGTATATCAGAGGGCAATACAGAGATCTCTCCAATGAACTGTTTGTACCAAGGACTGTGACAAGAGCAAGGGGCATTCTCTTCGTTTGGAGGAAAGACAATTTCTGCACCAGCATAGAAGAGGGTTCTTCACGGTAAGAGCAGTGAGGCTCTGGAATTCTCTTCCTGAGGAAGTGATGATGGCCAACTCACTGAATGAATTTAAGAAAGGAATGGATGCTTTTCTTGTGAGTAACAGTATAGAAGGTTACGAATAACATAATATTATAGGTAGATGGTTGACCCAGCTTAGGAGAAGAAATTTTTTTCCCTATGTAGAAAATTGGCTTCTACTCTGTGGGTTTTTTGCCTTCCCCAGGATCAACAATGCAGAACAGCTGCACTAAACATAGACTGAACTAGATGGACATAAGGTCTTCCTTCAGCCTTCAAAACTATGTTACTATGTTACTATGAACTGGACGTCAATCAAGTTAAACCCAGCCCCACTATACAAAAAGGCTGAAAAAAACACCTTATATTCGCTTAGACTCAGCCAGAGAGCCATATTCGGGGTTGTCATAGATAAGACACAGAGCCTGAAAAAATTACTTCACCTTCTGATGCGACTGGGAGTCAGACAGGAGAGAAGATGCCAAGGTTTGACAGTCAACTTGGAAAAGAGAGTTTACGGTTCCCCACTGTTGCTCCTCGGTGTCCGAGAAGTGACGACACAACATGAAATAAAGTTTGCAGGCCTCCCTGAAAGCCAAAAACATACCAATCCACAGAGAACTTATCCGGCAGAGCGGTCTTGGGCTCCACCAAGGGTTGCCGGGAGCCATGGACCATAAGCCTGAAGTTAATGGGCGCTGCAAAGCTACTGAGCACAAGTCCATTATCTTCAGGCTGAGTTGTTGTTGATGCTCTACCCTGCCCTGTTGGTGCTGCCCTGCCAGAGCAACCACAGGATTCATAATGGATTAGGAAAGGTACAGCAAGTGATAATGTCATGTAGTGACTAGGGACATTGGGCGCCTACATAATCCCTTGAACTAGGGGATGCTCTGGTCTATGCACATATGCATATAAATATCGGTACCACTTTCAAGAAGATATACGCTGTAGTTTAGGACAAGGAAAGGAAAAAAGGAAGGAGGAAAGGAAGGGGAGGGGAGAAAGAAATGAAAGAGTGAGGGAGAGGGGGAAAAAGGGGAGGGGATTGGAAGAAGAGAAAAAGAAAGCATTTATTGCTTGACAACTTATGTATACCATTTTGTCTTTTTTAGTATACTGGGGGCTATCATTCTTGATCGTTTTGCCCCTTCTAAAGGTGATCTATGGTTTTTTCGGTAATGTCATTTTAAGTATGGGATCTTTCACTAAATACCCCTTTTTTAAGTATTCCAAATTTAATGGTTCCCTTGATAGTACCCTGTAGCGAATTTGTATCTCCACTTCTTTTTATTAGCCTGTCCATCCTTACTTTGTTTAATAAAATGCTTTTATTTTTTGGTATCCATTTTCACAAAATCTATTTTCTAGGGATACTGATTGGTTGATGTAATCAGTGGACAGGGTGCAGTTTTTTATAATACAATGGAACTAACTTGCTGGAAAGTTTTTCTTCCATTTAGGGAAATCGGCAGTTCCAAAATCTAGGTAACAATTTTGTGACAACTGGTTTGAAGTGTGTTCTACTCATAACTACATGTTTTCATGAAATAATTCCCAGACCATAAGACGCATCCCAATTTTAAGAAGGAAAATAGGGAAAAAAATAATAATGTGTCAAATGGGGGTCCGTCTTACAGTCCGAATTCAGCTTACCTCGGAAGGGATCCGGCACAGGTGGAGGAGTGGTCACAGGGGTCATTCAGTGGTCCAGGCTCGTGCGGTGGCGGCAGGTTGGTTGTGCTGGAGCAGCTGAGCTGTACTGGGGCAGCTGGGCTGGGCTGTGCTGGGGCAGGTGGGCAGGGCTGTGCTGGGGCAGGTGGGCTGTGCTGGGGCAGCTGTGCTTGGGCAGCTGTGCTGGGGCTGGGGCAGCTGGGCTGGGCTGGGGCAGTTGTGCTGTGCTGGGGCAGCTGGGCTGGGGCAGCTGGGCTGGGCTGGGGCAGTTGTGCTGTGCTGGGGCAGCTGGGCTGGGGCAGCTGGGCTGGGCTGGGGCAGTTGTGCTGTGCTGGGGCAGCTGGGCTGGGGCAGCTGGACTGTGCTGGGGCAGCTGGGCTGTGCTGGGGCAGCTGAGCTGTGCTGGGGCAGCTGGGTTGTGCTGGGGCAGCTGTGCTGGGGCTGGGGCAGCTGGGCTGGGGCAGGTGGGCTCTGTGGGGTGAGGGTGGCGGCTCTCTGTGCTCCGGTGCAGGGGCGGCGGCTCCGCCGGCATTTCCTCCAAGCCCGGAGGCCCCCCCACATTCCTTGCTGGCCGCCGCCATGTTGCGTCCCGAGATCTCGAGGGACGAGATTCAAATCTCGGCAACGAGATCTCATCCTCCGAGATCTCGGGACGAGATCTGAACCTGCGCATGCGCCGTCCCCGGATCAGCGGCCATCTTCCCGGCGTCTATGTTCCCGGAGGCCACCGCAACATGGCGGCGGCAAGCAAGGGATGTGCGGGGGCCTCCGGGCTTGGAGGAAATGCCGCCGCCCCTGCACCGGAGCACAGAGAGCCACTACCCCTGCACCGGAGCACAGCCCGCTGCCACCACCGCACTACAGAGCCCCCGCGGCACCCGCACCAGCCTCGGAGGTTAGTACATTCCGACTATTAGACGCACCCCCCACTTTCCCAAGTGCGTCTTATGGTCTGAAAAATACGGTAAGTCCTTCGATATATGTGCCGACAAAGGCAAGTCCCCAGCTTGATTTAATCCACTCACAAAGTGAAGCACTTCTTGTTCAGTACCACTCAATACTATCATTAGGTCATCAATATATCTTATTTAGTAGTTAATGTGCATCTTATAATTTTTCAGACATTATTTTGCGTCCCCATTGTAGTCTCAAGCTGTTGCAGGTAAAGTTTACCCTCAAATTCTACTGATCACATTTTTAACTAACTCATCAAAGAAGGGAAATGTATTATATTTATCTATATCTGACAAAATTTCTTTGCAACATATCACTGCTTGAGATGCCATATCACTACATTTCTCAATCAAGATGTTCACTAAAGTAAAAGAGCATGTCTTTAGCTGTGAATTCCAGCTTATAGTGAATGTGGGAGGATGTTGATTTTCAATCCTTTAGATATTTTTTCTCAGAAATACAAATAGCCAGAATGTCTGCATCTAGTTGATGTCAGATCTCAATTTTCCTGTCTTTCTCAAATGACAAAAATAAATTAACAGCTTTCTTACATGCATAATGAGTCCTATTTGGGGTTTCAGTTGCTCAAACTAGGGGGTGCTCTAGTCTATCCCTAACCCCCTGATTACCGTTGAAGATGGAGTTGCCGGGATCATGTACTGTACCTTGCTATGTTCTCATTATAAACCTTATCTGTTCTCTCCCCCAACCTAGTGAGATGTGAGACTGAAGTGAATAGGATTCCACTAACCAGACAGACAGGGGTAGACAGGCAAGGATGAAAGAAAACTACAAATATGCCCACAAAATAACAGAGTAGAAAAAAATGAGGGATAGGTAGAAGAAACCAAATAGGAAAGGATGAGGATAAGTATGCAAACCAACTCCAAGCAGAAATTCAACTCTCCAACCACCTACTCCAAACACTCAATATTTCCAACACCTAACCAGGAAGAAGAACTATCACTGGCAATTCCCAAGTGCCAGTTGTGAGCATATATACAAGAGGGGAGTGGCTAACACAGATTAGCTGAGTCAATTTAGGATGGAGAGCTCCAGGAGATCAACTGAACTGATTAATCCTTGTAATGACAGAGCAAAGAAACAACCTTCACTCTTTCATAGGATGTGAAGCAGCTCTAATCAGTGCAGGATTTCGCATGACCAGACACTGCGATCTTCTGGCCCTTCTCTGTCATTTTCTTCCCATGACACTGCACCCTTGAAGCCATACGCTACGTGTAATGGCTGTCCAATCGGCCTGTGTAAACATTTGGTGGTGGCAGCTAGCAGTGGTTCCTTTTTCTGTTATTGTGGAACTGGCAGTGACTGTATCGGAGTATAGATATGTGGCGCCCCCAGGAGTATGGCCGCCACAGTGACTTTGCCTTCCTCCAGGGAGGGTAATGCCATGCTTGGAAGCAGTGAAGGGTCTCTCTCGCAGTTAACCTATACATGCAACACAGTTCCACTTCAGGCCAGCAGGGGGGACTCTGAACCGTAATTGAAGGGAAGAGTGCGCTCTGAGGGCCAAGAGGAAGGAGTGGTCAGTTAGTGTGAGGAGGGTGAAGTGTGCAGACGTGAGGGAGAAGCGCGGAGATCGAGCGGAGAGGAAAGGCTCATCTCCAGTGAGAGTGCATGAACTGGAGCCTGGTCTCCACGGTTGTACGGATACTAATGTTCCCACAACAGACACCAGAGGAGTAGAAAGCTGTAAATGCCCTACCCCCATCCAAGACTTGGAGGCACAACAGCACGGAGTGAGCCAAGAAAGGAATAGCGGCTACAGCTGTCTGCCATACAAGGAGTGCTAGTAGAAGAGAATTAGGAAGAACTTCAGTGTAACTCAGTACTAGGAGTACTTCACTCAAATAAGCGCTAGGGAAGGAGACTGCACAGCCCATCTGCTGAGAGAGAATCCTGAGCTCCTTCCAGGCTAGCCTGCTCCGGCACCATCTGTAATCAGGACCCTGGACTGCATTTATCAAGTAAAGGTACAGAAATTGCACACTGCTGTGTCTTTGTCTGCTTCCTACCCTTCCGGCACTGCTACATCCCCGTGCCAACCACATCTACACTGCCCTGGGACTACAGCTTCACCTGTGGGGAGCTTTTACATCTTTGCTGCACCATACCATCAGTCCCAGTGGATCTGCATGCAGCGTCGGCTTAACATCTCACTTGCCGAACACCACAGGTGGCGTCACAAACTATTCATTCAAACAATTACATTTCACCTTTTCAATTCCCCCATTACTTGGGCACCCAGGGCCACGGACTGGGCCACCGCTGCTGTGCCACATCCCGCTAACACCTTCCGGTACCGAGTACCCCACAGCCCTGGGAGGGCGACCCAGATATATTCCATGCGTTGAAATCAGACGTGAATATACCATACACTCATTGTGAGTTCCTCGCATAGCTGGCCCAGTAATGGAAGCAGCTGCTGCATCCATTGTTCGTCAGCCAATTGCGTAATTGTCCTGATGATTGGAGGCAGTGGAGTTGCGTTCCCTTGACAAACTGGTAACAGCAGGTGGATCTGCATGATCTCCCTGCTGTCATCTGTGACAAAGTGGTAACAGCGGTGGGATTTGTGTGACCCATTGTGCGCATTTTTTTTTTACAAGTGGTGGCATTGGTTGGATCTGTGTGTATTCCTTGGCTACAGTTAAATTACTATTGGGTAATTATTTTGGTTAAAAAGAACTTACCTGAGGTTATCTGAAAATTTGGGCACAGCACTCATGCAAATAAAAACAACACAGGCCTTCTTTTGGTAGCTAGACATTTTATTATAGCCTGTAACTCTAAGACCAATGAAATGGATATCCTATTTTTAGTTAAATGGATTCTGATCATTCTTGAAGACTGACTTTCCTGTAAAGTTTTCTTGAAATATTCTTACTGCTAACTGACTTGGGAACGTTAAGATATTCTTTTGTGTATTACACTTTAGGGCATAATGCTCATGTAAAGCCTCCCAGCAGGGGAGATGCAATAGACACCAACACAAGAAAAGAATTCAAAACTGACAATGTGGAAAGGTTTCATCAGATACAAGATGTTAGCATGGATCCTGAGAAACGACTCTCATCCAATACTATTATATTTAACGTGTCAATCACAAAGATTAGACATAGCATAGAAATACAAATGTAAATGTATATTCTATACGGAGTGAAAGGACAGAAATGACAAATAAAGACTAAAAAGACTGATTTTAATAATTTAATACAGAGTAATTGTAAAAATTAAATATTTATTGTATGCTGCTCATAATCCTAACCTAAAACAATACATTGCTTGATGACTAAAATGCATAAACACATGCACATACCATTTTATTCTGATAGTAATGTTTAATGTTGTAATTAAGGACTATGAAGATGTATCACAATACTGTTACATTACAATGCATACATTTCAGACAGGTGAGGAAAAACTGTGAAAAATGAGGATGAATGAACTCATGGAGGTCAACATCCAACACTGCGGAGACACCATCACATGTTTCTCAACGCAGTGATTCTAGAGCACTGCCCCCATCCCTTATGGGAAATATGTAAAAACATTCAAAACACCAGCCGCGGAGACACCATCACATGTTTCTCAACGTAAGCAATGACTAGCCAGGTCTTTCCCCGGGAAGGAACAACCACGGGAAGGGCAGTCTCCAATGAAGGAAACCACCTATGCCAAAACATGGCATCCATCCACAGACAGCTGTTTCGGGGTATTGCCCCTCATCAGTGTGGAGTAGGAAACTGGCCAGTAGGAGCAATGCCTAGTAGAAGACTGTGAAAAATGAGGATGAATGAACTCATGGAGATCAACATCCAACACTGTGGAGACACCATCACGTTTCTCAACGCAGTGATTCATATACAGTATATGTTGAAATACTCATTAACTGAAACAGAAACAGCTGGGCAGGAGCCTTAAAGCTGTGAGAGGAATACCCTAATTCTGCTAGAAAGGTGAAGTTGTGGAAGAGATTTTCAAGTCACAAGTTATATACCGTTGCAAGAATTAACACATCAACCTCAGGGAAGCATTTGGTTTCAAAATAAGACAAAGCAAGACAACGGCCCTAAACAAACAGCCTGAAGAACAACATGGAGTCCTGGAAGTGATGATATGGCCACAACAGAGTCTATCATCAAGTTTGTATGGAATTACATGAAAAGATGGATGCATTTGTGGAATCCTACATCCACAGAAGATCTGTAGTTAGTTCTCCAAGATATCTGGAATAACTTCCCTGTCAATTTTCTTCGTAATCTGTGTGTAAGTGTACATAGAAAAAGTGATAATTAGAGTTGAGCGATACCATCCGATACTTCAAAGTATCGTATCGGATGGTATCGGCCGATCTTTAAAAAAAGTATCGGTATCGCCGATTCCGATACCGGAAGTCCCATTCAAGTCTATGGGACTTCCGGTATCGGAATAAGAAAAACCCTTTCCTGCCCTTGTACAGCCTCTCTGGGGTCTGTACGGGCCTTTCGGGGGGCTGTGCCAGCCTGCCAGGGGGTCTGTGCAGGCTCCGGTGGTCTGTGCCGGCCTGCCGGTGGTCTGTGCAGGCTCCGGGGGGCTGTGCCGGCCTGCCGGGGGGCTGTGCCGGCCTGCCAGGGGGTCTGTGCAGGCTCCGGTGGTCTGTGCCGGCCTGCCGGTGGTCTGTGCAGGCTCCGGGGGGCTGTGCCGGCCTGCCGGGGGGCTGTGCCGGCCTGCCGGGGGGCTGTGCCGGCCTGCCGGGGGGCTGTGCAGGCTCCGGGGGTCTGTGCAGGCATCGTCCGATGGGACTACAAGTCCCATCGGGCGATGCCTGCTACCATGACAGTGATTGACACATTAGCCAATGATGGGACAGTAGTAGTCCCATCATCCGGCTAATGTGTTAAATGTAAAAAAAAAAAAAAAAAAAATTACATGCTACATTCATACTACATACTACATACATGCTACATTCATACTACATACTACATACATACTACATATATACTACATGCATGCTACATATATACTACATGCATGCTACATACATACTACATATATACTACATGCATGCTACATACATACTACATGCTACATGCATGCTACATACATACTACATACATGCTACATATATACTACATACATACTACATATATACTACATGCATGCTACATATATACTACATGCATGCTACATACATACTACATATATACTACATGCATGCTACATACATACTACATGCTACATGCATGCTACATACATACTACATACATACTACATGCTACATACATACCACATATATACTACATACATACAATACATTCATACAATACATACATAGACATACAGTACATATAACATAGAGTAACATACTTACCAATACTTGTCACATTGTTCCCCGAAGCCATTGTCTTTCCGGAATAAATATTAACATAACAAACCACAAAAATACTCACCCACGATCCGAAGCAGTCCACGAGTGTGTCCCACGACGATCTTGGGTAGAGAACTGCAGCATCAGCTGATGCTGCCGTTCTCTACGGGCTGCAGGAATCCAATGACGGAAGGTAGGTATCCTTCCGCACTGTATTCCTCCGCCACTTAAAAAAAAAAAAGTCCCTAGTCTCACTTTATGCCATTGCTGTGTGGGAATTTCCCACACAGCAATGGCATAAAGTGAGACTAGGGACTTTTTTTTTTTTAAGTGGCGGAGGAATACAGTGCGGAAGGATACCTACCTTCCGTCATTGGATTCCTGCAGCCCGTAGAGAACGGCAGCATCATCTGATGCTGCAGTTCTCTACCCAAGATCGTCGTGGGACACACTCGTGGACTGCTTCGGATCGTGGGTGAGTATTTTTGTGGTTTGTTATGTTAATATTTATTCCGGAAAGACAATGGCTTCGGGGAACAATGTGACAAGTATTGGTAAGTATGTTACTCTATGTTATATGTACTGTATGTCTATGTATGTATTGTATGAATGTATTGTATGTATGTAGTATATATGTGGTATGTATGTAGCATGTAGTATGTATGTAGTATGTATGTAGCATGCATGTAGCATGTAGTATGTATGTAGCATGCATGTAGTATATATGTAGTATGTATGTAGCATGCATGTAGCATGTATGTAGTATGTATGTGGTATGTATGTAGCATGTAGTATATATGTAGCATGCATGTAGTATATATGTAGTATGTATGTAGTATGTATGTAGCATGTATGTAGTATATATGTAGTATGTATGTAGTATATATGTAGCATGCATGTAGTATATATGTAGTATGTATGTAGTATATATGTAGCATGCATGTAGTATATATGTAGTATGTATGTAGTATATATGTAGCATGTATGTAGTATGTATGTAGCATGCATGTAGCATGTAGTATGTATGTAGCATGCATGTAGTATATATGTAGTATGTATGTAGCATGCATGTAGTATATATGTAGCATGCATGTAGTATGTATGTGGTATGTATGTAGCATGTAGTATATATGTAGCATGCATGTAGTATGTATGTAGTATGTATGTAGTATGTATGTAGCATGCAGTATGTATGTAGTATGTATGTAGTATATATGTAGTATGTATGTAGCATGCATGTAGTATGTATGTAGCATGTATGTAGTATGTATGTAGTATATATGTAGTATGTATGTAGCATGTAGTATGTATGTAGTATTTTTTTTTTTTTTTTTAACATTTAACACATTAGCCGGATGATGGGACTACTACTGTCCCATCATTGGCTAATGTGTCAATCACTGTCATGGTAGCAGGCATCGCCCGATGGGACTTGTAGTCCCATCGGACGATGCTTGCACAGACCCCCGGACATCAGCACAGCCCCCCGGCAGGCCGGCACAGCCCCCCGGCAGGCCGGTACAGACCCCCACAGGGTGCACAGCCCCCCGGCAGGCCGGCACAGCCCCCCGGCAGGCCGGCAGAGACCCCGGGCAGTCCACACAGCCCCCCGGCAGGCCGGCACAGCCCCCCGGCAGGCCGGCAGAGACCCCCGGAAGGCCCGAAATGACGGCGCATCATGATGCGCACACACCGCGCATCATGATGACGTCAGGCCGTCAATCAACTGAACTTCCGATTCCGATGCCGAATTCCGATATTGAAAAAATATCGGAAGTCGGTATCGGAATTCCGATACAGCAAGTATCGGCCGATACCCGATACTTGCGGTATCGGAATGCTCAACACTAGTGATAATGTTTTAAGGTGGGTAGTCACAACAAATTTTGATTTGATTTAGATTTCTCTTTTATTCATTAATGTTAGGTTTTTATTTTTTAAAGTATTCTTACTTTATTTTTTGCACACCTGCCTAGCATTGTATGCCCAATATTCCAGTTGTTCATTTAAAGGGGTTGTCCACTACTAAGACAACCCCTTCTTGAACTAAATATTTGGCTCCAATAAAATTAAAAAAAACATACTCACCTTCCTGTGGTGTCAGCACTCGGTCTCCCCAGTGCTCTCATGCATTGTTATGACACGTGACCCCGGCATCCAATCAGTGCTAGCGTCACTGCCCCTGCCTATGTATGGATTGTACGTGAAGAAGAAGTCCGGGCTAAGCTGATAATATACTATTACTGTATATTAAAAAAACACAAAAATTGAGCTTGGTTTGAGTTGGTATACATGCAGCACATAATTACAGGTTCACATTGGCCATAAAATTTAAAAAACCTACAAGAAACAAAAGCACTTTTGCTTTTCACTTATTTAGTTACAGCAGGGTTTTTGCTTATTTTGTTTCTTGTAGGCTTTGTATGCTTTATGGCCAATGTGAACATGCATTTATATGCTGCATGTATCAATTTTTGTGTGTTTTTTCTTTGTATTTTTGCATTCGGAGCAAGCTGGGGTGTGGCCACCCTTTCCTGAGCTGGAAATCACATTTAGGCCGGACTCAGACACAATGTATAAAAATACGGACCATATTTTACGGTCGTAATACGCAGAAATGTTCCCTGAACAGTGATCCGTATGTCATCCGTTGTCAAGGTGTGGCTCCATTTTTTGCGCATGTAAGGCTGGTTTCACATTTGCGTTTTTTAGCGCTGGAAAAAAACGCTAACCTGCGCATGCGTTTTTTCCCCTATCTTTAACAT